>NC_042624.1:32570074-32870234 GCF_901001135.1 Rhinatrema bivittatum | reverse complement strand
CATTGGTTCATCTTTATTGGCAGCAGCAGTTAGTGAAACCATCCGAGGTGCAGTGGTACTACTAGCCTGTTTCAACCCAGGTAACACCTTAGGCCAGAGTTCCTTCACCTTGTCTCGGAGCCGGTGATCAATCCAAGTAGCCAAGGCTATTAATTTGTCCAGCGAGTCAGGTGTCTGGTGAGCGGCCAGCTCGTCCTTTAAGCGGGTATCCAGGCCTCTACAGAAGAGAGGAATTGGGGTCCCAGCGTAGTTCAGCTGCAAGAGACTTGAACTCTATGGCGAAATCAGCCAATGATCTTGCTTCAAGTCCACTAAAGCAAACCCAACAACAGACTTACGAGCAGGGTCATCAAAGACGGATTTAAACAAGTCTACAAATCCTTCTATGTCCTGCAAAATAGAGTCCTTGCGTTCCCACAAGATAAATGCCCATGACAGGGCTCTTCCATCCAAGTATGATAGGATGTAGGTGGTTTTCGAAAGAGCCGTGGGAAATAAAGTTGGCTGTAAGGTGAAGTGCATGCAGCACTGGTGCAGAAAGCCCCGGGTCTTCTGGATTTCTCCGGAAAAGAGGATAGGAGCCGCCAGTGGTACAGCAGTCTTTAAAGTTACCTCCTGTAACTGACCTTGATTAGAAGCTGTGCCTTGTATCTTCTGTGTGTATAACTGATGAAATGCTGCAGTAAGTTTCTCCAAAGTTTCTTGCTGCTCTGAGATGCATTGGGCTAGGCCCGCTATAGCCTGCAAAGCAGAGAGATGTGCCGGATCCATGAAGTTAACAACATCCCAAAGTTGAAGCCAAATCCACTGCAGTTAAAAGCATTCCATCTTTTAAGCCGGATCCACTGGAGTTAGCAATCTGTTGTGAAATTGCTAGGGAGTTAGCAATCATGTTATGAAATTGCTAGGGAGTTAGCAATCTGTTAGTGATCTGCTAGGGAGTAGCAATCTGTTGTATATCTGCTGCTCGAGTCAGCAATCCATAAGGAGAAGATGATTGATGGGAGGAGCAATCAGATAGGAGGAGCAATCTGTAGAGTCTCAGATATCGTCTTGCTAAGGAGTAGCAATCTGTAATGAATCTGATATAGTTGTGGGTGGATCCCTGGACTGATGGCAGATGACCACAGTCTCGGGGGATACCCCGAAAGGGACCACCGGCTAGGCTGGAATATGGAGACTGATACACATTAGTTCTTTTATTAAACAAGTTATTAGAAACCACCTGAGGTGCCAGTAGTGAGCTGATATGCCCGGCAGGCCTGAAGTCCCTCAGGTACTGGAGCAATGATCCCAGGATGGCTGAGCCGTTGAGAAACTGTAGAAAGTGAGTAGGCAGAGTAGGCAGAGTTCATGAATAGAACTAGATGACAAAACTCACGTAAGGTCTCAAGTAAGCTCAGGAGCTGGAAAGGATTAGGCCCTTGAGGAGCGAGTACCTGGTTCCAGGGAAAGCTCTGAGAGAGCGATGGTAGCTCACAGTTGTTTGTAGTAGTGATAGCTTCCAGGCAGTAGAGAATCTTCAGAATGTTCAGGAACATGGGCCCGCGAGGAGCGAGTACCAGTTCCTATCTGTAATCTGAAAATAAAGAAAAGAGCGAGGCCCCCGAGGAGCGGGTACCTCTGGTAAGTCCGAGGAGGCAGAGTAGCTTGGGAGGTGTAGCCGAAGCAATTCCCTTACCCTTGCTAACACGATTTGTTAGCATTTTCAAAGACCTTTAAATATTGGAAGCAGATGACGTCATCTCAGGGAGGACGCCCCTGAGGTTCACGCCCTTGCTGGTACAAGAGTTCGCGCCCTAGGCATCAGGACAAGATCGCGGAGTTGCAGCGTCGAGCCGATCCGAGGACCCCGGAGGGAGATGGCATGGAGACGCCGTGGTAGCCAGCCGTCCATCAGACCCAGAGGGAGTCACCACAGAGGTAAGGAGGGCGGAGTGAGGGCGTCGAGCAGCGACGGATGCAACAGCGAGTACTGGTTCCAGACTGCAACCTGAAAAGCAAGAGAGAGAGTGAGGCCCCCGAGGAGCAGGTACCCCTGGTAAAGTCCGAGGAGGAAGAGTGGCAAGGTATGCAGAGAGCAAATCCCATCCGCAGCGATACCTGGAGGAAGCCCTTGCTAACTCAAATAGCTAGCAAAACGAAAGACCTTAAGTATCCAGTGAGGATGACGTCATCTTAGGGGGTTGCCCCAAGGTTCACACCACAGCTGGTACTTGAGTCGGGGCCATGCCACGCGTACGCCCTTAGGCTTCAGAGAACATGGTGGAAGGCAGCGTCTAGCTGGTCCGGGGATGCCGGTGGAGGTCGGCAAGATGATGCCACGGCAGCCAAACTTCCATCAACCAAAGAGGGAGTCGCAAAAGAGGTAAGGTGGGCAGAGTGGAGACGTCGGGCAGCGATGGTTGCAACAGTACCTCCCTTCAAAGGGCGATCTCCTCTTCGGGTACCAGGCTTGGGTTTGGAAGGATGCACGATATGAAACTGATGAAGCATCTCTTTGTCAAGGATATTGGTCTTAGGCTCCCAAGAGTTTTTTTCGGGCCCAAAACCTTCCCAGGAGAGAAGATATTCAAAAGTATTGCCTCTTTTTCGAACATCAAGAATCTCTTCGACTTTGAACTCTAAGTCGTCTTCTGCATTGATGACAGGTGGGTCCTGAGATTTGGAAGAAAATTCGCTGAGTATGAGCGGTTTCAGAAGTGAAATGTGGAAAGCATTATGGATGTTGAGACCAAGTGGTAGCTTCAGACGGTAGGTGACTTTGCCAATACGTTGAAGGACTGGGAATGGTCCCACATAGTGAGGAGCAAACCGAGAGGAGGGTAATTTAAGTCTGAGGTGCTTGGTTGACAACCAGACCTTGTCTCCTGGCTTGAAGACTGGAGCTTGCAAATGGTGCGCTTCATAGAACTTTATTTATTTATTTATTTATTTAAAAACTTTTCTATACCGTCGCTAAGTTATGTACCATCGCAACAGTTTACAAATAGGCACAAATAGGTATATATAGGTAGGTATCGTACATTCTAACAAGTACCAACTAAAAACGGTTACAATATCATTCATAAAGTTAAAATTTTGGGTAGAGATGGGTTAGTCTGCAGCCAGAATACTAACAGGAAAAAAAAAAAGGGACCATATAACAGAAACTCTAGCAGAACTACATTGGCTACCAATTGAATACAGGATCAAGTACAAAGCCTTATGCACAATACACAAACTAATATATGATAAAGAAGCAGACTGGCTAAATACAGCTCTAAGAGTCCATGTCCCACAAAGGAACCTTCGTTCAGCTAACAAGGCACTACTAACAATCCCTACAGTAAAATTAGCAAAACTAACCCAAGTAAGAGAAAAGGCCTTATCACTGGCTGGGCCCTTTCTATGGAACACAATGCCCACTGAACTCAGATTACAGTGTGACATCAAATCCTTTAAGAAAACCTTAAAGACATGGCTCTTTAAGCAAGCCTTTCCAAAAGAAACAGTGGGGTACAGAGGGAGAGAGAGAATGAAAAATACAGAAAAAACGCAGCTAAGAATAAATGGCATCACAATATTTTAAATACATAATACGGTAGAGAAATAGACCGAAATAAAGTACCTCAATAGTACTTCTTAGCACGGTCACTCGCTTTGATTAGCATGTTCTTTGTCTGAACCCACAGATTATGGATATCATCAGCAGTGGATTGAGCTGCTGGGGTCAACACTGAGAGCTTCAGTAGAAGTGGTGGTGTTGGGGAATGTCCAAAAACCACTTCAAAAGGTGACAATCTAGTAGATGTTGCTGGATGAGAGTTGATGGCGAATTCAGCCCATGGAAACAATTCGGCCCAGAATTCTATCGGGATGTGACATAAACTCAAATAAACTGCTTCATTGTTCGATTCATCCGTTCCGTCTGGCCATTCGGACGGAACGGATTCGTGAGAAGAACGAACAGGGACGTAAGGCTTTCAAGTCTCCTGTTTGGCTCAACACAGCCCCTACACCCACATCTGAAGCATCAACTTCGACGATAAAGGGCTTGTTGGGGTCTGGATGCCGCAAGCACGGTTCTGTGGAGAAGGCAGTCTTCAATTTCTCGAATGCGGAAATGGCCTCCGCTGACCATTTTGAAGCGTTGGCACCCTTTCGAGTCATCGCAGTCAAGGGTATGGTTAAATTAGAATAGTTCTTTATAAAGCTTCGATAATAGTTGGTGAACCCCAGGAATTTCCTTAAAGCTTTCAGGCTGGTAGGTTGGGACCAATTCTTGATAATTTCAAGTTTGTGAGGGATCATTTGGAAGCCTTCTTTCGACACTATGTAGCCTAGAAAAGGCACTGAGTCTTTGTGAAATTCACACTTAGAGAGTTTGGCGTACAGCCGGTGTTCACGAAGACGGTGGAGTACTTGCTTGACATCTGCAATGTGGGTGTCCAAATCCTGGGAGAAGATTAATATGTCTTCCAGGTAGACCACAACATTCTTGTACAGCAGATCCCGCAAGATGTCGTTCATCATATTTTGGAAAATGGCGGGTGCATTGCACAACCCGAACAGCATTACTAGATACTCGAAGTGGCTGTCTCGCATGTTGAAGGCCGTTTTCCATTCATCGCTGCTCCGAATGCGAATGAGGGTGTAGGCCCCCTTCAGGTCGAGCTTTGAAAATATCTTGGCCCCTTGCAGCCGGTCAAACAGCTCCGAGATTAACGGTAAGGGGTAACGGTATTTGATCATGATTTCGTTTAGACCTCGGTAATCGAAACATGGACGTAGGGTACCGTCCTTCTTCCCCACAAAGAAGAAGCCTGCGCCGGCTGGCGACTTTGATGGTCTGATAAAGCCCTTCTGGAGATTTTCTTCAATGTATTCTGATATTGCTTTATTCTCAATGGCTGAGAGAGGGTATACCCGTCCTTTCGGTGGCTCAGCATTGGGCTTCAGTCTTATGGCACAGTCATAGGGCCTATATGGGGGAAGAATATCATCCGCTTCTTTGGAAAATACATCCCTGAAGGATGCATATTGGGGCGGCAGTCCTGGCATCACTGGAGTCCTAGGCATGCAAATGATAGGCAAGATTTCCTTATGGCACTTCCCGTAACACTGGGCCCCAGCGGGAGAGATCCAAGGATGCCCAGTCAAATTGGGGTTGGTGCACTTGCAACCAGGGTAACCCCAGGATGATAGAGTGCATAGCCCTTTCCAGTACAAAGAAGGAGAGCGATTCCATATGGAGAGCTCTGGTGCGGAGAGTAACTGGTGCAGTTTGGCAAGTCACGTCGCCCGGTAAGGGCTCTCCATGAATGGAGGATAACAGTAGTGGATCTTTCAACTTGATGAGGGGAATCCTCAAGTATTCCACTAGACATCTGAGAATTAAGTTGCCTCCTGCTCCTGAATCCACCAGGGCAGGAGTCTGAACCGTGACTGGTCCATAGGTTAAGGAGACTGGGAGAGAGAGCGGAGAGAGTGCGAAGTGAGGTCTAAGAACAGTCCTCCTGCAGGACTTAGGCCCGTCCGTTTTCCGGATGAAATGGCCCATGTAGAGACATCGTGGCCAGGCTGACCACAGTACATGCAAAGTCTGTGCCTCTTCTGAAGTCTTCTCTCTTTGGAAGTCAATTGTCCATGACCAAGTTGCATCGGTTCATCTTTATCAGCAGCAGGGATTACTGGAACCATCCGAGGTGCAGGTATAGCACTAGCCTGTTTCAACCCAGGTAACACCTTAGGCTGGAGTTCCTTCACCTTGTCCCGGAGCTGGTGATCAATCCGAGTGGCCAAGGCTACTAATTCGTCCAGCGAGTCAGGTGTTTCATGAGCAGCCAGCTTGCCCTTTAAACGGTTATCCAGGCCTCTGAAAAAAGAGTCTTGAGACATTTGGGGTCCCAGCAGAGTTCCGCAAATTCAGCCAATGATCTGTTGCCTTGCTTCAATTCAACCAAAGCAGAACTGGTGACAGAAGTTTGAGCAGGGTCATCGAAAACGGATTTAAATAAGTCCAAAAATCCTTCTATGTCCTGCAAAATGGTGTCCTTGCGTTCCCACAAGGTAGATGCCCAAGACAAAGCCCTACCATCCAGTTATGAAAGGATGTAGGTAGTCTTGGAGAGAGCCATATGGAATAAAGATGGCTGTAAGGCAAAATGCATGCAGCACTGGTTTAAAAAACCCAGGGTCTTCTGGATTTCTCCAGAAAAACGAATTGGAGCCACCAGTGGTACAGCAGTCTTTAAAGTTACCTCCTGTAACTGACCTTCATGGCTGGAAGCTATGCCTTGAACCTTCTGTGTGTGTAGCTGATGAAATGCTGAAGTAAGTTTCTCCAAGGCGTCTTGCTGCTCTGAAATGCACAGGGCCAGGCCCATGCCCACAGGGGAAGATCCCGAGAAGGGCCACCGGTCAGGCTCAGAGTTGGGAGACAGACACACACTAGATCTTTTATTAAACTGTATAGTGAACCACCAGAGGTGGCAGTAGTGAGCTGGAAGAGCCCGGCTGGGCTGTAGTCCCTCAGGCACTGGAACAGCGATCCCAGGATGGCTGAGCTGTAGAGAAACTGAATATAGTGAGTAGGCAGTATATGCAGAGTTCAGGAACAGAACCTTAATGGTAACACTCACACAATAGTCTCTTGAAGCAGCCCAGAGGCTGGAATGAAGTATGCCCTCCAGGAGCGAGTACCTGGTTCCAGGGAAAGCTATGAGAGAGAGATAGTAACTCACTGGTGTTGTAGGCAGCGGTGACTTCCTGGCAGAAGTAGTATTCGGTAGCAGGTCCAGGAATGTGGGCCCTCGAGGAGCAAGTACCGGTTCCAGACTGCGACCTGAAAAGCAAGAGAGAGAGCGAGTCCCCCGAGGAGCGGGTACCCCTGGTAAAGTCCGAAGAGGAAGAGTAGCAAGGTATGCAGAGAGCGAATCCCATCCGCAGCGATACCTGGAGGAAGCCCTTGCTAACTCGAATAGCTAGGAAAACGAAAGACCTTAAGTATCCGGTGAGGATGACGTCATCTCAGAGGGACGCCCCTGAGGTTCGCGCCACAGCTGGTACTTGAGTCGGGGCCACACCGTGCGCGCACCCTTAGGCTTCAGGAGAACATGGTGGAAGGCAGTGTCTAGCTGGTCCGGGGACGCCGGAGGAGGTCGGCAAGATGACGCCGCGGCAGCCAAACTTCCATCAACCAAAGAGGGAGTCGCAAAAGAGGTAAGGTGGGCGGAGTGGAGACGTCGGACAGCGACGGTCGCAACACACTCCACTTGTCACTTTGCCTTCACCATTTATCACCACTCTCTGCTTCCTGTCACTCAGCCAATTCCTCACCCAGTGTAAACCTTTCTGGCCTACTCCCATAGCATCCAGCTTGCTCAGCAATCTTCTGTGGAGAATAATATCTAAAGCCTTATTGAATTCCAGAGAGGCAATATCTACTGCACTTTCTTAAACTGCCATATTTGCCAGCCTTATCAGAGCTCAATCAGATTTGTCTGATAGGATCTTGCCTTTTTGAAACCATGTTGTCTGATGTTCTGTTCTCTGCTTGTTTCCAAATGCAGCATTATCTTTTCTTTAATATTATTTACCTTGTATTGTCAACTACCAGATAGTCTGTAGTGATCCATATACTCCTCATCTCCACTTTCATGTAGAAGAATAGCCTAGTGGTTAGAGCAGCAAGCTGAGGCCCAGCAAAGCCTGTGATCAAAGCTCATGTTCCTTGTGTCCTTGGATAAGTCACTTCACCCTTCTTCCCTCAGGTACAAACCTAAAGTAGAAGCCCACTGGGGAAATTAATGAACTGTACCTGTCTGTAACTTGCCTTGAATTGGGATTTCAAAGCGTGAATAGTCAAATCCCAATCCACTCCCCCTCTAGTTCCTTAGAAACTTCCTCTACCTCCAATCTTCAAAGGCAAAGTGAACAGAGTTGCAAGGAACACAGTCAGCAGAGCTCTTTTATTATCCTGAGGTACCCACTGTTATGTCCCTTGGCCTTATCCATTCCCATTTGGTAAATATTTCAAGTTTCTCCTCCTCTGTAATTCAGTCTGTAATTATTTCACATTTTTCAATGCTATTTCTTGCCTTAGGCCCATCATCTTCCCCTTCTGTAAATCCTGGGTAAGATTTTTCATAGATCTCATGTCCTCCCTTTATCTTATCTATTCCCTCTGGGTTTTTTTTTATCACCTTTCTGTTATAGATCTAAACAAAGTTTTCTCCCTTTTATTGATCTGGTAATTTTCTCTTCAGTTTGGACCTTTGCTGTTTTTAATTATTCTCTTTGTCTTCCTTTGGTTTTCCTGATAATACTGCTTGTCTTCCTCTAGTTGTGGAATTTTTTTTTTGTACGTTTCATATGGTAACCACTTGGCTTTTACTACTTTTTCTACCTCCTTAGACATATCAGCCTGTTTCTCCTTTTACATTTGTTAATCTGCCTTACACAGAGATTTGTCACTTTTTCAAGGCTCACTTTCATTGCTGACCAAAATTCCTCCATACTTTTCTGCTCTCAAATTCCTAATGTGTTCCCCTCAACAGTATCACTCATATCACCTTGAAGTCAACCCTCCCGAAGTCCAAGACCTTAGTCTTAGTATGATTCAATTTGGATCACTAGACCTAAGGGGTAGATTTTTAAAAATGCGTGCACACGTCCATGTGCGCGCACTACCCGGCGCGCACACATGGATACGCGATTTTATTACTTGTGTGCACAGGTGCCCACATGTTATAAAATCAGGGGTCGTCGCACACAAAGAGGTGCACAATTGTGCAACTTGCGCGCAATGATGCCTGCGGCCTTCCTCCGTTCCCTACCCCCTAACCCAACCTTCCTACCCCTTCCCCTAGCCTTCCCACCCCCTAACCCTAACCTAAGCCCCCCAAATTTTTATTTTACCTGTTGCACCTGCCTGGAGGCAGGCGCAAGTAGTGCACACCGGCACCCTGCCGGCACGCGATCCCCTGGCACAGCGGCAAATGGCGTCCCAGGGATTTACGCGCATGACCGGCCTTTTAAAATAGGCCCGGCGCACGTAAGGTTGGTCATGCGCGTAAATCCCCGAGATTTATGTACGTAACATTTTTAAAATCCGGGCTTAAATGTTTCCTTACCTTGAGGTCAGTGACATTCTTCATTTGTCAATACCAGATCTAGCATAGCTTCCACTAGAGTAGTCCCATATACTAAAGAAGTGAAACAAGATCAATTCCTAGTTTTCTTTACTTGCTTTCAGAGTATTAATGTAAGCCAGAAGCTTAAGATACTGTTCTTGCTCTGACTAAGAAAGGTGAATTCAATTGCAAAGGGGAGAACCCTTGTTCACTCTCTGAAGTAAAAAAAATGCCAGGGAAGAACAGTAGAGGCAAATGGTGACATGTAAATTACTTGGCAGCAGTACCTTTGTTGGTCAAGACAGAGAGGGGCCAATGCAAATTCTTTTCTTTGAAGCCTACAGAAGTCCTTCTCACCTATGCAAATGTTAAATTACCCTCTGGCTCCACTACAATGGGGGGGGGGGGGAAGCCAGTGGTATGATCCCCTTAACTGCAGTGATACCAAGTGGACCTAGCTACAATACTTGGATTTTCAGAAGGCGTTTGACAAAGTTCCTCATGAGAGGCTTCTAGGAAAAGTAAAAAGTCATGGGATAGGTGGCGATGTCCTTTCGTGGATTGCAAACTGGCTAAAAGATAGGAAACAGAGAGTAGGATTAAATGGGCAATTTTCTCAGGGGAAGGGAGTGGACAGTGGAGTGCCTCAGGGATCTGTATTGGGACCCTTACTTTTCAATATATTTATAAATGATCTGGAAAGAAATACGACGAGTGAAATAATCAAATTTGCAGATGACACAAAATTGTTCAGAGTAGTTAAATCACAAGCAGATTGTGATAAATTGCAGGAAGACCTTGTGAGACTGGAAAATTGGGCATCCAAATGGCAGATGAAATTTAATGTGGATAAGTGCAAGGTGATGCATATAGGGAAAAATAACCCATGCTATAATTACACAATGTTGGGTTCCATATTAGGTGCTACAACCCAAGAAAGAGATCTAGGTGTCATAGTAGATAACACATTGAAATTGTCGGTACAGTGTGCTGCGGCAGTCAAAAAAGCAAACAGAATGTTGGGAATTATTAGAAAGGGAATGGTGAATAAAACAGAAAATGTCATACTGCCTCTCTATCGCTCCATGGTGAGACCGCACCTTGAATACTGTGTACAATTCTGGTCGCCGCATCTCAAAAAATATATAATTGCGATGGAGAAGGTACAGAGAAGGGCTACCAAAATGATAAGGGGAATGGAACAACTCCCCTATGAGGAAAGACTAAAGAGGTTAGGACTTTTCAGCTTGGAGAAGAGACGACTGAGGGGGGATATGATAGAGGTGTTTAAAATCATGAGAGGTCTAGAATGGGTAGATGTGAATCGGTTATTTACTCTTTTGGATAGTAGAAAGACTAGGGGGCATCCCATGAAGTTAGCATGGGGCACATTTAAAACTAATCGGAGAAAGTTCTTTTTTACTCAACGCACAATTAAACTCTGGAATTTGTTGCCAGAGGATGTGGTTAGTGCAGTTAGTATAGCTGTGTTTAAAAAAGGATTGGATAAGTTCTTGGAGGAGAAGTCCATTACCTGCTATTAAGTTCAGAGAATAGCCACTGCCATTAGCAATGGCTACATGGAATAGACTTAGTTTTTGGGTACTTGCCAGGTTCTTATGGCCTGGATTGGCCACTGTTGGAAACAGGATGCTTGGCTTGATGGACCCTTGGTCTGACCCAGTATGGCATTTTCTTATGTTTCTTATGTTTCTAATTGCTAGGATTAAATGGATATTTCCACAGAAGGAAAATTTTTAGCTAAATGGACTTATGGTAGTTCTTGGAATCAGAACTTGGGGGGGGGGGAACCCAGACTAGAGCTAATGAGGAGCAGGGGATCGATTGCTAATGAACTCTTTTAATTAGGTATAAAAAAAAGGTTGTCTTTTGTGTACAGTCAGAGAGGCAGAGCGAGGAAAAGACAGAAGGACATAGCAATGAGGTGAGGTTCCTACCCCAGCCACATGGCTGCTACCACAAAGGAAAGAGCAGTTGCAGATAGATGGAGCACGCCTCATAGCCATAGTCTGTAGAATAGTGATTATATAGCAGTGCCAAGAAATCAGTGTTTTTTTATTTTGTAGTGAGGGAAAAGCATGTGAGGTTCAAGTATTTCCTAACCTTTTATTTCATTTATAGCTAGAAGGACAGTATTTAGAATAGTATCTGCATACATTCAGTATCAAGCTGACTGAGGAGCAGGAAAATTCGGAAAATTTGCCACAATTTTAAATATAGAATAGCGAGGGAATATATATATATATATATTTATTTTTTTTTTAATGTGAGAACTGGGACTTCCAATCGCCTGAAGCAAGTGAACCCTGCAGCAGAACTAAGCACAAGATCTCAAGCATCTGCTTCGCCTTCATCAAGCACACAGTGGAGCAGCTTGTCTAAAGAAAAGGAAAGCAGAACTCACGTGAGACTTAACTGAGAACTTATGTTATTATTCTGGCCAGAATTTAGATGGGAGTTTGAAGTATTTTGCAAGGCAACTGAACTGAGATACAGAGTAGGGCTAGTGATTTTTCTTTTATACCTTGCAAGCTGATTTCCCTCACTTTTCAATGCTAATAAAATCTTTCTTTTTTTTTACTATAATGCCATTTGTCTGTGTTTGTTATAGAGTATAAGAATCCTTATGCGCTGTGTAACTGTGCATGCACTGATTTTATATGCAATACTTGTTGTAGCTACATAAGGTGGGTTTTATGTTATCACTTATTGTTCTATTCTCTGCTCCAGCCTCTCCTCCCCATCCCTGGGAGACCCTTTAGTTGTGTGGGAGCATTACATGTGTCTGTCTCTAAACACATAGCTGAGAGGTGAGCTATTTTTGTGGCCCCTCCCACAATAGGGGAAAGATTTAATTTACCTTTACACAAATCAAGAGCAACAACTGAATACACCTTTCACAATGTTCAAACTAGTTAAGTACAACACATTCGCCTTTGTTTTAGCAGATTTTCCACAAAGCAGTTCTCGGGCATATTAGATATGCAGTGCAGTAACTAGATAGAATTAAAAGGTCAGTTTATATGTGATGTAAATTTCTTTGTCAAATCAATCAAATTCTTGCATAGGACTTTTTTTTTCTAGACATCCATGTCAATAAAATATCTCCAATTGTTCATAGTTGAGGAATATCAGAGCAAGTCCAATTATGGTTTTCTGTGCTCACTAGGCAAGAAGGAATGAGATTATATAATGGCATCCCAGCATAAAATATATGACCTGAAGTACCCCAGGTCCTCCTATCCTACAGCAGTTTGACACTTTCTGCAGTATCATTGCAGAAAGGCAAGTTTTATCGCATTATTTTTTCAAATCCCCTCCCATGACTTAGTCTAGTTAACAAATGTCATACTATCTGGGAGGCATTTAAAAATAATGCTTAGCAGGATATTGTTTTCTCTAGTATTATTCTGTTTAATTAGAATTTTATTCTGGCAGTGCTGGGTTGATGTATGTTGGGAATGTTGAGATTACTTACCTGATAATCTCCTTTTCCTTAGTGTATGCAGATGGACTCAAAACAAGTGGGTATAGTGTGCTCGTGCTAGCAGTTGGAGACGGATCTGACGTCAGCACGGGTACATATACCCCCACAGGAAGTGTAGCAATTTAGTAATCTTCCTTGCAAAAGCTTTTACTGACCGATCGTTTAAATGAACAGGATTACCCTGACAAATGATGGTAGCTGGAGACCGCCAGTGTTCTCAACCGGAAGGCGTCGACACCCGGCAGGGTGGAAGCTCTATATAAGCAAACATGGCTTACTGTGAGTCGGCGAATCCCCATGTATACCGGCAGCCGGGCGGGATGCTGAGTCCATCTGCATACACTAAGGAAAAGGAGATTATCAGGTAAGTAATCTCAACATTTCCTAGCGTGTAGCAGATGGACTCAAAACAAGTGGGATGTACAAAAGCTACTCCCGGACTGGGCGGGAGGCTGCCTGAGGTCCGTTTAGGATTGCCCTCGCAAATGCTGTGTCCTCCCTGGCCTGAACGTCCAGATGGTAGAACCTGGAGAAGGTATGGAGGGAGGACCACGTCCCCGCTTTACATATCTCTGCAGGCGACAGCATCCTAGTTTCTGCCCAAGAGGCTGCTTGCGTTCTGGTAGAATGAGCCTTGACATATAGAGGTGGTGGTTTTCCTGCCTCTACGTAGGCCGCCTTGATAACTTCTTTGATCCAGCGGGCGATGGTTGGCCATGAGGCCGCTTCCCCTTGCTTCTTCCCGCTGTGAAGGACGAACAGATGGTCCGTCTTTCGTACTGCTTCTGACATTTCCAAGTATCTGGCCAGTATTCTGCCAATGTCGAGATGACGCAGTATTCGACCTTCTTCTGACTTCTTCAAACCTTCCGTGGTTGGCAAGGAATGGTTTGGTTGAGGTGAAATTGTGAGACTACTTTGGGTAAGAAGGAAGGAACCGTGCGAAGATGGATAGCCTCTGGAGTGATTCTGAGAAACGGATCACATCTGAGATGCGGCATGCTGAGCATACGGCCAGCAAGAACACATCTGAGATGCGGCATGCTGAGCATACGGCCAGCAAGAACACCATCTTCAAGGTTAACACACGGAGAGACAGACATCGAAGGGGTCTGAAGGCGGATCCCGCTAAAAATTCCAACACTAGGTTGAGGTTCCACAGGGGCACTGGCCACTTCAGTGGCGGAAGAATGTGTTTGACTCCTTTCAGGAAACGGGAGACGTCTGGGTGTTTGGCAATGGTGTTGCCGTCACTCCTGGGACTGTAACAAGACAGCGCTGCCACCTGAACCTTGATGGAGCTGAGGGACATACCCGTCTGAAGTCCATCTTGCAGGAAATCCAAAATGATAGGGATTTTAGCGGCATGTGGATTGGTGCTGTGAGAGTCGCACCAGGCTTCAAAAACTCTCCAGACCCTTATATATGTGAGTGATGTGGAGAACTTGCGTGCTCGGAGAAGTGTATCTATTAGCGGCTCCGAGTATCCCCTTTTCTTCAGTCTAGCCCTCTCAATGGCCAGACCGTAAGAGAGAATTGAGCTGGATCCTCGTGTAGGATGGGACCTTGCCTCAGCAGGTCCCTGTGTGGAGGCAGGGTTGGAGGATTCCCCGCCAGTAGTCTTCTCATGTCGGCGTACCAGGGTCTTCTTGGCCAATCCGGGGCCACTAGAAGAACTAGGCCTCTGTGCCGCCGAATCTTGTGTAGAATGGCGCCCAGCAGGGGCCATGGAGGAAAGGCATAATAGCAGGATCCCCTGAGGCCATGGCTGTACCAGGGCATCGATCCCCTGGGATAGCGGATCCCGCCTGCGGCTGAAATATCTGGGTACTTGAGCGTTTGACCTGTCTGCTAAGAGGTCCATGCCCGGCGGCCCCCACCAATCCATAATCATCTGGAAAGCTGTGGGCGACAGCTGCCATTCCCCTGGATTTAGGCTTTCTCTGCTGAGGAAGTCTGCCGGGGTGTTGTCCTTCCCGGCAATGTGAACGGCGGAGATGTCCTGGAGATTTGCTTCCACCCAAGTCATCAGGGTGGCTATTTCTAGGGATACCTGCTGGCTTCTGGTTCCGCCCTGTCGGTTGATGTATGCCACCGTGGTGGCGTTGTCTGACATCACTCTGACCGCTCTGTTGCGGAGTCTGTGGGCAAATCGCAGGCACGCTAGCCTGACTGCCCGTGCCTCTAGTTGGTTGACGTTCCACCTTGACTCTTCTCTGTTCCACCGCCCTTGGGCGGTGAGTTCTTCGCAGTGTGCTCCCAACCCGTTCAGGCTGGCATCTGTAGTGAGCAGGGTCCAGGTTGGGGAGGACGTTCTTGACCCCCGGCTCATGTGGCTGGGCTGTAACCACCACCGTATCTGATTCCGCACTCTGGCTGGTAGGGGTACGTGTGTGGTGTAGTTCTGTGATCGTGGGCTCCACCGAGATAGGAGGGCGCGTTGTAATGGTCTCATATGAGCCCGCGCCCATGGTATCACCTCCAGAGTGGATGCCATAAGGCCGAGGACCTTTAGGTAATCCCAAGCTGTGGGCCGGGTGGCGCTCAGCCGGGCCTGCAGACGGTTCTGGAGCTTTGATCTTCTCTTGGAGATCAAGCTGACCTTGTCTTCCTGGGTGTCGAATCGGACCCCTAGGTATTCCAGCGATTGAGAAGGCTGTAGGGAACTCTTGTTCAAGTTTACTACCCATCCTAGGCTTTCCAGAAGAGCTATAACACTGTTGGTTGCCTGGTGGCTCTCCTCCGGTGACTTTGCCCTGATCAGCCAATCGTCCAGGTAGGGATGGACGAGGATTCCTTCCTTCCTGAGTGCCGCCGCCACTACTACTGTTACCTTGGTAAAGATCCGCGGCGTGGTGGCTAACCCGAAGGGTAAAGCTCGAAACTGGAAGTGCTGATTCAGGACTTTGAAGCGTAAGTAGCGCTGGTGATCCCGATGGATTGGGATATGCAAGTAGGCTTCCGACAGATCTAGGGAGGTGAGAAACTCCCCTGGCTGTACCGCATTCTTGACAAACCGCAACATTTCCATGCGAAAGCTGGGGACCCGTAGGTGTCGGTTGACTGACTTGAGGTCCAGGACGGGCCTGAAAGTGCCCTCCTTCTTGGGTACTATGAAATAAATGGAATAATGCCCAGAATTTATCTCCCCTGCAGGCACTGGGATTATGGCTTTTAGGGCCAGGAGCCTCTGCAAGGTGACTTCTAATGCCGTCTTCTTGAGAGGTGAACAAGGAGATTCCACAAACTTGGCCAGCAGAAGCCGAAGAAAATCCAGGTAATACCCTTCTCGGATGATGGCGAGGACCCACTGGTCCGAAGTGATCCCGACCCACCTGTGGTAGAAGAGGGTTAGCCTGCCCCCTATGGCCGCTACCCCCGGATGGGTCGGTTGATTGTCATTGTGGATTGCAGCCGGGACCAGAACCCAAGCCGGTTCTCCTCTTGCTGTGCTTAGCCCGAAAGGGCTGGTTCCTGGCCTGAGAACGAGGTGCTTGGTAGCGAGCCCTGTAAGGGATGAAGCGCTGAGAGGTTCTACCTCTGGGTGGTCTAGAAAAAGAACGCTGGCTCCTCCTCGACCTGTCTTCTGGTAGACGAGGTAATGGAGAGGCACCCCATTTCTTAGCCAATTTCTCGAGATCGTTGCCGAACAGTAGGGATCCCTTAAAGGGCATTCTTGTAAGACGCGTCTTGGAGGAAGAGTCGGCCGCCCAATTACGTAGCCAGAGCTGTCTCCTGGCTGCCACTGAGGACGACACTCCCTTGGCTGCCGTACGGACGAGGTCGGAGGCTGCGTCAGTGAGGAATGTGAGAGCTGATTCCATGTCTTCTCCCGGGGTGTTGTTTCTAGCTTGCGATAAACAAGAACGCGTTACCATGGTGTAGCAGGTCGCGATTCGTAGGGACATGGCTGCTACCTCAAAGGCTTGTTTCAGAATGGTGTCCATGCGCCGGTCATGTGCATCCTTGAGGGCCGCTCCCCCCTCAACCGGAATGGTGGTGCGCTTCACAATCGCGTTAACTATGGCGACTATCTTGGGGCACGCCAGCAGCTCCTTGGACGCCGGGTCCAGAGGGTACATGCCTGACAAGGTCTGACCCCCTTTAAAAGCGGCCTCCGGCGCAGTCCATTCCAGATCGATTAGCTGCCGTGCAGCTTGCAGGAGGGGAAAATGGTGAGCCGTTTGGCGCAGGCCCTCTAACAGGGGGTTCATTTTAGGGTCCCCTGGGGTGTCCTGGCCCGGAATAGCCAGTTCTGATAGGCATTGTGAGACCAGGCCTGGAAGATCCTCTTTCTGAAAGAAACGTCTCATGGTCCGATAGGGTTCTATCTCCGAGGGAAGTTCTCCCTCCTCGGGGGGCTCCTCATCTTCCTCGAGCAATCCGAATCCCCGTAAGTGGGGCTTCCGGGTGGCAAGTGGCCGTGCCTAGGCCTCGAGGGTCCAGGGGCCGGATCATCCGGGACAGAAAAGGCCATTCGAGGAGCAGATTGTATCTGGACAAAGGCGTGGATCCCTTTGAATAATTCCACCCAGGAGAGTGAGGCCGGATCTGGCCTTAGGGGCACCAGGTCTCTTGGGTACCCTGGCTGCTCACCGCGGCCTGCTAAGTCCGGGGTGTTCCCTGAGGAACCGCTGGGCTGGGACCGGTCCCGTCCTGGAACTCCCATGGCCTCCTCACATTGGGCACATAGGGAGTCTGCTTCCTCACTCTGTGTGGCTCGGAGGTTGCATGCTGAGCAAAGGCTGAGAGCTCTTATGCCTGATTCTGGAGGTGCCGGCTCTGCGGGCGTATGGACTCTCTGTTATGCTCCATACGCTTTGCAATACGTATCGCCTACTAATATGCGCTTATCTTATGAGAGTGCGCTTATCAACTTGCGCTTAGCTGCCTGCGCCTATGAACGGGCGTCTTATGGACGTGCGCCTATGATGTGCGCCTACCAACGGCGGCTTATGAACGTGCGCCTATAATGTGTGCCTACCAACGGCGACTTATTAACGTGCGCCTATAATGTGCGCCTACCAACGGCGGCTTATGAACGGCGTCTTACAAACGTGCGCCTATGTGCGCCTACCAACGGCGTCTTATCAACATGCGCCTATGAGCGTGCGCCTATCAATGGCGTCTTATGAATGGCATCTTATGAACGTGCACCTACCAACGGCGGCTTAGGAACATGCGCCTAGGAGCGTGCGCCTACCAACGGCGGCTTATGAACGTGCGCCTATGAACGGACGTCTTATGGACGTGGGGCTATGTATGTGCGCCTATAACTGTGCGCCTATGAACGTGCGTCTAAGTGGCGAAGGCGAGTAGGCAAGCAAAATGGCGACCTCCTTGGCGGGCTTCCACGTAGGCAGGCCCCGCAAAACCACACTTCCTCGGAGACCACAATACAGATGTACGCCTTACCTTGTCTTCGGCACTTCCCGGCTGCGATCCGGGTGGTCTCCGGCTGCGGGGGGAGAGGGTAAGTACCTTCACCGCCACGCTCAAGGAAGTGCACCCGCTGCCTCTGGGCCACTCCCAAACTCGTCTCGCTCGGGGGCCAAGTCCACGCCGAGACCGAGGCTGCCTCTACGCCGTGCCCGAGCCCTTCTCACTCGGGGGCTAGGTCCCTGCTGAGAGTCGGCCACCGGACCGAGGCTCCTACCTCCGAGGGGACCATGGAGTCAGCTCGGGAAACTCAACTGGGGGAGGGACCGACTGGTATCACCGCAGGAGTGCGGGGCTTGTCTTCAGTAGGTTTCTTCTAGGAATTTAGTCGTTAGAATTTGGAAACACACTCCGCGAGCATGAGGTAGCTCCAAACTGCTTTGGAGACGGAAATTACTGAATTGCTACACTTCCTGTGGGGGTATATGTACCCGTGCTGACGTCAGATCCGTCTCTAACTGCTAGCACGAGCACACTATACCTACTTGTTTTGAGTCCATCTGCTACACGCTAGGAAATTACTGTTTGACAACTCTGCGTTGTGACTATTACTGTTTTCTTTTTATATCATTGATTATGAAGGTAATCTTCAAAGTTACGTGGGAGTAGTGCATTTAACATTAGCAAATTCAATGCGTTCATCATATTCCAGGCATACAATGAAGAATACAATAAAAAGAACATATTTTTCCCTTATTACCAGCAATAAATCCTGTTATCCCTGATCAAATACACATTGAAATTTTAGTATAAAGAAATAAGGAGAGACCAAGGGTGAAAATAATAAGCAGCATATAGGTAATCTATATTATTAAAGTATTACATACTGATACTTGTGAGAGGCGCCTACTCCTATTTTCTTATCCCAACAAACCCTGGATTACCTTAGGCTCATGATGGTAAATCCAAAAAACTACTGTACTACGTAATTGTGTTGGTTCAGTAAATATATATTTTGCATTCCCATAATATATAAAACAGCGACACAGAAAACGTAACATAAGACGTGCCCCTCTTCCCACCACCTCCGCCCTCATTTCCAGGAATTTCCTGCATTTCAACTGTGTCAGTCTAGCAATGTCTGGGAAGATTTGGATACATTGACCAAAGAATTTTAATTTTTGGAATCTAAAATAGTGCTTTAAAACACCATCTCTTTCCAACTTCGAGGAAAATTGTACAAGTAATGTTGCCCTCAAGTTAATTTCCATCTCAAAGGATTTTTCCAAGAAGTCAGTTAAATCTAACTCTTCTCCTTCTCCTTGTATTTCTTGATTATTGATCTTATTCCCAGAAAGATTCCTTGTTGTTTGATAATAGGTAGCTGATATAACCGGTATCTTTTCTATCGGGTACTTCAATATATTTATAAAGTAACTTTTTAACAAATCCAAAGGCGACTGTAGTTTGGTTTTTGGAAAGTTAAGAAATCTCAAATTAGCTCTCTTGGATTGATTTTCAAAGAATTCTATTTTATTCTCAACCATTTTTTCAGACTTTATTAAATTTACTTGAACTTCTTCAATTTTCTTAACTTTCCCCTCCAAGGTAATTATCTTTTCTTCAACAGAAACCAACGAATTTTCAACTCTCTGTGTCTTATTCATTGCCTCTTGCACAGTTGCAGTCAGCGTGATTATAGACTTCTGCATTGTTATTAAAATGTTCTTTATCTCTTCCAATGAGGGTGCTAAAACTGGGGTGGTGAGTGGGGGGAGGTTTTCCATCATGTTTCCTACCTCCAGGGATCCTTTGCCATTCTTTAGGTGTTCCGGGCATTGTTGTGCCAAATCCAAGTGGTTCCTGGACCCCAAATACATCGGGTTCACCGAGGGCAGTTCATCCGCTCCTCTCTGGACACCATTTGCTTCCAAAAGGGACTGCCCGAGTGCCTCCACACTCACTGACCGTTTCCTGGGTGGCTCCGGCACTGTTGGGAATCCCGGACTCAGCAAGATCTCCGAAGTCAGGGGGCTCGGCAGCTGCTCTCTGCCTGCTCCAGCGACTAATACTTCCGGGTTCTGTGTTGGCATCCTCGCGAAAGCTTCGTCAATCCTTGGTTGGAGACAATATTCAGGGGTCGAGGTAATTTCACGGACACGAGCTTTCCTCTTAGAATGAGGCATTTTGAAAGCACAGAAGAAAAAATTGTTTTAGCGGTAATAGTTCGTGTAGAAATTTCTCTCCCGGGAGCGAAGCCCTCACGACCTCACAGCTCAGCGGCCATCTTGGTCTCTCCAAAATAGCACTTTTAACAGAGTTTGTTTTCAAACCAGCTTTAGAAAGATGTAAGAGATAGGACATGATATGTACTATATCAGCTATAACTGGATCAACTTATAAATTCTGATACCAGGAAAAGAAACGCTTCTACTTTAGAGCATATGCTTTCCAAGTACTTGATTTTCATGAAGCCCATATTATATTTGTAATTTCTTCAGGATAATTTAAAATTGATTCTCCATGCCACGAGATTGAGAGAGGCTAACTTGGGATGCAACAAGGTTCCCTGTTGTTGAGTAATTAAGTTCAGTATTAATGGCAAAGTCATGATATTTTTTTTCGCCAGAGCTCACAGCAATGAGAACCATATTTGTCGGGGCCAAGCTGGAGTAATCAGAATTATGTTGGCCTTGTCCTGTTGTATTTTGAGAATTGCTTTGGAAATTAGAGGAATTGGAGGAAAAGCATAAAGGAAAAGCTTTTTCCAGTCCATTAGAAAAGCAACCCTTGTTATCGCTTTTCTTGTGTAAATTCTTGAACAGAATGTCTCTAATTTGTTGTTTTGAGGTGATGCAAAGAGATCTATGGTCAGTTTGTCCCAACGGACAAATAGATCCCGAAGGACTTTATCGTTGATCTCCCATTTGTGTTGATTGAATTGCCGACTGAGATTGTCTTCTATTACATTCTACTCCCCTGAACATAGTGCTATTTTGTTCCAGATCAATGTGTTCCATAACTTGACCGCTTCTGCACACATTTGTAAGGAACCTGTTCCCCCTTGTTTGTTCACATAATACATTGCTAATTGGTTGTCCATGCTAACTTGCACAGATTTTCCTTGAAGCAAGTGAAGAAACTGTTAGGCGTGCTATCCATGGCAGACCCGCGGCGCGGCCCCCTCACCTTCCTACAGTGATTCCAGCTCCTGGTTCCTCCTCACTGGTGGCGGTGGACCTCCATAGAAACATAGAAACATAGAAACATAGAAATGATGGCAGAAGAAGACCAAATGGCCCATCAAGTCTGCCCAGCAAGCTACGCAATTTATCCAATTTTTTTCCCCTTTTTCTCTCTCCCACCTGTTACTATTGGCTTCCAGTACCCTCCAGCCCTAATTCCCCTCCACCCAATTTAGAGAGCAGCTTTGAATCTGCATCCAAGTGACATCCAGCTCAATTGGGGGTAGCAACTGCTGTAACAAGCAGGCCACCCCCTTGCCCCATACTCTTTCCCACCCCTGTTTTTATTTATTTTTTTTTTTTTTGGAAATAGCAGCCCTCCATCCTTCCGCTCCGTGAAGGTGGAACACCAACTACTGGCCACTGGCATCCCGCTCCGTGAATGCCTCTGTGGCTACTGCCGCTCCGTGCAGTGTTTGAATGCCGCTGTGGCTACTGCCGCTCCGTGCAGTGTTTGAATGCCTCCATTTTATTCACGCCCTCTAGACTTGATGGATCCACAGTGTTTATCCCACACCCCTTTGAAGTCGTTCACAGTTTTAGACTTCACCACCTCCTCCGGAAGGGCATTCCAGGCATCCACCACCCTTTCCGTGAAGAAATACTTCCTGACATTGGTTCATAGTCTTCCTCCCTGGAGCCTCAGCTCGTGACCTCTGGTTCTGCTGATTTTTTTCTGACGGAAAAGGTTTGTCGTTGTCTTTGGATCATTAAAGTTTTTCAAGTATCTGAAAGTCTGAATCATATCACCCCTGCTCCTCCTTTCCTCCAGGGAGTACATATTTAGATTCTTCAATCTCTCCTCGTACGTCATCCTATGAAGATCCTCCACCTTCCTGGTCGCCCTTCTCTGTACCGCTTCCATCTTGTCCTTGTCTCTTTGTAGATATGGTCTCCAGAACTGAACACAGTACTCCAGGTGTGGCCGCACCAAGGATCTGTACAAGGGGATAATCACTTCCCTTTTCTTACTCGATATTCCTCTCTCTATGCATCCCAGCATTCTTCTGGCTTTTGCTATCGCCTTGTCGCATTGTTTCTCAGACTTCATATCATTAGACACTATCACCCCAAGGTCCCTCTCCTGCTCCGTGCACATCAGCCTTTCCCCCCCTCATCAAATACAATTCATTCGGATTTCCACTCCCCATATGCATGACTTTGCACTTCTTGGCATTGAATCTCAGCTGCCATATCTTCGACCACTCTTCCAGTTTCCTTAAATCCCGTCTCATTCTCTCCACTCCTTCCAGCGTGTCCACTCTGTTGCAGATCTTAGTGTCATCCGCAAAAAGACAAACCTTACCTTCTATCCCGTCCGCAATGTCGCTCACAAAGATATTGAACAGGACCGGTCCCAATACCGATCCTTGCGATACACCACTTAAAACCTCTCTCTCTTCAGAGAAAGTTCCATTTACCATCACGCATTGTTTTCTGTCCGTCAACCAGTTTTCAATCCAGGTCACCACCTCAGCACTCACTCCTAAGCTTCTCGTTTTATTCACCAGTCTCCTGTGCGGAACCGTATCAAAAGCTTTGCTGAAATCCAAGTAGATGACATCGAGCGCTCTTCCTCGATCCAATTCCTTGGTTACCCAGTCAAAAAAGTCAATCAGATTTGTCTGACAGGATCTTCCTCTGGTGAATCCATGCTACCTCTGGTCCATCAATTCTCCGGACTGTAGATAGTTCACTATTCTCTCTTTCAACAGTGACTCCATTACTTTTCCCACCACTGAAGTGAGGCTAACCGGTCTGTAGTTACCAGCCTCCTCTCTGTTCCCACTCTTGTGAAGCGGGACCACCACCGCTCTTCTCCAATCACTCGGCACCACTCCCGTTTCTAGGGATCTATTGAACAGGTCGCACAGCGGTCCCGCCAGCATATCTCTGAGCTCCCTCAGTATCCTTGGATGAATCCCATCAGGCCCCATGGCTTTGTCCACTTTCAGATTCTTTAGCTCTTCCCATACATTATCTACTGTAAATGGATTTTCATCTGTTCCACTTCCCTCCAGTTTCTTGTTGTGTAGACATGGTCCTTCTCCAGGGTCTTCTTTAGTGAACACAGAGCTGAAGTATTCGTTTATTTCTGCCATTTCTTCGTCTCTCTCCACACATTGATCATTTCCACCTTTCAATTTCACTATACCACTTTGGACTTTTCTCTTTTCGCTGATGATTCTGAAAAATGTTTTGTCACCATATTTTATCTCCTTGGCAATCCTCTCTTCCGCTTGACTTTTTGCCAACTTGATTAATTTCTTCGTCTCACTCAGTTGAATCAGATATTCTTCTTTGTGCTCCTCCCTTTGGGATCTTTTATATTTCTTGTATGCTGTTCTTTTAGCTTTAATTTTGTCAGCCACCTCCTTTGAGAACCAGATAGGTTTCATTTTTCTTTAGCTTTTCTTTACATTTCTAACATATAGAGCAGTTGCCTTGGTGATTGCTCACCAAGGCAACATATAGAGCAGTTGCCTTGGTGATTGCTCCAGCTCCATCCTCGGGCCTCCCCCGGTGCCTCTAGCCCTGCTGCAGTCCCCAGTGTTCCCAGTCCAGCTACCACGTCCATTGCTTCTCATCGGGCCTCTCTGCGTGGCCCGCTGAGAGTCGCTCCTTCTCGGTGCCGTGCCTCTCCCTAGGCACACGCGCGTGCATCACTGATGTTAAAGTAGGGACCGCAGCGGAAACCTATCCACATCCCCGGATGATGATGTCAGCGGAGCTTCTATATTTAAGCACAGGCTCCACTCCTTAGCTTTGCCTTTGCAACAGGTCCCCTTGCTGGTCAAGTACTCGTTGCCTCTTAGACATTTGTCTCACTCCTACGTTCCTGTTCCACATTGTTCCTGGTTCCAGTCTCCTTGTTCCTTTTTGCTCCATTCCTCGGATTGACTACATCGACTTCAACTCTGCCTTGCCTGATCACACCATTGACTCTCTCCGAGCCCGGACCTCTGCTTCGCCTGACTAAGCTATTGCCTATCTCCAGACCCAGACCTTTGCTTCGCCTGAATACGCTACTGCCTATCTCCAGACCCAGACCTCTGCTTCGCCTGACTACTCTACTGCCTATCTCCAGACCCAGACCTCTGCTTCGCCTGACTACTCTACTGCCTATCTCCAGACCCAGACCTCCGCATGGTTTGACTACACCTGACTATCTCTGTGATCAGACCTCAGCCTTGCTTGCCACTGCCTCTGAATTGCCGCCAGCCCTGACTCAAGCCTGTCCCTTGACACTTTTCAAGCTTACCTCCTGGACATGGTCTATACAGGCTTCAGCCTGCTGTTGCTCAGGCGCCCCCTGTCTGCCTCCATTCCTATATCACCTGAGTCTCCAGGACACTACCTTGTCCAGTGTAAGTCTGTACCATCTCTCACCTGCTGTCTCTGGGCTAAACCGATCTCCACATCAACTATACACAGAGGCCCACCTAAGTCCAGCCAGCCCCAGCACCCAAAGGCTCAACCCATGGGGAACGAGGGCTGGTGTTGGTGAAGCTCCAGCTGGCCTCTGTTCATCAGCCCACTCCACCTGCTGATGGGGGGGATCCGTAGGTCCCTACCTACGGGTTGCATCAACCCCACTTCAGCCCATGTGTCCACCTCCAATGCAACAGGTTGCAAAGTCCTTGGATTCGGTGAAGCCGCAGGCCCTCCAGGCCATTCCTGGCCTGGCATCCAAGGTACAAGAACAGCAGCAGTTTCTTGAGGCACTGGCCTCCTCCATTGATCGTCTTCATGCCCTGCTTGATGCCTTCACCAGCAATCCGGTTCCTACACCGGCTCCTCCTCATCCACAGCCATCATCATCATCGATGCCTCTAGCCCTGCTGGCCCTCCCAGTGCCCTCACACTTCATCGGTGACTCCAAGCTCTGCAGAGGGTTTATCAACCAATGCTATATACAATTCACTCTGTAGCCTTCCGTCTTCCAGGACGAATTAACCAAGGTCATCTTTATCCTGTTTTGTCTTGAAGGGAAGGCACTGGCCTGGGCTTTGCCCTTTTGGGAACAATTGGACTCGCTCCTAAGGGAGTTGTCTCAGTTTGTGGCTGTGTTTCGACGGACGTTTGATGATCCTGGGCAGCATGCCGTGGCAAGCACCAACTTGTTACATCTTTGTCAAGGTCAAAGGAGTCTTTTCGACTATACCATTGAGTTTCGGACTTTGGCTTCTGAGCTTGCCTGGCAGGAAGACTGCCTACGAGCTATCTACCTGGATGGATTTTCCTCGCAGCTGAGGGATGATTTGGCTGCAAGGGAGCTCCCTTCCTCTCTCAAGGACCTTATAGACTTGACAGGCTGAATTGACCATTGTCTTCAAGAGCGTCACCGGGAGAGTCGGATGCCCAAGAAGCCCATTCGGGTTCGATCCCATTCGCCACCGACCACCAGCCCTGCCCCAGGTAAGATCTCCATTGTGGCCAAGATGGAAGAGCCCATGCAGTTGGGCTGTGGGTGGCTGACCCCGGAAGAGAACCTCCGGCGGAGACAAACCGGTCTGTGTCTGTATTGCAGAGCACCTGGCCACCATCTACAGACTTGTCCTATCCTTCCGAGAAACTTCCCAGCCTAAGTTCAGTAGGGGTCCTGAACTTGGGTGCAACCTCTCCGGCCCCTCAACTGTCTGTACTGGTCATCCTGATTGGGATTCCCGGTCTGTCCCGGTTCTTGCTCTGGTAGATTCCGGAGCAGGAGATAATTTCATCCTCAAGGATCTAGTTCAACTCCTGGATATAAAAACCCATCTCTGGAGACCTCCTTGTGTATAGCTTCTATCTATGGAGAACTGTTACCCGGTCAAATATCCCTCACCACTGAGCCAGTTCAACTATGCACTGGTGTCCTCCATATGGAAGAACTTGAACTGTTGGTATTGGAAAAATCCATCCACCCGGTAGTCTTAGGACTACCCTGTCTCCAACGTCACTCACCCCAATTTGACTGGGGTTCACTGCAACTGGTGGAGTGGGGTCCTGCCTGCCACCAGTCCTGTCTACAGAAAGTGGTACCGCCATCTGTGGTTCCTCTGGCTGCCACTACTTCAGGTATACCCACTCCTTACTCGGATTTCGAAGATGTATTCTCTAAACAAAAAGCAGATCTTCTCCCACCTCTCCGGAGGTTTGATTGTCCCATAGACCTCCTCCCTGGGAGCACGCCTCCCCGAGGGTGCACCTATCCTCTGTCTCTCCCAGAGACAAAATCTATGACAGAGTACATCCAAGAAAATCTTACAAAGGGATTAATCTGCCCCTCTACCTCTCCTGCTGGGGCAGGATTCTTTTTTGTGACCAAGAAGAATGGATTACTCAGGCCATGTATTGACTATTGCAGCCTAAACTCCATCACCTGTAAAGACAAGTACCCTCTGCCACTGATCTCGGAATTATTTGATCGTTTGAATGGAGCATCTATATTCACTAAGTTGGATTTATTTATTTATTTATTTAAGACTTTATATACCGTCTTTAGCAAATTAATTTGAACAAAAACAGTTTACAACATTGAGTATAAAATAAATACTAAACTTTCATAAAGTGAAAGTAAAATAAAATAATAATAAAAGTATGAATAAAATTACATAACAACGTATCAATATCAATATTACTAATATCCTTGTGCAAAAAGATATTAAAAATAAAATTAAATTAACTTTAAGTTTAATAAACTTGAAAGATAGAAAAAATAGAAAGAATAAAAATCATAGCAGGTACAACATAGTAAATAACAAAGGGAAAACTGCCAAGTTTTCTATTCAATGGTTCTAAAAGATTCTCTAAAGAGGTATGTTTTTAATGATTTTTTAAAGTCCTTACTATTTGAGATTTGGCGTAGTGCATTTGGAAGGGCATTCCATTGTATAGGACCTGCTACAGAAAACGTTCTTTGCCGAGTAACATTTAGTCTTGCTAATCTGACAGAAAGAACGTCCAAAAGGCTCATGTTAGAGGATTGAAGCTCTCTAGAGGGTTTGTATATTCTCAAAATAGAGCAGAGCCAGGAAGAGTTCGGGTTATTTAATAATGAGTGAATTATAGACAGTATTTTGTATAAAATTTGATATGTGATTGATAGCCAATGCAGTTTACATGGAATTGGTGTATTGTGCTGTTTTAATGGTGTGCCTGTAAGAATACGAGCTGCATTGCTTTGTATTAACTGTAGTGGATTAATTGTTGATTCTGGTAAACCTAAGTATAAACCATTACAGAAATCAAGACCTGAAAATACCAGTGACTGAAAGACTAGATGAAAATCTTGGGCATACAATAATGGATTTAGACGTTTTAGTAAATGTAGTTTGTAAAAAGCATTTTTGACAGTTTTAGAAATGTGACCGGACAGAGAGAGGTTTGAATCCAAAGTAACTCCCAAACTACAAGCTTGCTTAGTGATTGGGATATGTTCATTATCTATCAAAATATGTGATGGCGGACTTTTGATAGGGTTTTTGCATTTAGTTTTAGACGGCTATGAACCATCCATTTTTCTATAGTTTTGATGTAGATTTGCACCATAGAAAGTGTTTCAGACCAAGAAGATTTGTATGGGATGAAAAATTGTATATTGTCCGCATATATTTTGAAATCGACATTTAATGAAGAAAGGATATTACATAAAGGTAGTAAATAAATATTGAACAGTATTGGGGAAAGTGATGAGCTTGGGGGACCCCTGTCGGCATTGGATACAAAAACTATGAATTTACACAGAGCGGATAACTTAGTGCGGATCCGTCCCGATGATATTTGGAAGACCGCCTTTAACACCTGAGACGGGCATTATGAATACCTGGTATGCCCTTCGGTCTCTGTAACGTGCCTGCAGTTTTTCAACGAATGATGAATGAGATTTTCAGAAATCTGCTATATACCAAGGTTGTGACGTACTTGGATGATATCCTTGTCTTTCCTAAGGATCTGGCCATACACCACACTGATGTCCATACCATCCTCCAATGCCTTCGTGAGAATCACTTATTTGCAAAGTTGGATAAGTGCTTATTCAAGAAATCCAGTCTGCCTTTCCTCAAAAATATTATTTCCCAATGAGGATTCTCTATGGACCCTGCTAAGTTGCAAGAAATACGGGATTGGCCGCAACCTGTGGGTCTTAAAGCTCTCCAGCATATCCTGGGATCCCTAAATTATTATCGCCATTTTATTCCACACTATTCCACTCTGGCAGCCCCTCTGACTGCATTGACTCGCAAGGGCCAAGACACTCGAAATTGGACTCCGGAAGCCATTACACCCTTCTACCGCCTGAAAGAAGCTTTCTAGGCAGGGTCTTGTCTTCATCACCCAGACCTGAAATTCCCCTTTTCAAGTTGAAGTGGACGCCTCCGCATTTGGGGCTGGGGCGGTCCTGAGTCCACGCACCGCTTCCGGATCTACAGTCCCATGTTCTTTTTTCTCTCGCAAGTTTTCATCTGCAGAGCACGAGTTACTTGCCATCAAATTAGCCCTTGAAGAATGGTGCCCATGGTTAGAGAGCATACAACACAAATTCACAATGTTCACTGACCACAAGAACCTGGAACATTTGAGCCATGCCCAGCATCTCAATGCTTGTCAGGCTCGATGGGCCTTGTTCTTTTCCAGGTTCAACTTTGAGCTTCGCTACCGTCCAGCTGAGAAAAACCTTCGGGCAGATGTCCTATCACACTCTTTCAAACCCGAAGATACTCCAGAAGAACCCAGTCATATAATAGACCCAGCTTGTATTTGCTTCTCTGTTACTCATTCAGTCCCAGCTGGGAAGACTGTCGTGCCCTGACAACTCCGAGAAAGAGTCCTCTAGTGGGCACATGATTCTAAGTTTTCCGGTCACCCAGGGCGAGCACAAACCTTAGCGCTGCTCCAGCGGTTCTTCTCGTGGCCCACTATGGTCTCTGACCCTAAAGCGTACATCGAGTCCTGTAATGTTTGTGCGCAACAAAAACCCCCGGTTGGCCAACCTTGGGGCCTACTTCAACCGCTTCCAGCTCCCGAGGATTTCATCGTGGACTTACCTCCATCCAAGGGCAATACCATTATATGGGTAACCATAGACTGATTTTCAAAAACTGCCCAGTTTGTCCCTCTACCGGGCCTACCATCTCCTCCTGAACTGGCACTCCTACTCTTCTGTCACATATTCAGATTACATGGGCTACCCAAAAACATTGTCTCTGATAGAGGTCTGCAATTCGTTGCTAGATATTGGTGCACTCTCTGTCGAAAATTCGGCATCAACATCAGTCTAACAACTGCTTACCACCCTCAGGCCAATGGACAAGCTGAGCAAATGAATCTCTCTTTAAAGGCCTTCCTACGCGCTTACATTAAAGACCACCAAGACAATTGGTCTGAACTTCTTCCTTGGGCGGAGTTTTCTCACAACTCCCACATTGCCACAGCTACAGGCACATCACCATTCTCCATTGTCTATGGAAAGCAGCCATGACCACCATTGCCCATATCTTTGTCAGTACCTTCTCCTGCAGCACAGGCTACTGCAGATACCCTCAAGGCTTTATGGGAACAGGCAAACCTTTGCTTACATCAAGCCGTTTCCCGGGCCAAGAGAACTGCTAACAGTCACCGACACTCAGCTCCTGAATTCCTTCCTGGCCAGAAAGTATGGTTAAGTACTCGGTATATCAGACTCAAAATACCTTCTCAAAGGTTCGCTCCAAGGTACATTGGACCTTTTATGGTCACCCGATGCATTGGACCAGTTACATACCAGCTTTGGCTGCCTCCTACACTAGGAATACATAATACATTCCACGTATCTCTTCTAAAACCAGTGGTCTTCTCCTGGCCTTCTGAAAAGGCTCCTGAACCATCTCCTTTGGTGGCTGAGACTGATATAATCTATAAGGTTCATAAAGTCCTCAATATCTGCCATAGGAGCCACCAGTGGGAATACCTCCTTTCCTGGCATGGTTATGGACCTGAAGAAAATTCATAGGAACCAGCTCCAAATTTCCTAAACCTTCCTCTTGAACTTTCATCGTGCCCATCCGGGCAAACTCCGACCTCCATGGGGGGGGCGTAAAGGGGGGGGGGGTACTGTTACACGTGCCGTCCGTGGCAGACCCATGGCACGGCCCCCTCACCTTTCTACAGTGACTCCAGCTCCTGGTTCCTCCTCACTGGTGGCAGAGGCCGCCAGCTCAGTCCTCAGGCCTCCCCCGGTGCCTCCGGCCCTGCTGCAGTCCCTGGCGTTCCTGGTCCAGCCACCATGTCCATTGCTTCTCATCAGGCCTTTCTGTATGACCCACAGAAAGACACTCCTTCTCGGCACCACGGCCCACCCTAGGCACATGCGAGCGCATCACTGATGATTAAGTAGGGACCTCAGTGGGAACCTAGCTGTGGCCCCAGATGATAATGTCGGCAGAGCTTCTGTATTTAAGCGCAGGCTCCGCTCCCTTGCTTTGCCTTTGCAACAGGTCCCCTCGCTGGTGGAGTACTCGTTGCCTCCTAGAGATTCGTCTCACTCCTACGTTCCTGTTCCTCATTGTTCCTGGTTCCAGTCTCCTTGTTCCTGTTTGCTCCATTCCTCGGATTGCCTACATGGACTTCGACTCTGCTTTTCCTGACCAAGTCATTAATTCTCTCCAAGCCCGGACCTCTGCTTCGCCTGACTACGCTATTGCCTATCTCCAGACCCAGACCTCTGCTTCGCCTGACTACTCTATGCCTATCTCCAGACCCAGATCTCTGCTTCGCCTGACTACACTACTACCTATCTCCAGACCCAGACCTCTGCTTCGCCTGACTACGCTACTGCCTATCTCCAGACCCAGACCTCTGCATTGTTTGACTACACTTGACTATCTCCATGATCAGACCTCAGCCTTGCTTGCCACTGCCTCTGAATTGCCGCCAGCCCTGACTCAAGCCTGTCCCTTGACGGTTCTCAAGCTTACCTCCTGGACTTGGTCTATACAAGCTTCAGCCTGCTGTTGCTCAGGCGCCTCCTGTCTGCCTCCATTCCTATATCATCCGAGTCTCCAGGACACTACCTTGTCCAGTGTAAGTCTGTACCATCTCTCACCTGCTGTCTCTGGGCTGAATCGATCTCCACATCAACTAATCACAGAGGCCCACCCAAGTTCAGCCAGCCCCGGCACTCAAAGGCTCAACCCGTGGGGAACAAGAGCTAGTATTGGTGAAGCTCCAGCTGGCCTCTATTCATCAGCCCACTCCACCTGCCGATGGTGGGGACTCGTAGGTCCCTACCTATGGGTTGCGTCAACCCCACCTCGGCCCAAGGGTCCACCTCCGACGCAATAGAAACACTTTGATCACTCTGTGAAATGTCATTAATTCCAATAGATTATTATGTAGTCTTTTCTCTGAATGAATGCATCCATCCACTTTGTGTGCAGAGATTTTTCATATGTGGTCCCCAACTATTCAGAGAGGCATATGTCACTAAAATTGCCGTTACTGGAATTTACTTGGTTTCCCTATATTCAAGTTTTTTGTTTTTAACCACCACATTAAATCTTTTCTGAAAGTTTGAGGAGGAGATGAAAGGCGTTGTATAGCATGCCTCCGTTGTGAAAGTAATGTCCATTGAGCTACTCTGAGATTGAGTCTCACATTTGGGACTATATAAATCACTGCTGACATGTGTCCCAGCATTTTCATAACATTTTTTGCTGAAACTTGTTGGTTCCAAACTACAAGATTTACCAATGCTTGTAAGGAATTTATTCTGGATTGTGGTAAGAATGCTTTCTGAAAAATGGTGTCCAGTATTGCTCCTATGAATTCTTCATTTTGAGAAGGAATTAGAGACAATTTTTCCTAATTTATCAATCAACCAAGAGATTGGAAGAGAGTTATCACTTTTAATAAATCTGAAATAGCACCATTGTACGATGGACTTGCTATCAACCAATCGTCTAGATATGGAAAGATAGTAATCCCATTTTTTCTCAAGTAGGCCGCTACTACTACCAATCATTTTGTAAAAACCCTTGGAGCCATAGACAGTCCAAAGTCCTGAACTGATAAGTCCTGTTCCCGAAACAAAAGGGTAGGAATTTTCTGTGATCCTTCCTTATCGGAATGTGCATGTTGGCATCCTTTAAATCTATGGATGTTAACCGGACTTCTTTGTTTATAAAGGGAAGAATTGTTCCTAAGGAATTCATTTTGAATTTCTCATTAAGTATAAACTGGTTTAACGAGGCGCATTTCTCCTGTTTTCTTCAGCATTAGGAAATACCGGGAATAAAAACTTAGATGTTCTTGTGACACAGGTACTTGTTGAATTGCTTTTTTCTGAAGTTCTTTTATTTCCACTTGTAAATGCTGGAGATGCTGATTTGAGAAAGTAGTTCATGGGGGTGTTTTGTTGTGCTTGGGGGTGGACCCTTGTCCTGGGGTAGAGGTAGGACGCCTCCTGAAAGGGAACAGGAGGTAACTGCCCCCAGGGGGCGGAGCACTGGAGGAGACAGGGGCTAGGAGAGCTTCACCACTGGAAGCCCGAGGTCCCCCCGGGAGGAGCCAGTAGGGATCCAGGCCACTTGGACTTAGGTGGGCCTCGCAGGGTCTCCTAAGAGAGTGAAACTCTGGCTTGCCCATGGAGACAGGAGGAGTGCAATCGGGTTCAAAGGTGGCTGTTGGTTGGAACAGGGAGAACCAGAACAGAGTTGGTGATGACAAGGTGAGGAACAGAGCCAGAATATGGAGACTAGGTCAGGCAGGCAAAGGTCAATATCCAGAGGTCAGTCTGAGGAGTGATCACCAAAGCAGAGGTTAGACGAGGACAAAGGCAGGCTGAGGTCTTGAGGCAGGCGGCATGCAGGCAGGTCAGGAGCAAGCTGAGATCTTTGAGGCAGGTGGCACACAGGCAGGCAGGTCAGGAACAGGATGTGGTTTTTGAGGCAGGCGGCAGGCAGGTCAGGAACAGGCTGTGGTCTTTGAGGCAAGTAGCAAGCAGGCAGGCAGGCAGGTCAGGAACAAGCTAAGGTCAGAACCAGTAAGACAGTCCGAGGGTACTACCTGGGTAGACAGACAGACGAACACAGGAACAAGCAGGGCACAGGAACTAGGATGCAGGAACGAGTCAGGAACAGAACTGGAACAGAAGGATCCTGGAAGGAGACTAGGAACAAGCAGGAACAAGTATGAGCGCAGAGGCAATCTCAGAACAAACCGACCCAATTGCCAAGGCAAGGAAGCATAGACAAGAACTTCCTTATATCGGGGGATCAATCAGGGCACGCCATGGAGCTAGGACCCGCCCTAGGCCCTACATGAGTCTGGGCAGTCCGCACACACATATGGTCGTGGCCAACATGGCCAAAGACACTGAACCTCGGCAGGAGGCCCAGCATGCAGTGGAAGGCCCAGCATCCGCCACTGCAGGACGCCGGGGCCTGGCAGGACTGGCAACTACCACGAGGGAGGTCGTCCCGGGACCTGCTAGGGAACCATGAAGGTGAGCAGGCCTGCGAGCGGGACGGCCGCAGGCGGGGCGAGTAACATGTTTTTTGTAATGGAACAGTGTGGAGTCTTTGAAAATAACCCTTCTGAATAATTGAAAGAGCCCAAGAATCTTGCGTGATTTTCCTCCATTTGTTGAAAAGGAATGTTATTCTTCCCCCACTGTAATTTGAGTCAAAATATTGTCAAAAAGATTGTGAAACCTTTCCTAAATTCTGGGAAGAAGAGCTCTGTATGCCCTTTCCTCTTCTTCTTCCTCTCACGGAAGTCGAATTATGAGATTGCTGCGATGTAGTTTGTTGGTAAGAACTGGAATTAGTATACTGGAAATGTTTCCTGTTGTAGAAATCAAAACCTTTGAAAGAATTGAAAAACCTTTTTGGTTGAAAAGGATCAAAAGAAGATGTTTGTATAGACTGTAACGGTTGTCTTTCATCTTCTATACAGTCTCTTTTACTTTTTGAGCGAATAAGTTTTTGCCTGTGCATGAAGCATTAGCAATTTTTTCAAATAAATCTTCCCTTATATTTGAAGATTTTAACCATGCAATGCATTTAGCTGCTATAGATATAGCTGATGCCCTAGCTGCAGAATCAAAGATATCATACGCCGCTCTTGTTAGATGACTAGTTGCTTCCTCCAACAATGATATGTGATGATAAAGCTTTTGTTTATTCTCTTTAAGAAAATGCTGAAAATCATTTTTTTTTAATCTTGCATAATATTAAAAAATATATTGAGAAGAGATCATGTGATGCTGTGAGAGGGAGCGAATGTAGCTGACCCTCTCGGGCTCCCCTTTCACCGATCCAACCCCATCCCGCGCTAATTTTCTGACTTGACTGCTTTCAAGAGCACTTTGAGTTAAGCAGACACTGCCGGGCACCTAACTCAGCATCAAAAAAAAAAAAATGTCCACGAGGACTGCGCGCCGGGAGAAGGAGCAGGCGAAAGACAAACTGTGGCCTGCTGAGGCGGCGTCCGATGACGATTGCGGCATGGTGGACTCGCCGGTGACAGCAAACTGGGCAGACCTGCGCGCGGCGGTGGTAGAAACCCTTGAGCCGGAATTTAAAAAACTATCCTACCAGCTCGGGGAGGTGACCTTGGCGATCGCGGGCTACGAGATGCAATTCTCCGCGATGGAGCAGAGAATCTCTGATGGAGAAGATGGTGCCCTGATCACGAGGTCGGAGGTTGCGGCGCTACAGGCCACGATTGCCAAGCATTCCGGACGCATCGAGGACCTAGAAAATAGGTCCCAGTGGTCGAATTTATGTTTGATTGGCTTCCCTGAGAGCATCGAGGACTGGGACCTGCCAAGATTGCTGGAGCACTGGCTGAGTAGGGAATTCTCGCTGACAACAGAAAATGGCCCCCTGCGCATTGAAAGGGCTCTCCAGCTTGGGCAGAAGCGTCCCCAACAAGAGAAGCTGCGTGTGGTAATTATAAAGATATTAAATTATTGCCATAAAACTGAGAGTCTACAGGTAGTGCACAGTGGGAAGGCCCTAACTTACGAGGGCAAGAAGATTTTGATATTTCAAGACTTCTCCGGGGCTTTGTCAGCGCAGCGGAGAGCGCTTTCTCCCCTGTGCGCTCAGCTGTTTAACTTAGGCCAGAGAGCAGTGATCATCTACCCAGCCCGAGTCCGAGTGACCGCTCCTGGAGGACCCCGCTGGATTTCGGAAGTCAATGATCTCAAGGAATACATCGCTGGGATCAGACTGCGGAGCAGAGACACGGAGGGAACAGCTCGTGCTCAGACTCTGGGTGATTTCTCCCCTCCTATGCTGATTTTGGTTTTCATTGTGTATGCTGGGGGGCCTATTGCCCAGCCCTGGGGTTGGTCTCTGGGGCTGGAGCTCTTGGTCTCCCATAAGTATTTTCAGTTTGTCACATGTTGTACTTTCAGTCTGTTTAAAGTTCACTTTGAGTAGCAGCTTATACACTTATTGCTTTATGTTCACAGTTTGTTCACTGTCACCTTTTCATTTTTTATATTGGTGGCATCAAGTGGATTTCCTGCGATGCTAAATATTGCGTGGGGTGGGGGGTTGGGGAGTGGGGCGGGGAGCCTCTAGTGTTTTAGTGATCTCTGTGGTGTGGGTTAGTTTGGATGGGTTCTCAGGGTTGGGGGGGGGGGAATTAGATTAGATTAGATAGGGGGGAATGGGTGGGTAGGGGAAAATGTTGGGGGGGGGGGCAGGCAGATGGATGGAGAGAAGGGAACAGGTCTGGGCAACACTGTATCTTTGGAAGTGTGATTGGAATATGGGATGGGGAATTCACAGTTTCCGGGAGGTGATCAGAGCTGGGACAGCCACTGTTCCCTTGGATTAGGAAATTTCACACAACTCAGATAATCCTACAGTGGAATGATATGGGATAGATGGCTAGCCGAGGTCTTAAATTAATGTCCTGGAATGTGTGTGGTGTCAACTCGCCAATTAAACGTTCCAAAATTTTACAGGCCTTGAAAAGGCACTCGGCAGATGTAGTATTTTTATAAGAAACGCATCTTAATGATGTTGAACATAGGAAGTTGCGTCAGAATTGGGTGGAATCGGTGCATTTCGCATCGACAAACACACACTCAGCAGGAGTAGCTGTCTTAATTCGCAAGAATGTCCCTTTGCAGATTATCTCTGAGCTGAAAGACCTACAAGGTCGATACCTTATCTTAGAAGCCAGGGTTAACCAGACTTCTCTTGTGCTTTGCAATCTCTACGCCCCGAATTCTCACCAAACGCCTTTTTTTCAGACCTTACATAAACTGTTACTTCCCTATATTGACCAGTTGGTGGTGGTAGGGAGAGATTTTAACGCTCATTACATCTAGCTGACGCTTGGCGCACTTTGCATCCCTTTGAACGAGATTTTACACATCTCTCTAGAGCGCATGCTACACACTCACGAATAGATTACTTTTTACTTAGCATGCACTCTTTTTCCAAAATTTCTACGGCAGGCATTTGGGACATCGCCATTTCGGACCATGCCCCCATTTGGGTCGAGTTGGCGGTGATTCCCCCAGAGGGTGCTAAACGTCATTGGCGCTTCCCTTATTATCTGGCGAACGATAGCGTGTTTCAGACCTTTTTACTGGAGCGCTGGAAAGATTTTGCAACACTTAATGCTCAACACAGTGGGGATCCCATTTTATTCTGGGATACAGCTAAAGCTGTGATCCGGGGCGATATAATTTCCTATTTAGCCCACCGGAACAAAGTACTTGATAGGCGACTGTTGGCACTCACTACACAGCTGCAGCAGGCCAAATTAACATTATTGGGGTCCCATACGCGAGTGCACAAGGAAACATTTCTGGCCACCCAATCTATGCTTAACTCTCTTTTGCACCAAAGGGCCAAGCGTAGTCTGCTATTTCATAAACATCAGCTATACAGACATGGTAACAAATCGGGGAAACTCCTTGCCAACCTTGGCAAGTTAACCAGGGGGTCCCGACATATCACTGCTCTCAAAACCCCAAATGGAAGTATAGTCACTAATACCCTCGATATTATGAATACCTTTATGGATTTCTACACTACTCTGTATCAGGCTGATGGATGGAGCCCGGAAGTTTGGGAGGCCTTTTGTGCTCGGTTGCAGCTTCCCTCCCTCATTCTGACTCAGACTGAGTGACTCAATAGGCCCATTTCAGAAGAGGAGGTTTGGATGACCATACAGGGCGCCCCAGGGTTTAAGGCTCCAGGGCCGGATGGTTACAGTTCTGAGTTTTACCGGTGTCTTTGGGAACCTCTCACCCCACGCCTTTCCTTAGTGTTTAATGCTCTGATTTCAAGGGGCTCTTTTCCGGTTAATGGAAATGTGGCTCATATCACTCTCATTCCCAAGCCGGAGAAGGATCCCTTGCTGCCTGCTTCCTATCGCCCCATTTCCCTGCTAAATGTGGACCAAATGTTATTGGCTAAAATTCTGGCAGACAGATTGGGGGTCATTCTCCCTCAGCTGATTCAACAGGGTCAAGTGGGATTCGTTAAAAAACGCTACGCTTTGACCAATATGACACGCCTGGCAGTGGCTATAGAAATATGCACTCGACATAATGCCCCTTTTCTCATTGCCAGTTTGGATGCAGAAAAGGCTTTTGATCAAGTGGAATGGAGGTTCATGTTTGGCTTACTAGGAGAGATGGGATTTGGGGGTTTCTTTTATCAGGCAATTCAACTTTTATACAAAACCCCGGTTGCCTCACTATTGGTGAATGGCCAGTGCCCTTTCCTGTTTTTCGTGGCACGCGGCAGGGGTGTCCTCTGTCCCCTCTTCTTTTCTTACTGACTCTCGAGCCACTTCTCTTGGCTATCCAAGCCTCGCCCGAAATCCTAGGGCTCCTATTTCATTCCCAGGGACAAAAAGAGGTTTTTAAATACGCCGCATTCGCGGACAATATTTTGGTTTTTCTCACTAGTCCCTGACTCTCCCTGCCCGCTTTGCTAGGAGTGGTCCAGGAATATGGCACGTTTTCAGGCCTGCGGATTAATTGGGATAAATCTGAAGCTTTGGGATTCCCGGCAGCCCTTCGAGCGACCAGGGGGGGCCCCTTTTTCCCTCCATTGGGCTGATGGTCATATCAGATACTTGGGGATACGTCTTTCTTTGGATCTGCCCACTATGTATGATCTCAATATCCCGCACTTACTCACACCCACTAGGGAAAAATTGAGTCTCTGGCAAAATTTGCCAATCTCCATGGGTGGGCGCATCAATCTGTTCAAAATGACCTTGTTGCCAAAATGGATATATGTGTTGCAGAATCTACCATTGACGCTGAAGCGCCGTGACGTTATACGCCTTGCACAAAATGCTGCGCCAATATATCTGGCGGGGGAAGAAAACGCGCATACCACTTTCCTGGCTTTCCCTGCGCTGCGGGGGTGGTGGCATGGGAGTCCCTAACATAAGCTCCTATTGCGTAGCAGCTAATCTCCGTCTTATTCGAGAATGGATATTGGGGACATCCTTCTACGTAGATATCCTAGCGGAGCACACGCTGGTAGCCCCGCTGGACCTCAAATATGTATTGATGGGGCCGAGTGTGGAGATACCGACCGCACTCTCCCAAAGCCCGTTAATTGCCCCCATTAGGAAGGCTTGGCAATACCTTACTAAGCGATTGGGTCTCCCCCAACGCTGTTCTTACTTGCTTCCGGTGCAGGGGAACCCAGAGTTTCTCCCGGGCTCGCAGGCGGCCAGTATGCAAGGTTGGGCACTGAAAGGTATTACACACTTGGGGCACCTGTTGGATTCAGAAGGGGTTCTCCTTTCGTTTCCCACCTTATGGGGGATTTATGGTCTCAATTCGGCTCAAGTTTTTGGTTACCTACAAATCCGGCATTATGTGGGGTCTCTTCAGGTGGATCCTCAAAGTCCAGCTCCTTTTCTGGCTTTGGAATCCTTCTTTTGTTTGGAGAAGCAGGGTCCCCTCTCACTTTCTATGTACTACAAGGGGCTTAAAAAGGATATGGCACAGGGTACGTTTGCTACCTCGGTTGAGCGGTGGGAAAAAAAATGGAGTGTTTAAGATATCTGTAGCTGTTTTTTCTGCTTGTATGACAAACTTAATCAGAACTACAGACAACATGTATTACTGGGAAATGCAGTATAAATTCCTGCAGAGAGCCTTTATTTCCCCACAGTTAGCTTGGCGGGCACACTTACTCCAAGACTCTACCTGCCCACGCTGCCACCTTGCGGTGGGAACGCTATCTCATGCTTTTTGGGATTGCCCCCTTATACAGATTTTTTTGGGGGGGAAATTGTAACCTATCTACAACAATTGTTACATGTGCGTTTTTCGATTACTCCTCAGCTGATTTTATTTGATTGCATTCCCCAGTCTGTTCTTCGCACAGTGGGTTTACGTACCCTGGTTAAAAAGGCTTGGTTGCTGGGGAAAAAAGTCATTCTGCTCAACTGGATGGAGCGGGCAGCACTCTCTTACTGGACATGGCGAATACACTTCCATCGCATGATGCAAATGGACAGTTTCACCTCTCGACTCTCACCACGCCAGCGTAGGACTTTCTTGGAAACTTGGGAAGTGTATCTTCAGACTTTGCCACATCGGGCTCGGAGCTTAATCCTTAATGACTGAATGCACATGGACAAGATACGGGTTCCTGTAATCCTGATTTATTTTGATCACATATTCCACAGTTATCTTTTTGTGATTTCTTATTGCTGGGACCTGGGGGGGGAGGGGTTGGGGTGGTGAGGGGGGGGGACTGGATGTCAATGTCATCCAGTCCCCCCCCCTCACCACCCCAGTAGGATGAGACCCTTTAATAGCCATTATCGGCTATTAAAGGGTCTCATCCTACTGTTGCTCTTTAGTGACATGGTATGGGGATGTATCAGAGTATAGTATCCCGAATATCTCCACACTATAGTTTCCAGGATGATGGACCTTGCCGTTGTGAGCCCGTATGGCTAAGGGTGCACAGGGTACAATGAAATGAGTGTTTTTCCTGTTGTTCGGTGCTGTTCACTGTCAATCTTGGAATTCTGTTCTATGTTTTACTGTGCTGGTGTAACCCATATTTACCTGGCTCAATGTTTTACACTCAATAAAAACGATTTACATTAAAAAAAAATATATTGAACCATTTGAAGCTGGTTAGCCGATATTCTTTCTGTTAACATGGAGAATTGAAAAGCTTTTTTCCCTATATTGTCAAGAATTCTCATGTCTGTTATGTTCGTGGACCCTTGAGCCGATTGGGAGAGAGGATGGAGTGCTGTAGGGGTCCACAGCAAGTGTCCCAACCAGGAGGTGGTTCAGAGACTCGGAGCAAGCTGAAATACTGGACTACGGTGGAATCCTATGCGACCAAGGACTCAGTACCCACTGAGAGGATGGCCGATGTTGGACCCTGGTGATAGAAGAATCTTCACCCTGGAGACCGGCACTCCCCCGGGAGGAGCCCTTAGGAGTCCAGCCGCTGGGACTTTTGGAGATTCACCCTGGAAGCCAAAGTCCCCCCAGGAGGAGCCCATAGGGACACGGCTGCTGGGACTTAGGCGACTCTCGGAAGGTGGAAGATGGTCCGGATGCAGGCGCCTCCTGCAGGTCGTGGGTTCCGGACGGCTGGCGCCTCCAGCAGGTCTTAGGTAATCCAGAAGTCGGTCCAGGAGTCTGAGTCCAAGAGCAGTCCGCAGCCAGTCCAGGGGCCGGTGTCCAGAGAGCGGTCCAAAGCCAGTCCAGAGGTCGAAGTCCAGAGAGCGGTCCGAAGCCAGTCCAGGGGTCGGAGTCCAGAAGAATCAGTCAGCAAAGAGGGCAAGGCAGAAGCGGGACGAAGAGCAACCCAAGAACGCAGCAACAGCAGGCCAAAGACCAGGAACCTTGTTGCAAGGCACTGGAGATGTCTAGGTGCAGGGTACTAATACCCTGGGGTGTCTGACGTCATCCAAGGCACTTCCTGTATTTTCCCGCGCTGGCCCCTTTAAGAGCCTAGCCCCCGCGCGTGCGCGCGTCTAGGGGGCGGAGCCAGCGACGGGAGTCGGCAGCGTCTCCGACGCCGCGCAGGAGCCGCAGCAGGCTGCGATCCAGGCTCCGGGGACCGAGGAGCTCTTCTAGCGGGCCGGGCTGGCCTCGAGATAGGAGGGGAACTGGGGCACGGCCCGGTTCCGTAACAGTACCCCCTCCCTTACGCCCCCTCCCTGGAGGCTTGGGTCTCCCCGGATGGTCAATATGGAACTGGTGGAGAAGGTTCTTGTCCAAAATATTGGAGGATGGTTCCCAGGAGCTTTCCTCAGGGCCATACCCTTCCCATGAGAGGAGGTACTCCCACCGGCGGCGATGAAACCGGACGTCCAAAACCTCCTTTACAGTATAAATGCAGTCTACTTCAGCTTCGGTGGTAGTAGGCACTGGAGGTTTGTCATGAAAGGAGGAGAGCACCAGCGGTTTAAGCAGGGATACGTGGAATACATTATGGATCCGCAAAATGGAAGGTAATCGTAGACGGTAGGACACTGCCCCTCCCCGATCCAAGACCGTAAATGGACCCACATACTTGGGAGCTAATCGCATAGACGGGATCCATAGGCGAAGGTTCTTGGTACTTAACCAAACTTTACTTCCTGGGAGGAAGATCGGAGCCGGCCGTTGTCGGCGATCGGCATATTTTTTCGCTTTAGCCGAGGCAAGTCGGAGCTTCTCCTGAGTGGACGTCCACAGGGAGTGCAGCTGCTGGGCGGTAAACTGAGCCGCCGGAGAGGAGACTGATAGAGGCAGAGGCAATGGGGGCCTAGGGGTTTTCCCATAAACGAGCTGAAAACGGAGACTGGTCGGTCGCTGAATGCTTATGACGATTGTAGGAGAATTCGGCCCAAGGTAAAAGGGTGACCCAGTCATCTTGCAGATCCCCAACAACGGCTCAAAGAAAGGCCTTCAGTGTCCGGTTGGTCCATTCGACCTGGCCATTGGCCTGTGGGTGGAAGGCTGTAGTAAGGTCTAAGCGCACCCCAAATTTCCTGCACAGGGATCTCCAGTACTTGGCCGTAAACTGCGGCCCACGGTCGGAGGAAATGTGTGAAGGTAGACCATGTAAACGAAATACATGATGTATGAAGAGGTTGGCCAGTTCTGGCGCAGAGGGTAGCTTGGCGAGAGGCATGAAGTGGGCCATCTTGGAAAAGCGGTTGACCGTGACCCAAATCACCGTCTTCCCGTCGGAAATAGGCAAATCCACAATAAAGTCGGTGGAAAGGTGAGTCCAGGGCTCTGTAGGAGTAGGCAGCGGCTGCAGAAGCCCCCAGGGGCGTCCATGGAAAGGCTTGTGTTGAGCACAGGTAGGACACGACTGGACATACTGGCGTATGTCCTCCTTAACTCGAGGCCACCAGTAGAATTCGGTCAGGAGTTCCAGAGTCCGGGTGATCCCTGGATGTCCGGCGGTCAGCGAATCGTGAGCCCAGGCTAAGACCTTCTTTTGAGAACGCATGGGAACCACCGTCTTACCCGCTGGGGCCACTTCAGAGGCTGCTAACAAAACCTTGGCTGGATCCAGGATGTATTGAGGCGGGTTAGGTGCATCTTCGGGTTCTGATGTTCGAGAGAGCACGTCCGCTCGTATGTTCTTCGCTGCTGGTCGGTATCGAAGGGAAAAATTGAAGCGACTGAAAAAGAGTGCCCATCGTGCCTGCCACGGATTGAGGCGCTGAGCCCGACACAAGTACTCGAGATTTTTGTGATCGGTGTAAACGATAACCGAATGCAGAGCTCCCTCCAGCCACTGACGCCACTCGTCGAAAGCTAGCTTAATCGCTAGTAGCTCTTTATCTCCAATGCTGTAGTTCCTCTCAGCCGGAGAAAATTTACGAGAGTAGAAAGAACAGGGCAGAAGCTTGCCTCTGGCAGATAACTGGCTTAGAACTGCCCCCACAGCTGTATCCGAGGCGTCTACGATGAACTGACGTTGAGGGTCGGGATGGCGCAGGCAGGTGTCCTGGAGGAACGCCTCTTTCAAGTCATGAAAGGCCTGTATGGCCGTAGTCGGCCAATCCTTGGCATTGGCCCCCTTCTTGGTGAGAGCAGTTAGAGGAGCCACCCTCTGAGAGTAGTGCGGAATGAATTGCCGGTAAAAGTTGGCGAACCCCAGGAATCGTTGGAGTGCTTTCACCCCCTGAGGTTGTGGCCAGTTCTTGATTGCAGAAACCTTCTCGGGGTCCATCAGAAAGCCGGTGGATGACACAATATAACCTAAAAAAGGTAACGACTCTTGCTCAAAAACACATTTCTCTAACTTAGCGTAGAATTTGTTCTCTGGAAGCTTTAGCAGTACCTGTCGGACATGTTGGCGGTGCGTCTCTAGGTCCTTGGAGTAAATAAGGACGTCATCAAGGTAGACGATGACCGAAGAGTGTAACATGTCTCTAAGAACCTCATTCATGAGGTTTTGAAAGACCGCCGGGGCGTTACACAGGCCAAAGGGCATAACCAGGTATTCATAATGGCCGTCCCTCGTATTGAAAGCGGTCTTCCACTCATCACCGGGACAAATCCTCACCAGGTTATAAGCTCCCCGCAGGTCCAATCTAGTAAAAATTGTGGCCCCCTGTAACCTGTCCAGGAGCTCCGGTATCAGAGGCAGAGGGTACCGATCTCACCAAGTGATGCTGTTCAGGCCGCGGTAATCAATGCAGGGGCGGAGTGACCCATCCTTTTTTGCTACAAAGAAGAAGCCTGCCCCTGCCGGAGACTTAGATGGCCGAATGAACCCTCGCTCCAGGTTCTCCCGGATTTAAGCGGACATGACTTGAGTCTCTGGAAGGGATAATGGATAAACCCGGCCTCGCGGTGGAGTGGCACCAGGCAAGAGGTTGATTGCGCAGTCAAATGGGCGATGCTCTGGAAGAATTTCAGCTCTCTCCTTGGAAAAAACATCATGGAACTCCTGGTACTGAAGAGGTAATGCCAGAGAAGTAGTAGAGCCACCGGGGCACGAGGTAGGTCCGTCAGATAGGTACTAAAGCAGGCATGACCCCAGGATGCCAACTGGAGGGAATCCCAAGCAATGACTGGAGAATGCTTCCAAAGCCAGGGCAACCCCAGGATGATTGGATGCATGGACTTCTCTAAGATGAGGAAGGAAATCTCCTCCTGGTGCAAGACGCCCGTACGTAAGACGAGGGGTGAGGTACGTGTGGCAATGGTACCTGGAAGAAGTCTCCCCTGGATAGAGGATATCCGAAGTGGAGGTTCTTGGGGTTGTACCCCATTCTGGAGTTGCTGCACAAGCTCCTGGAGGATGAAACTCTCCCTGGCCCCTGAGTCAATCAAGGCTTGAGTCTCGAACTCCCCGTCTGGGAGAAGCAGAGTTACTGAAACAAAGCATGGGGAGTCGGCGGCGGCATGACCTAGGGTTAGCTCTCCCACCGTTTCTAGGTCTGGGCGTTTTCCAGATGCTCGCTGCAACGGGCAATGAAGTGGCCTTTTCCATCGCAGTACAGACTCAGACCCAGTGACCGCCGTCTTCTTCTTTCCTCTTGGGAGAGAGGCCCTCGGCCCACCTGCATGGGTTCGACATCTTGGGACCTTGAAGAAGCTGGGGGAGAACTTCCACGGTGTACGGAAGCGGATCCAGAGGCATTGGTTCTATGGGGTGCCCTCCTCTCCCGAAAACGACGCTGTATGCGACGGTCCACTCGACCTGCCAATTCAATCAACTCGTTCAGATCGTCGGGAAGGTCTCAGGCCGCCAACTCATCTTGTAATCTCAAAGAGAGACTCTCCAAGAAAATACTGTGTAAGCTGTCACTTCCCTAATTTAATTCGGCAGCAAGGGTTTGAAAGTCCATGGCATGGTCGGCTAGGGGCCGGTTGCCCTGCCGTAGCTGTAGCAGTTCAGATGCAGCGGTGGGTTTACAGGCGGCCTCGTCAAAGACCTGCCTAAATGCGGAAATGAAGTGCACCAGGTTCTTCAACCGAGGATCCTGGAGCTCCAAAAGGTTGGAAGCCCAGGCCAAAGGTCTCCCATCCAGAAGGGAAATAATAAAACTGGTCTTGACCCAGTCAGTTGGGAACTGAAGCGGGAGAAGGTCGAACCGGATATAGCACTGGTTCAAGAAACCTCGGCAAAGCTTCGTGTCTCCTGAGAATCATGAAGGTACTGGCATCTGGATAGGGGCAGAAGCTGTAGCAGAGACCCCAGCTCCGGGTGCATTGGAACTAGCGGCCAAGGCTCCTCCAACGTGGTCGGCTAAGGCTTGTACCTTAGCCGACCGCGTCAGAGTGTCTAGACATGCTTGCTGTTGTTGCAGCCTCTGGGCTATGCCGGGAATGGCCTTCAGGCCCGCAAGGTCCGCCGGGTCTATGGCCTTGCAAACTGTTATGTTCGTGGACCCTTGGGCCGGTTGGAACAGAGGATGGAGTGCTGTAGGGGTCCACAGCAAGTGTCCCAACCAGGAGGTGGTTCGGAGACTCTGAGCAAGCTGAAATATTGGACTACGGTGGAATCCTATGCGACCAAGGACTCGGTACCCACTGAGAGGATGGACGATGTTGGACCCTGGAGATAGAAGAATCTTCACCCTGGAGACCGGCACTCCCCTGGGAGGAGCCCTTAGGAATCCAGCCGCTGGGACTTTTGGAGATTCACCCTGGAAGCCGAAGTCCCCCCAGGAGGAGCCCGTAGGGACACGGCCGCTGGGACTTAGGCGACTCTTGGAAAGTGGAAGATGGTCCGGATGCAGGCGCCTCCTGCAGGTCGTGGTTCCGGACGGCTGGCGCCTCCAGCAGGTTGTAGGTAATCCAGAAGTCGGTCCAGGAGTCTGAGTCCAAGAGCAGTCCGCAGCCAGTCCAGGGGCCGGTGTCCAGAGAGCGGTCCAAAGCCAGTCCAGGGGTCGGTGTCCAGAGAGTGGTCCAAAGCCAATCCAGAGGTCGAAGTCCAGAGAGCGGTCCGAAGCCAATCCAGAGGTCGAAGTCCAGAGAGCGGTCTGAAGCCAGTCCAGGGGTCGGAGTCCAGAAGAATCAGTCAGTGAAGAGGGCTAGGCAGAAGCGGGACGAAGAGCAACCCAAGAATGCAGCAACAGCAGGCCGAAGACCAGGAACCTTGTTGCAAGGCACTGGAGATGTCTAGGTGCAGGGTACTAATACCCTGGGGCGTCTGACGTCATCCAAGGCACTTCCTGTATTTTCCCACGCTGGCCCCTTTAAGAGCCTAGCCCCCACGCGTCTAGGGGGCGGGGCCAGCGACGGGAGTCGGCAGCGTCTCTGACGCTGCGCAGGAGCCGCGGCAGGCTGCGACCCAGGCTCCGGGGACCGAGGAGCTCCTCTAGCGGGCCGGGCCGGCCTCAATGTAGGAGGGGGAACCGGGGTACGGCCCGGTTCTATAACAATGTCTTTCAAAGGAGGTACCGATTGATAAGCTTTGGATTTCTTATGCTTTTTTAACTCTGATTCCACCACCACAGAATCATGAGGTAATTGAGATTTTTCATGTGGTACACTATTATGTACTTTATATTTTGTATACGTGGTCTTAGCACTGCTGGTACTGCATATGGAGTCGCCCATAATTTATTTTGCACGTTTTCCAACATTTTATCAATAGGCACTGATTTTGCCTTCACTTTTGGTTGAATACATTTAAGAATGCCTGGCAGTTCTCCTTGCAATGGCTCTTCTGGTTTAGCAGGAAAGGGTACTTTTATCGCCTTTTTATCAACAAAAGTTGGATAAGATATATCTGGTGGAGGAGAATCGGGTTTTCCAGATGGTGATGAATCATGTAGAATATTAATATCAGAATCTGATATCGTGTCATGGTCCGAATCCTGTGTAACTGATACAGAAGCATCTATATCTTCTTTTTCAAGCAGCTGTTGTATAATGTTTGTATCCTTATGTGACTTTACAAGATCAACATATTTAAACTGAGATTTCAAAAACTTGTGCCATAAATCTTGAATAAATTGTTTAGGCAAAGGTAAATTTTCTTCTGAAAAAATGTTACCAGCTTCATCATGTATTAGAGTTGGAGCTGGAGAAGAAGTCCTTCTTCTTTTGAGACTGTGCCTAGGAGAGTCATGCACAGTAACTACAGATACTTGTGATGAAATAGAATCTTCTTCTTCATGAATGTTCTCAGAATCAGAACAAGATTTTTCAGAAAAAACTTCCAATTCATTTAAATGTTGAACAAATGTTTCTTGAGTTCTTGCAGGAATTCTTACATCATTTGTCATAGAAACATCTATTCTTGACTTTTGTGCATGTTTTTTTAATTTGCTGGCCAAATAAATCTTCTGTTTGTCTATTGCCATTTAACTGTTTGCACAAAGAAACTTAATTATCAACATCTTTTACAATATTTTGAGAAGAGCTTGTGAAAAAACATAGCTCCTGACTTTATGAGTTAGTACTATGTAGTTGCTGTTGCTGACTAGACACAGAACTTCTCTTTTTATTACTTGGGAAAACCAAAATATTATCTCGACACCATATTTCAGAATGGCGCGGAGAAATTGCCTCTGATTCTCGGTGCTGCATGACTTCATGGCCCGGTGATATTATATTTTGTTCTCGTCAGCGCAAGCTTTCTCAGCACAGCGATTTCTCTTGGCACTATGATTCCTGCCAGCATGGCGACTGCTCAATTTGCGTGCCTGTATGGCACAGTGCCTGCTCAATTCATGTGCCTACATGGCGTGGTACCATTGAAATTGACTTTCTAGTCAGTGAACTAGCATAGCGCGGTGACAATTATTACGCCGCTTCTGCAGAGATTCATGCCTTGAAGCAGAGTCATGTTTTTGCTATTGTAAATTATTTAAGCTTGGCGAACGAATATGTCGGCGCCATTTGTGCAATTCTCTTTGTCCACAGTCTTTATTTAAATGTGCTGTGCCAATGAAGCAATGTTAATAGCAACATCTGCTGCATCTTCACTGTTATTAGTAGATATCTCTATACATTCACTTTCTTCAATAGAGGAATCACTTAAAAACTGTGGGAAATCCAAATTCTTATTGGATTTTTTGATTATTTTTAATTTCTGAGAATCTATAGAAGACTCTTTACTTTTCCTTTTAATTGGTATAGATTTATTCTCATCGCGCTCCATCTGGAGCTTATAGTATCTATATTTTAAAGCCCTAGGAGACATTCTTCCACATGGGCCACAATTTGTTGGGTCATGAACTGAACCCAAACATCTAATGCATACAGCATGTAAATCCAGCGCACTCATGCACTTCGGACACCTCTGACATACAGGCCGATTCAGTAAAGTTCACGGGAGAGCGGCGCGCACACAGGCCAGTGTCCTGTGCATGCGATTCAGTAAACTAAAATATTTAAATTAAAGAGGCGCTAGGGACACGCTAGTGTCCCTAGTGCCTCTTTTTGGACAGGAGTGGCAGCTGTCAGCGGGTTTGACAGCCGACGCTCAATTTTGCCAGCGTCGGTTCTCAAGCCTGCTGACAGCCACGGGTTTGGAAACCGGACGCCGGAAAAATTGAGCGTCCGGTTTTCAACTCGCGAGCCATGATATTAAGTTGGAGGGTGCACAGAAAAGCCGGTTAGGCGCTAATTTCTGAAAGTAAAATGTGCGGTTTGGCTGCACATTTTACTTTCTGTATCGCGCGGGAATGACTAATAGGGCCATCAACATGCATTTGCATGTTGTGGGCGCTATTAGTCTCGAGGGGTTGGACGCGTGTTTTCGACACGCTATTACCCCTTACTGAATAAGGGGTAAAGCTAGCACGTCCAAAACGCGCATCCAAATGCAGTAGGTAAGGCTCCATTCAAACTATCGGCCTGATAGTTTGAATGGAGCCTTACTTTTCAAATCCATTTATTATTTTTTTTTTTAAACAAAATGTACTTGTTTCTATCTCCCTATATACTTATTTTCAACATAAACTAACAGAATTGAGTCGCATTTCGGCCTCTGTCGATGAGCAAAAAAAGTTGACTGAAGAACGCAGGATGTTAACAGTCATTCCAGGCTACTACGCATGCTCTTTAAATTCTTATTTAGAATCTTAAGAACTAGGAGAGTGTGTTTGTCCACCATTGGCGCCATCGGGGACATCATCCAAAATATGTGGCTGTTTTGGCACGTCCATGGAGAATTTACAGTATCCGGTTACACAATGTAACAGGACATTGTACAACTGATGGGAAAACCAGACTGTCCAGTCCAAAACCGAGCAGTTGGTCACCCTACCTAGTATGACAGTTACTATTCAGAAAATCCCCAGATTTTCATATGTATTTTTCCTCTAGAACAATAATGAACAGGAGTAAATTGAATGTTATGATTTTACCTGCTTTGCAGCTTCACCATGCCCTGATCCAGCCTGTTGTAACACCTCACCACCAGCAGAGGCCTCCAGTGAGCTCTGTTCCAAGCACCCAAGCTATCTACTCACTGGCCACCTGATAGCCTGTGATGCAGCCTCCTCTTCACCAGGTATCCTCAGCAAGCTTCATCTCCAGTCTTGCCAAGCTCTGCCTTGCTACCTGCACCACAACCAAGCTCCAGCTCCATTTAACTCTGCCTTGCCAGAACCTAGATGGAATCACCCATGGCTCTTTGACCTGGCTGCTGTTCCTTGCCTTACCTTATGGTCTCTTGACCTTCTTGCTCCTTGCTTGTGGCCTATCTAGGCCTTGCTTTACCTTGTAGCCTCTGGGCCTTCTATCTCCTTAGGCCTAGCTCTGTGACCTATTCAGGACTTCCCTTGTTTAGTGACCTCTGGGCCTTCAGCCTTGCTGCCTTCGGGTTTTTGTGTTCTCTGTTCTGTGTTGTCCTTGTCCGCTTCTAACCTTGTCTGCCTTGTTTAGTCCTGTCCTTGTCTGATCTTGTCATGCCCTGCCCAGTCTAGTCCTCAGTATCCTTTCCCTGCTTTGTCTTGCCCAAGCCTTTATCTATCCAGCTCAGTCTCTGCTCAGTATCCAGTCCTCAGCCTGCCCAATATCCAATATCCAGTCCCTTTCCAGTTCCAATATCATGTCCATAGCTCCTTGCCTGTTCCAGCATCCAATCCACAGAGCCTCACCTGTTTCTGTATCCTGTCCTCAAATCATTGCCTCTTCCAGTCTGTTTCTGCCCATAACCCCCAGCCTGTGTCTGCCCTGCCCTAACCGACTTATCCAGCCTGTCCAGCTAAGCCCTATGGCCCCCCAGAACCCAAGGGCTCAACCTGTGGGGAAGGGGGCTAACAAGGCAGAAGTCCAGTTTTCAACCATGATGTTCAGCCACATATCTAAGTCCTACTGGCCCCCAGAACCCAAGGGCAGCAACCTGCAGGGGAGGAGACTGGCTAGGTAGAAGACAGACCCAGTTCCTGCCCTGTGGTCCTGACTCCAGCCCTCGTGACATTGAGCCCTTTGTCCCAACTGCTACATTATTTAAGATCTGTTTGGTAGTACTACTGCTTTACCAAAAGGGCAGACTACTAAAAGCATTAAATTATACAGGCTAAGAAAACAAGTAGCTCCCAGATGCAATGTGAATGACTCTGTATAAAGCCTACTATTAAATTAAAGACAAAATGATTATAACTCTTATTTAAAGTAATTTTATGAAAAGGATATCATGCTAATTTCTCTCTCACCTGGCCCTAGCTGTGCAGCAGAGGAGGCAGGATGTATTAAAGCTCCTCTGACACCTGGTCAAGCAACTTGTGCTAATGTATCCTGACGAAAGTGAAGGAATTAATGGAATTACACGTGTAATCCATTACTTAGGGAAATTGAGGGACGTTTTCTGCCAGAGCATCACACATTCTCAGCAGCCGGTGAGAGCTGGCACAGTGAGTCAGGCTGTTAGTATCTCCTTCTCTTTTTAGTTCAAGTGTTGGTGTCGGTTATCACTGCAGGACTTTGCAGTACACGAGCAGGCAGCTGCCATACCTTGACCTCAGCAGTCAAACTGTCCATTCTAATGATGGAGGGATTTATGATTCCCTTGAGGAAAGCAAAGGGAGAAAATTAAAGCTTGGGTGTCGTCGTCCCCCGTCCCCCCCCCAATTTCTAAGGGGAATTCTGAAACAAACAAGGAATTCAGGCAGACCTTTTCCACTTCCTGAGCAAATGGAATAAGTTGTAAAGTTAGATTGCTGAAGCAAACAGCAGAGTGCAGCATGAGTAGCTTTAGCACAGCAGTGTGCCATATTTCCTGCTGCTTTCATCTCTGTGCTTCTTATTCCTGGTTCTCTTTTCTATTTTGTCCCAACTTGTGTGCCTTTAAATATAGAAGCATCCCATATAATGTCTTAATCTGTCTCCTAGATTTCTTTTTTCAAGCCAATATATTTTCCTTATTGCCTAAAATAAAAATTGATGAGCTCAGATAAACAATTAAGAACATAAGAACTGCCATACTGGGTCAGACCATCAATCCCCATATCCTGTTTCCAACAGTGTCCAATCAGGGTCACAAACACCTGGCAGGATCCCAAATCAACTTCAACGTACAACCCTAACTCTAGTTATAGAAACTACATGCTCAGACACAGATAACTTAGAGTTTAATTTAACCCCCAAATTCTTCCCTACACAACATAAGAACGTAAAAAAGTGCCATGTTGGGTCAGACCAAAGTCCATTGAGCCCAGCATCCTGAATCCTACAGTGGCCAATCCAGATCACAATTACTCGTCAGATCCCAAACAGTCGATCTATTTCAAGAATCTACTCCCAGGGATAAGCGATGGATTTCCCCAAGTCTACAAGAACTTGTCCAATCCTTGACCACATCCTCTAGCAACAGATTCCATAGTTTGATTGTGCACTGAGTGAAAAAATACTTCCTATGATTTGTTTTAAATCTGCTGGTTGCTAGTTTCATGGAGCATCCCCTAGTTCTTGTTGCATATGTGGACCCTTGAACTGAGACGAGGTTGGAACCACCACCGAGGGCAGGCCCCCAGTGATCCTCAGCATCAGGAGGCGGTACAAGCGGAGAAGACCCAACTGGAGCTTCACCTATACCAACCCACGTTTCCCTCAGGTTGAGCCCTTGGGTGCCGGGGTCGGCAGGACTTAAGTGCAGGTCTCTCTCAATGAGGGGTCCAGAAGAAGACAAGGCGGCGTCAGGCAGACCAGGTCAGGGCTGGCTGCAGACAGACGTAACCAGTTACAGAATGGAGGTCAGGGCAGGCAGAAAAGTGACAGAACAATGAAGCAGGCCAGAGGTCAGGGCAGGCAGCGAAGTAGCAGAACGGGGAGACAGGCCAGAGGTCAGGGCAGGCGGCGATGAAGCAGAATCAAGGTACCAAGCATGAGTCAAAACCAGGGAGTCAGTCCGAGGACAGGAGCAGGAGTGGAGCCGGAACAGGAACACAGGATTAGGAAGACAGGGCAGGAACACGAGTTCAGGAAGGCAAACAGGAACACAGAATCAGGAAGGCAAATTGGAACACAGGATCAGGAACAAGCTGCAATGCACTCAAAGAAGAGCCAGACCTGTTGCCAAGGCAAAGTGCAGGGAACTGAGCCGGGTTTAAATACCTGTGTGCAGTGATGTCATCTTCCGGGGCTATGGTGAAGTTTCCCGCCGCGGCCCCTTTAAGAGGGGGAGAGAGGCGTGCGCGCGCATAGTGAGTCACTCGCTAAGGCTGAGTCGGCGGTGTCCTGTACCGTGTGGGCAGGATGCTGCCGGGGAATTCGGGGCCAGGCCACCCCGGGCCGCCGAGAGAAGGGACCGGACCGAGTGCCTGCCAGTGCGGGTAAGGGGGCCTGGCTGCGAGTTGCCGTGCCCAGGAATCCTAACAGTCCTAGTGTTGTTTGAAAGGGTAAATAACCTTTCCCTATTTACTTGTTCCACTCCACTCATGATTTTATAAATTTAAATCGCATTGCCTCTAGTTGAAAAAATGTGAAATAATCTGTGATAATAAAGTTTGTATCTGGTCTGAAGCAGGTGTTAAATTTTAGACCTTAGCGAGCATACACGAAATAGTACTTAGAGAACAACATACCTCACTATTTCGGTGCACCCACTAATGCCTAATTTGTATCTGACATTCCTTCATTATCATGTATACATGTTAATGTATTCACACTAATCTTCTGGGACCCTTTTAGCATGCATGCTCGGGCCTTAATTCACAGCACATTTCCATCTGCCTGCTAAACAGGCTTAGTGTGCATAGGGCCTGATGTGGCCTAAATTTTCAGTACTGCCAATGACAGCCTCCCAGTCCCCTATAAACTTGATACATTTTCAATTACCCTCTCTCCTTCTCTACACACATCCGAAACACTGCTAAAACTATGTTGCTTCTTTCTCTGTAAGATACATATACTTTTGAAGGTATAAAGATTCCAAAATCAATACTATATAGCACTGTAAAGGAATCTGAAGTTTGATATAATTTTAATCAATCTACATATCAAATATCATTTTAGAGAATACAAAAATATACAAAGCAAGTTGCAGGTACAAAAATTTTTTTCATTCAAGCTGGGGTAGATTTTATTATTTAGCGCGAACACGTACTTTTGTTTGCGCATCAGGCGCATACCCCTTTGAAAATCTACCCCTATGTACTTTACAATATGCACATACATCAAAAAACATCTTAATTGTCACAGCTACATTGAACAATGCTATCATGTTTTTTACAATACATATCTATAATTTCAAAATCCAATATTATTAAAAAACCTACCACATTCATACCAAATCCTCACACATACCACATAAAATATATCTTAAACAGGCAGTGCCCTACAAATACAACGAGTGTTAAACTGATGTTATCCAAATTGTTTAACTCATGTTGCATCAAGTGTTAAACTATTGTTGTCTTATATTGTCTAACTCAAGTCCCTACAAAGTCCAGATCCACTCTGTTTCGCCTCAAAAGAGGCTTCCTCAGGGGACTTCTACATTTGCTGTAAATTCAACGTGCTGCTGTTTCTTCTGCTTCTATGCAACTAATCACCCAATATTCTTTTTCTTCCAAAATTATTCAATAGATGCAGATTCTGAATGTCATTGAAAACATCCTAAAGGTAACAATGTATAATCAAAAAACTCTCAAACAATCTATAATATTAATAGATAAAAATCTCAACTGTAGCTACCTTTAAACAATGCTGTGTCAATTGACACCGTCATTTTGTTTAATCAGTACCATTGCTAACTTGCCATTTTAAAGCGCTCTATAAAAAAATCACAAAAAAATGATAATATCCATTGAAATATCCAAGCACATTATAAAACCCATAAGAGAATACATCCAGAACAATTTTAATTCACTCGCCGATTTCTGCTATCCAAAAGATCTCCTTCATTTAGTTCAAACACCACGGCTGTGCACAACCCAGAGATTTACCTCTTGTAGTTTAAATGCCATGGCTGTGCACAAACCTACCCGTATATGTAATTCAAACAGACCAATCAGAAAACTATCATCAGACGTTCTATAATTGTGCTGGCCAATCAATCTCCCGATTCAGCCCTTTAGGACTCAATATTCACCATTCAAAAATTATGCATTGCTCCTTATAAAATCAAGCTTCTAGAGATAAAATCCCCTCAAGAATTAAATATTTAATGAATAATGAAAAAATGTATATCTTCTTCCAAATCAGACATCTTAACCTAATGTTCTACTAAGGGAGCCTCCTCATTCTCTGTTCATATGCAACTAAGATATTCTTTTATCTGTATTCCTACCATGCATTTTGTTTGGCCAACATATATTAAATTACAAGGGCACACCACAGTATATATATGCTATATATTTGTAAACTGTTGTGATCTACTTCTGGGCAACGATATATAAAAAGCATAAATAAATAAATAAATAAATAAAATATCTAAAAAAAAAATCGAAATCTAAATATACAACTTGCACTGATTTGCTTGTAAAATATCCCATCAACCTAAGGATGATAGAATTCTGAAGTTTTTAAAGTATGGGTACATATTGAATGTGTGCCACACTCAAATTGACCAGTCTGACTGCCCCATGTATCTCGATTCAGTGGATCATTTGAAAAACTAGGTAGTCTCTAAGAAATTTATTCTTCTGAATTGCAAAAACAGGGAACTCAGCAAACAATGTGTCTTCTATCAAAACTGGCCAATGTTTGCATATGATATGCTTAATATTAGACAAACGGTTAGAAAAAGCAATAGTACACACATGCTGAATTAGTGGTAATTTATTGCCTGTATTAAGTAAATTGTCCCTATTGGCATATTGTGCCCTCTTGAAAGCCCTCCATACAATTTGTTGGGAATAACGTCGCTCAAAAATATCTTGATGATAATTCTTCAGCTCATTATCTATATTCATTTTTAGATGTACAAAGTCTTTGTAATCGCAAAAACTGACTTACAGGAATATTTTCTGTATAGCACTTGGCACAGAACCATTTAATTTTGCACAGTGTCACAAGTAAATAAAATATTATTAAGTTTAAACAAGTATTCCCATACTAGATGTCTTCATAAGAAAAAAAATTAAGAAATTGTCAAAGATAAATTTCTGATTAATTTAAAATGTATTATTTCTAAGGTGACCAATAATCAAGCGAGGATTTAAAAGATATTTCAACAATAATATTCAGTTGTTCACATTTAAGACAATTTGATCTTCAAGTAACAATCACTTCTTTTCTCAGATAAGCAAGGAATGGATATTCCACAAACCAAGGAATGAATTATTGCATAAACCTACAAATCACAAATCCGGATTTGTCAGATAAATATCATTAAATATGACTAAAACTTTTAAACCTTTTTCATGTATACATATAATTATACTCTCTAGGACTGATTCTTGTTTTGACAGAGAAACACCACACCCAAAGTATGACTTCAGATAAGTCTGAATTTCTATTGAACCTCTATGTTGAGAACCCTTAATATAATGTATGTGTATACATATCTTTCATAAAGACTATTGTGAGTGACAGACTATATTCTTAGTTTGGTACCAAAAGTTAAACTAAGTTAGAGTGTTAAAGTATCCCATTAAACAAAGTATATTTAGACTTAGCTCTTTCTTCTTCAATAGATGATAGAGGGCGGAGCTTGCGAACGCTATTGGCTAGCGTGGGTTAACTGTGAACCAGGAAATTCAGAAGCTTTGGTGGCTTGAGAAAACGCTGTTAGCTAACAAAGCTAGCGTACGCAGACTGGAACTGTTGAATCTGTCTTACATGATCCTATGACACATGGAATTTTGGACCATCTAATTGTTCAGCATGAGGTATCTTACCTATTATGGGGCAGATTTTAAAAGCCCTATGCCCATAAATCCAACTGGATTTATGCATGTATGGGGGTTATGCATGCTGAGCCTATTTTGCATAGGCCCGGCGACGCGCGCAAGCCCCAGGATGCGTGCATGTCACGGGGCTTAATAAAAGGGGCGGGGCCAGAGGCTTCCATAGGGTCTCTAGGCCAGGGGATTGCATGCTGGCACTCGGCCGGCAGGCGCAACTTGCAAAACAAAGGTATGGGGGGGTTTTAGGTAGGGCTGGGGGAGCGGGAGGGAACAGGGAAAGCCATCGGGGCTCCCCTAGGGCTCGGCAAGCGCAAGGTGCACAAGTGTGCACTCCCTTGCGCATGCCGATCCCGGATTTTATAACATGCATGCGGCTGCGTGCGCATGTTATAAAATCGGGCGTAGATTTGTGCGCGCCGGGTTGCGCACACAAATCTAAGCCCGTGCATAGGTATTAAAATCTGCCCCATCCTTTCTTAAGCAAATCAATAAAGGAAAAACCTGTCTCCTTACACAAGTTTCTTCCTTAGGTGACTAAAATCTTTGCTATGTGTAAAGCATACAGGAAACTTACAAATAAATTTTAAAAGCCTGCCACATGTAAAAAAAACGGGGTTATGCATGTGGCTGGGGCTTGCTCGCACCACGCACATTTTACAAAGGGCCCGGCCTCATGCTTAGCCCCCTTTATGTGCCGAAATGCCAGGCCGAAAAAAAGAGGTGGGCCGGGGGGGGGGGGGGGCATTGTCTGGCTGGGGAGGGGTGGGGCAGGGGGGGGCTGGGACAGCACCATTCGACGCTGTACCAGGAAAGCGCGCGCTGGCAACCATCTGGCGTGTGGAAATTACTTCTGCTCCAGAGGAACAGAGAGTGTAGTAAAATAACAAATTTGGGGTTAGTTAGGTCAGGTTTAGGGGGCAGGGAGGAGAGCGGAAGAGGGAGGAAGGCTAGAGTTAGGGGCGGACTGGGAGGGAACTAGGGGAGGTTCGATTGCGACACTGGGCATAGTGATAAAATCACCCCCCCCCCATGCGCACGAGTTGCGGGCCGCCCGCACATTTGCGCATGGATTTTAAAATCCGATGCGTATCTGTATGCGGCCATTGGATTTTATAACATGCGTGCACTAGCATGCACAAGTTATAAAATTGACATGTCCATGTGCACACGCCAGGAACCGCATGACATGGATGCATGTGTGGTCTTTTTAAAATTGACCCCTTAGAGTACTGAGATATAACTAACTATTCAAAATAAAATTTTAAAAATGTCCTTCACTTTCAAAAGATAAATGACTTAACTATCTTAGGCCTAGATTTATCATTTTGCTATAAAATTTGCATGAATAGCACCCGTGATAAAAAAAGGGGTGTGGTTAGGGTAATTTTTTAGTTACCGCAGCACGTGCTATTTTAGTGCTTCAAATAGGTAGTTTACACTTCACAGTGAGAGAGAGAGTGCCTCTGGAGAGGCACATGTATTAGGCAACTATTTATACCACTGTAGGAGGGTCAACTAGTAACTCAAGGTGAGGTTGTGGTGGTGGTCTAGAAACATAGAAAATGATGGCAGAAAAGGACCAAACAGTCCATCCAGTCTGCCCAGCAAGCTTACAGTAGCATCTGCTGTGCCATACAAGTCACCCTCTTACTTAATTTCCCAAACCGTCAAAGTAAGGGCCCTTGTTGGTTGCTGTCTAATTCCCTGTTACTTCTTGCCATTGAAGCAGAGAACAATGTTGGAGTTGCATCCAAATCATCAGGCATTTTGGTTAAAGGTAGTAACTGCCACACTAACAAGTTACCCCCATGCATATTTGTTTTCCCCTCATGCTTATTTGTTTTCCCAGACCATAAAATCCAATGTCCTTGTTGGTTGCTATCTGAATCTAATTCCCCTTTTCCTCTTTTCCCCCTGCCATAAAAGCAGAGAGTAATAAGTGAGTTGCATCAACAATATGAAGGCTTATTGGTTAAGGATAGTAACCACCACACCAGCAAGTTACCCCCATGCACTCTTTTCTTCCTTTCCATCCTCTAGCCTTTAGGGATCCACAGTGTTTATCCCATACCCCTTTAAAATCTCTCATCGTTTTTGTTTTCACCACCTCTCCGGCATGGCATTCCAGGCATCCACCACCCTCTCCGTGAAAAAATATTTCCTGACGTTGGTTCTGAGTCGTCCTTCCTGGAGTTTCATTATGCAACCCCTAGTTCTACTGATTTCTTTCCAATAGAAAAGGTTGTCAATTGTGCATCATTAAAACATTTCAGGTATCTGAAGGTCTGTATCATATCTCTCCTGCACCTTCTCTCCTCCATGGTATACATATTAGGTCCTTCAACCTCTCCTCATAAGTCAATTGAAGGAGACACCCCCCCCCCCCCCCCCCATCATTTTTTTTTTTTTTTGCCCTTCTCTGGACCGTCTCCATCCTGTCTCTGTACCTTTTTAGATATGGTCTCCAGAACTGAAACAGTATTCCAGGTGAGGCCTCACCAAGGACCTGTACAAGGAGACTATCACTTCCTTTTTCTTATTGGTTATTCCTCTCTCTACGCAGCCCAGCATTCTTCTGGCTTTAGCTATCACCTTGTCACATTGCTTCACCATCTTCAGATTGCTAGACACTATCACCCCAAGGTTCCTCTCTTGCTCCATGCACAACAGACCTTCACTCCCCAAGAAGTACAGTTCTTTTAGATTACCACACCCCATGACTCTGCACTTCTTGGCATTGAATCCCAGCTGCCATATCTTTGACCACTGTTCAAACTTCAATAAATCACATCTCATTCTCTCTGCTCTTTCCAGCGTGTACACTCTGTTGCAGATCTTAGTATCATTTGCAAAAATACAAACTTTACCTTCTATCCCTTCCACAATGTCACTCACAAAGATATTGAACAGGACTGGACCCAACACCAATCCCTGCAGCACTCCACTTAACACCACTCTCTCTTCAGAATAGGTTCCATTTACCATCACATGCTGTCTTCTATCCATCAACCAGTTTGTAATCCAGGCCACTACCTTGGTGCTTACTCCCAAGCTTCTCATTTTATTCACAAGCCTCCTATGCGGGATCATATCACAGGCTTTGCTGAAATCCAAGTAGATCACATTGATCGCTCTTCTTCGATCCAATCGGATTTGTCCGACAGGACCTTCCTCTGGTGAATCTATGCTGCCTCTGATCCAGGAATTCTTCTGACTGTAGATTGTTCACTATTCTTTCCTTTAGCAGTGTCTCCATTACTTTCCCACCACCAAGGTAAGGCTACCCAGCCTGTAGTTTCCCACCTACTTTCTACTCCCACTCTTGTGAAGTGGGACCACCACCACTCTTCTTCAATCAGTCAGCACCACACCCATTTCCAGGGATCTATTGAACAGGTCGTACAGCGAACCAGCCAGCACATCTCTGAGCTCCTTCAGTATCCTGAGATGAACCTCATCAGGCCCCATGGCTTTATCCACTTTTAGTTTTCCTAGCTCTTCCCATACTCTTCTGTAAATGGATTTTCGTCTACTCCACCCCCCTCCATTTTCTTGTTAACTAGCGACGGACCTTCTCCAGGGTCTTCTTTAGTGAACCCTGAACTGATGAATTTGTTTAATATTTCTGCCATTTCTTCATCTCTCTCCACACATTGATCCTTTTCACCTTTCAGTTTCACTATACTACTTTGGATCTTTGTCTTTTCTCTGATATATCTGAAAAATGTTTTGTCACCTTTGGCAATCCTTTCTTCCACTTGAATTTTTGCTTTCTTGATTACTTTCTTTGACTCCCTCAGTCTCACCAGATATTCTTCCTTGTGTTCCTCCCTTTGGGATCCTTTATATTTATTGAACACTGTTCTTTTTGCTTTTATCAGCCACCTCCTTTGAGATCCAGATAGGTTTCTTATTTCTCTTGCTTTTCTTTACTTTTCTAACATATAGATTAGTTGCCTTTGTATTTGCTCCTTTTAGTTTGGCCGACTGTTCCACCTCTCTCATTTTCTCCCAGTCTTCTAGTGCTCCCTCCAGATACTTCCCCATTTCAACAAAGTCCGTATTTTTGAAATGCAAAACTCGGGTCTTCATGTGACTTCTCCGTATCCTATTTGCAATATCAAACCATACTGTTTGATAATCACTGGTGCTGAGGTGGGCCCCCACCTGGACATTAGAGACATTATCCCCATTTGTGAGCACTAGGTTGAGTATAACTCCCTCCATCGTGGGTTCCATTATCATTTGTTTGAACAGAGCCTCTTGCAGGGCATCCACTATCTCTATACGTCTGTTAGATTCTGCAGAAGGGATTCTCCAGGCTACATCCGGCAGATTAAAATCGCCAACAATCACCACTTCTCCCTTCTTTCCCACCAGATCTCTGTCTAGTTCTTCTGTTTGTTTCAAAGGCCTGTAAATCACTGCAGTAAAAATGTATGCACTATCATCTTTTTTTAGGATGGCCCATAATGCTTCTTCTTTACCCCATCTTCCTTGCAGCTCAGCTGCTTGGATTTTGTTTTTGAACATAAGAACATGCCATACTGGGTCAGACCAAGGGTCCATCAAGCCCAGCATCCTGTCTCCAACAGTGGCCAATCCAGCCCATAAGAACCCGACAAGTACCCAAAAACTAAGTCTATCCCATGTTACTGTTGCTAGTAATAGCAGTGGCTATTTTCTAAGTCAACTTAATTAATAGCAGGTACTGGACTTCTCCTCCAAGAACTTGTCCAATCCTTTTTTAAACCCAGCTACACTAACTGCATTAACCACATCACCTGGCAACAAATTCCAGAGTTTAATTGTGCGTTGAGTGAAAAAGAACTTTCTCTGATTTGTTTTAAATGTGCCACATGCTAACTTCATGGAGTGCCCCCTAGTCCTTCTATTATCCGAAAGAGTAAATAACCGATTCACATTTACCCGTTCTAGACCTCTCATGATTTTAAACACCTCTATCATATCCCCCCTCAGCCGTCTCTTTCCAAGCTGAACAATCCTAACCTCTTTAGTCTTTCCTCATAGGGGAGCTGTTCTATCCCCTTTATCATTTTGGTCGCCCTTCTCTGTACCTTCTCCATCGCAACTATATCTTTTTTGAGATGCAGCAACCAGAATTGTACATAAAGAGCTACTCCTCCCCCTTTTCTTTCCTCTCTGTCCTTCCTTAACAAGCTAAAAGCCCAGTATGGCTGTATCCCAATCATGAGATTCCCTGAACCATGTCTCCGTGACAGCAACAATGTCCAAGTCCACCTCCACCGTTACGGTTTGCAGGTCTGGGATTTTATTGCCCAGACTACGAGAATTTGTGCTCATACCTTTCCAGCTTTTTTCATTCAGGTTACTGCTTTCTTGGACTTCTTTTGTGTTTTATTCAGATAACTTTTGTTATCCCCATCATCCAATTCCTTTTCATTTGTATTTGGGGGTGACATTCTAATTTCCTTCTGCCACCCCTGTATAGTTTAAATGCCTTATGGCATAGGATTTGAATTTATCTCTTAGGATCCTTTTTACTGCCACAGAGAGATGTAAGCCATCTTTGACATAGAGCCTTTTACTGTTCCATATATGGCTCCAGCCTCCAATATATCCAAAACTTTGTTACTTACACCAAGTTTTGAATCATGCATTGAAGGTACCTATTTGGCTTAGCCTCTCTTTCCCCTTTCCATGAACAGGTAACACTTCTGAAAAGGCAAAAGTCTTTACCATGTGACTAATCTGCTCTGCTAGAGACTGGAAATCTCTCTGTTCCACTTGGTTGCTGTTTCTACAAGGTCATTGGTTCCCAGATGGATGATAAAATCAACTTTAGAGTCTTTGCTTTCATCTTTGATCGCCTTGACAATGGGCTAGATTTTAAAAGCCCTGCGTGCGTAAATCCTGCTGGCGCGCGCAAAGCCCCGGGGTGTGCATAAGTCCTGGGGCTTTATTTTTATTTTATTTATTTAGGGCTTTTTATACCGACACTCAAGATAACAATCATATCGTATCGGTTTACAGTAAACAGTGCAATAACATTCACATCAGCGTGAACAATAGGCGAAGAGAGAAAAAGTGAATGAAAGTTACAATAAACGGGCACTTGAACTGGGAGGAGGAAAAGCCAGAGTAATGGCTAACATAGAAATAATTAATATTTAGTCTCAGAAATAAATAATATCTAGAAATATACTTAGGACTATAATACTCACTTGTACTCAGGACTGAATATTATTAATTATATACATGATATCCTATACCTAGGGCTGTGGAATATCGTATGATTCCTGACTTTTGTGTTCGGGGGTGTGTCGGCAGGCCGGGGGTATGTCCGGGGGTGTGTCCAGGGTCAGGGGGCGGGTCCGGGGGCATGGCGATGGTTCTGGGGTGGGCCAGGAGGGTGGTTCTGAGTCCCCCAGCACTGCGGCCTGTGCCAGGGGATGCCGAGGCGGCACACGCAAGTTATGCCTGCTTCAAGCAGGCGTAACTTGCACAACAAAGGTAGGGGGGGATTTAGGTAGGGCTGGGGGGTGGGTTAGATAGGGGAAGGGAGGGGAAGGTGGGGGGATGCGGGAGGGAACGGAGGCAGGCTGCGCAGCTCAGCGCGCACAGGCTGCCGATTTTGCGCAGCCTTGCACGCGCCAACCCCGTATTTTATAAGATACGTGCGTATCTTATAAAATCCGGCGTACTTTTGTTTGCGCCGGTTGCATGAACAAAAGTTCACGCGCGTGTACTTTTTTAAGATCTACCTTTATTTGAATAGCATTTCTACCCACTGATGATCCTGGAAGGCTTTTAACTGTAGTGTTTCCCTCAAAAAAAGTTTCCAAATTAGTGCCTCTGATGATTGAGTCACTCAGCACAATGAGCTTTTTCTTGTGGTTATTGATTGTATTATGGAATTTCTGTGTGCATTGGGTTTCTTCTTTGTTTTCAGATACCACTTCAATCTCTATCACAAGAGCTTCTTCATTATCTAATACAGAGAAGGTATTTTGTACTTGTGTCACTTGGGAGAGCATGTGTCTCTGCATCACAGGTCTTACTCTACCAGAATCCACTGAAATCCAGTTGTTCTTGGGTTCTTGTATGCTCTATGTAAGTAGGGGTGGACATGTGTTCTGAACAATTGTGAAGAATGGGTCTCTTTGGGTCATAGATCTTATCCTACCTGAGCCCACTGTAAATTCCTTTTTTCTAGGCTTTTGATTTTTCTGTGATAATGGGGAAACGATTCCTGAACACTGTAAAGTTTTTTTGTGGTTTCTGATACTTTTATTGCAGCTAATTCATCTTTAACGTGAGCCAACTACTTTTTCATGGAAGAGAGTTCTGAATAAATGGGGCAAGCCCTAAGCCTCCAGATGATTTGCCTCAAAATAAAGGTTCCACAATTGTTACATTGGATAGTCCTCATTTTGCCAAATTGATTTGATAGAGAACAGCTAAAGAATTACCACATTTCCAAATTATCTTGTTTTAAATTATGTATCCAGGCAGACAATATTAGAAGAACAAACCCAGGGGTGGGTGGGTAGAGGGATAGGGCAGGAGAGAACTAAGCAGTTAACACTTGCCCACGGCTGTTCACCAGACTCTGTATCTGCTATTGAGTTTGAACAGCCACTCCACCAGACAAGCTGACTACCAAGAAAAATAGAGAGATTACAAGGCTTGCACTACAGAAATACAGAAGAATATCACCAAGAATGCAGTCTAACATAAGGCTAACTAGCTTTTTAACTTTAATGGCCACCAGAATCTGTAGTTATGGGTGTCTCTTTACAATCCAAAGGAGACTGAGGAGCTTTAATGGCCCCCTGCAATACATTATGAGTCACTTGCCCCAAAGGAGAAATGCCCCATGCAGACACATTGTTCTCTCACCCTAGCTTGATGCACTCTCTATCTAGGTGCTATCAAGCTAGGGTGAGAGTACATTGTAGAAATCTCATCTTTGTGTTCCTTTCCTCATTCCAAATAACATTAAATCTTCACTGATGTGTACTGTGCTGTTTGTACCTCCGACTGTGCATATAAAACTGGTCCCCAAACCCAAGACCACCACCAAAACCTCACCTCAAGTTACTAGATGACCCTCCTAAACTGGTATAAATAGTTGTCTAATATGTGTGCCACCCTAGAGGCTCTCTGTCTTCTCCAATCAACTCCCCCTTCCTTCTCCTCACAAATGCAATTTCAGGCATATCACACAGCTTAATGCCAAGAAAAAGATGTAGTTATTTCCAGCATTATAACATGCATTATGCTATCACACACAAAGTTAAACACTCCTCATTTTCATAAACCCTGCTCAAACTCCTCCCCTTTGAATACATTTTCAAAATTTGTATTCGTATCATAGAAACATAGAAACATAGAAATGATGGCAGAAGAAGACCAAACGGCCCATCCAGTCTGCCCAGCAAGTTTCGCACTTTTTTTTTTCATACTTATCTGTTTCTCTTGGGTCTTAGTAATCTTTTGGTTCTATTTCCATTCCACCCCCACCATTAATGTAGAGAGCAGTGTTGGAGCTGCATCTAAGTGAAATATCTAGCTTAATTAGTTAGCGGTAGTAACCGCCGCAATAAGCAAGCTACACCCATGCTTATTTGTTTACCCAGACTATGTAATTCAATCCTTGTTGGTTGTCTGTATATAGATCCACTTTTCTTCATTCCCCTGCCGTTGAAGCAGAGAGTTATGCTGGATATGCATTGAAAGTGAAGTATCAGTCTTTCTCCCCTGCCGTTGAAGCAGAGAGCTATGCTGGATATGCGTGAAGTATCAGACTTTCTCCCCTGCCGTTGAAACAGAGAGCTATGCTGGATATGCATTGAAAGTGAAGTATCAGGCTTATTTGGTTTAGGGTAGTAACCGCCATAAAAAGCAAGCTACTCCCTGCTTTTTTGTGAATGCAAATCTTGTTTTTTTCCCACATTCATTTACGTCCTGTAGACTTTATGGATCCACAGTGTTTATCCCATGCCCCTTTAAAGTCTTTCACACTTCTGGTCTTCACCACTTCCTCTGAAAGGGCATTCCAGGCATCCACCACCCTCTCCGTGAAGAAATACTTCCTGACATTGGTTCTGAGTCTTCCTCCCTGGAGCTTCAAATTGTGACCCCTGGTTCTGCTGATTTTTTTCCGACGGAAAAGGTTTGTCGTTGTCTTTGGATCATTAAAACCTTTCAAGTATCTGAAAGTCTGTATCATATCACCTCTGCTCCTCCTTTCCTCCAGGGTGTACATATTTAGATTCTTCAATCTCTCCTCATAAGTCATTCGATGAAGACCTTCCACCTTTTTGGTCGCCCTTCTCTGGACCGCCTCTATCTTGTCTCTGTCTCTTCAGAGATACAGTCTCCAGAACTGAACACAGTATTCCAGGTGAGGCCTCACCAAGGACCTGTACAAGGGGATAATCACTTCCCTTTTCTTACTCGATATTCCTCTCTCTATGCAGCCTAGCATTCTTCTGGCTTTAGCTATCGCCTTGTCACATTGTTTCGCCGACTTCAGATCATTAGACACTATCACCCCAAGGTCTCTCTCCTGCTCCGTGCACATCAGCCCTTCTCCCCCCATCGAATACAGTTCATTCGGATTTCCACTCCCCATATGCATGACTCTGCACTTCTTGGCATTGAATCTCAGCTGCCATATCTTCGACCACTCTTCCAGCTTCCTTAAATCCCGTCTCATTCTTTCCACTCCTTCTGACGTGTCCACTCTGTTGCAGATCTTAGTGTCATCCGCAAAAAGACAAACCTTACCTTCTATCCCGTCCGCAATGTCACTCAGAAAGATATTGAACAGGACCGGTCCCAACACCGATCCTTGCGGTACACCGCTTAAAACCGCTCTCTCTTCAGAGAGAGTTCCATTTACCATCACACATTGCCTTCTGTCCATCAACCAGTTTGCAATCCAGGCCACCACCTCGGCACTCACTCCTAAGCCTCTCATTTTATTCACCAGTCTCCTGTGCGGGACCGTATCAAAAGCTTTGCTGAAATCCAAATAGATGACATCGAGTGCTCTTCCTTGATCCAATTCCTTGGTTACCCAGTCAAAAAAGTCAATCAGATTTGTCTGACAGGATCTTCCCCTGGTGAATCCATGCTGCCTCTGGTCCAGAAATTCTCCCAACTGTAGATAGTTCACTATTCTCTCTTTCAACAGTGACTCCATTACTTTTCCCACCACCGAAGTGAGGCTAACCGGTCTGTAGTTACCAGCCTCTTCTCTGTTCCCACTCTTGTGAAGCGAGACCACCACCGCTCTTCTCCAATCACTCGGCACCACTCCCGTTTCTAGCGATCTATTGAACAGGTCACACAGCGGACCCGCCAGCACATCTCTGAGCTCCCTCAGTATCCTGGGATGAACCTCATCAGACCCCATGGCTTTGTCCACTTTCAGTTTCTCCAGCTCTTCCCATACATTTTCTACTGTAAATGGAGTTACATCTACTCCACTCCCCTCCAGTTTCTTGTTAACTAGGGACGGTCCTTCTCCAGGGTCCTCCTTAGTAAACACAGAACAGAAGTATTCATTTAATATTTCTGCCATTTCTTCGTCTCTCTCCACACATTGATCCTTTCCACCTTTCAATTTCACTATACTACTTTGAACTTTTCTCTTTTCACTGATATATCTGAAAAATGTTTTGTCACCTCTCTTTACCTCCTTGGCAATCCTCTCTTCCGCTTGACTTTTTGCTTTCTTGATTAATTTCTTCGTCTCCCTCAGTTCTACCAGATATTTTTCTTTGTGCTCCTCCCTTTGGGATCTTTTATATTTCTTGAACGCTGTTCTTTTAGCCTTTATTTTGTCAGCCACCTCCTTTGAGAACCAGATAGGTTTCATTTTTCTTTTGCTTTTCTTTACTTTTCTAACATATAGATTAGTTGCCTTGGCAATTGCTCCTTTTAGATTGGTCCACTGTTGATCCACATCTCTCTCATTCTCCCAGCCTTTTAGTTCTTCCTCCAGGTACGTCCCCATTTCATCAAAGTCTGTGTTTTTGAACTACGAAACTCGGGTTTTTGTGCTTCTTTTCTGTATCTTTTTTGTGATATTAAACCATACCATTTGATGATCACTGGTGCTGAGGTGGGCGCCCACCTGGACATCAGAGACATTATCTCCATTAGTGAGCACTAAGTCAAGTATAGCTCCTTTTCTCGTGGGTTCCATAACCATTTGTTTAAACAAAGCTACTTGCAGGGCATCCACTATTTCTATACTATTATTAGATTCTGCATCTGGCAGTCTACATCTGGCATATTAAAGTCTTCAACGATCACCACTTCTCCCTTCTTTCCCATCTTTGGATGTCTTCAACCAGATCTCTGTCCAGCTCTTCTTTTTGGTTTGGAGGCCTGTAAACCACTCCAATAAAAATGGATGTCCCATCTTTTTTTAGGTTGGCCCATTGTGCTTCTTCATTGCCCCATCTTCCTTGCAGCTCTGATGCTTGGATATTGTTTCTGACATAAAGAGCCACTCCTCCCCCTTTCCTATCTTCTCTGTCTTTCCTTAACAAGTTATAGCCTGGTATTGCCATATCCCAGTCAAGAGATTCCGTAAACCACGTTTCCATGACAGCAACAACGTCCAAGTCCACCTCCACCATTAGGGCTTGCAGATCTGGGATTTTATTGCCCAAACTATGAGCATTTGTGCTCATAGCTTTCCAGCTTTCTTCGTACAGGTTACTGCTGATCCTGGACTCCTTTTGTGACCTCTTTAGTTGAGTTTTGTTATCCACTTTTCCCTTTGCATTTGTGCAAGGGAAAGGATTAGTGCCTCTGATGGCAGAGTCATCCATCACAGTGAGCTTTTTTCTTTGGTTTCTGATCTGGAATTTCTGTATGCATTGGGTTTCTTCTCTCTTTTCAGATAACATTTCAATCTTTTTCTCAAGAACTTCTTCAGTATTTAATACAGAGAAGGCATTTTGTACTTGATACAGTGTGTGTCTCCGGATCACAGGTCTAATTCTACCAGAGCCCACTGTAATACTGTTTTTTAAGTTCCTCAATGCCCTGTGTGAGTGTGGGGAGGGGGGGTAGAGTTGTGGGCTGCACAGCTGTCAATAACGGGTTTCTGTGGGTCACCGGTCTTATCCTACCTGAGCCCACAGTAAATCTCTTTTTCCTTGACTTTTGGTTATTCAGTGGTAATGGGAAATTAATTCCTGAATAATGTACAGAGGCTGAGACTTTCTTTATTGAAGCTAATTCAGCTTTAACGTCAGCCAGCTCCTTTTCCAAGGTAAAGAGTTGTGAACAAATGGGGCAAGCCTTAAGTTTCCATATGATTACCCTCAATATAAAGGCTCCACAACAGTTGCATTGGAATGGATAGACCTCATTTTGGTAATTTGTCTGATGGATAGCAATTAGGGAAATACTAATTTACCTTGTTGCCATTTATGAATTTAGGCAGGTTATATCAGAAACACAAACCTAGGGGTGGGTGGGTAGAGGGGTAGGATGGGAGGGTGTCAAACAGTTAAACCTTGGTCAAAGATGTTAACTGGACACTATCTGCTTTTGATTTTGAACAGACACGCCTGCAGGTCTGGCTAACTAATTTAAGCTTTCTCCTTATCTCTCCTCAAGAGTTTATGCTTCTGGCTGTCTCTTTCAAGTTCAAATCAGACTGGGGACTTGAATACCCCCTGCAATACACTGAGTCTGCTGCCAAGAGCAGTTTATCTAGAAAGCAGTCCCACCCCAACAAACACTGGCTGAGGAGGAAGGGTCTACTCTGAACTAATGGCTGGCCCTGGAAAGCAGACTAGAAGCACTCCCAAGTTTCTATTTCAGTTGTGCTTCTTTTTAACAGACAGTGCACTAGTTTTTGCAAATATAATGCCCTAGTTCTAAGCACAGATAATAACCAAACAAATTTGTACTTAACTTTAGCAGAAAAGGCTCTGATTCATGAAGATCCCAGCTCCAAAGTGATTCAGTTCCCAAAGCACATGAGACTCTGGCAATCCTAATCCAATTACTGCCACCCCCACAAACACTGGCTGAGGAGGAAGGGTCTGCTCTGAACTAATGGCTGGCCCTTGAAAGCAGACTAACAGCACTCACAAATTTCTATTTCAGTTGTGCTTCTTTTTAACAGACAGTACACTAGTTTTGGCAAATATAATGCCGTAGTTCTAAGCACAGATAATAACCAAACAAATGTGTACTTAACTTTAGCAGCAAAGGCTCTGGTTCATGAAGATCCCAGCTCCAAAGTGATTCAGTTCCCAAAGCAAATGAGACTCTGGCAATCCTAATCCAATTACTGCCTCCCCCACAAACACTGGCTGAGGAGGAAGGGTCTGCTCTGAACTAATGGCTGGCCCTGGAAAGCAGACTAGAAGCACTCCCAAGTTTCTATTTCAGTTGTGCTTCTTTTTAACAGGCAGTGCACTAGTTTAAGCAAATATAATGCCCTAGTTCTAAGCACAGATAATAGCCAAACAAATTTGTACTTAACTTTAGCAGCAAAGGCTCTGAACTAATGGCTGGCCCTTGAAAGCAGACTAACCGCACTCACAAATTTCTATTTCAGTTGTGCTTCTTTTTAACAGACAGTGCACTAGTTTTGGCAAATATAATGCCCTAATTCTAAGCACAGATAATAACCAAACAAATTTGTACTTAACTTTAGCAGAAAAGGCTCTGGTTCATGAAGATCCCAGCTCCAAGGATCCCAGCTCCAAATTGCTGAATTAAAGCAATAAAGACATAAAACTGGTGTCAGTAGTTTTTTTTAAGGTGTTAAACTGATGTAAATAAATCAGTTTCATGAGATGCAAAAAATAACGCATGCGTTATGGCATTATCATGGGTGTTACGGCCCTAATGCTCGTGAAAGCACCCTAACGCGATTTTAAAAATGATCCTGTTAGTGTTTTTGCTGCTTGCAGGTCTTCTTCCTTCAGGAAAACAGGAATCTCAGGAACCCATACATTAATTCACATACTCTTGGAATCCGTTATAGTCATTTAAAATATGAGGTCTATAAATACCTATACTCGGGCAATACTCAAATTTCCAGTTACAATTGAGTAATTGAGTAATTGGAAACTGATTTATTTACATCAGTTTAACACCTTAAAAAAAACTACTGATTTATCTACACCGTTTTATGTCTTTATTGCTTTAATTCAGCAATTTAAAATTTTCTAAGTCTTTGTGAAAATTACTAAAAATATTGTATCATTTATCCATCCATTCAACATTTAATCACGATCAAGGCTGACAATATATTACGCACATCAGTCAATTCATTTAAATCCCAATCATCCCTCCTTACCTCAGAATAATTAGGAATTATGTTCACAAATACTCTCACAATCATTGCATAGTGTTCCCTAGCTATCTATATGCTATTAGTGCTTTTACTAGGCCTCTCTGTATAAGCAGCAGCTGCACAGGTCTTGTCCCTTCCTCAGTCAGCTCAGGAATCCCTTGCGTATTCTAAACTGAAATCTCTATGTATGTTTCAAGGGATTATTACTCTGAATCAGGTCAATAAATAAAATAGTTCCTTGCCTCTTGTTTTTATGTAAATGAGAACATATATTCAAAAATTAACCAATCTGGTAGTTAATAATAAAGCTAAAGAAATTTCTAATCCTCAGTTATTTATGTATTTATCTATTTATTTAAACATTCTTATATATCACCTATACAAATGAATTATAGATCTAAGCAGTTTACAAAAATGTACATACATAAATTCAAACATTACAAACAAGTTAAAATTGAAAATTAAAAGAAGATAAAAATAAATCTACAAGTATAAATAAACATGGAGAGTTATAAGTGTTACGGTCCCGGGCCGTGCCCCGGGACCTGCACTCACCACGCGGCTGGTCCGACCGCAGGAACACCTTCCTTCTGGCCTCCCAGGCCGAAGATGCGACCCTCCGGGGCGTTCTCCCTGCAAGGGAGACGTCGGTGCCGATCCACGGCTGGCCCCGCCCCCTAGGCACGCGCTGTCTTAAAGGGGCCAGGGTGGGAAAACCCGGGAACAGCCCCTGATGTTGTCAGATGCTGCCGGGCCATTTAAACCCGGCAGTTGCAGCATTACCTCGCCTTGCCACGAGGTTTGCACAGTCCTTCTGTGTTTCTAGTTGCTGTGTTGGACTCCGGTTCGTCTCTGCTGACTCCTGGCTTCTGATCTGCCTCCGTTCTTTGACTATGTCTTCAGCTTCTGCCCCTGGCTTTGGTTTGTCTTCTGTCTTCTGGCTCCTGACCCGGCTTCGTCTCCTGACTTCGTCTTCAGTTTTCGTCCCTGGCTTTGGTTTGGATCTCTGACTTCTGGCTTCTGACCCGGCTTCGCTCCTGGACTCCGACTTCAGCTTTTTCCACCACCTCAAGTATCCAGTACTTGCTGGCCCAGAGGATTCTCCTAAGTCCCAGAGGTTCGGGCTCTCACGGGCTCCTCCCGGGGGAGCCGCAGGCTTCCGAGGGTGAAGACTCTTCCAGTCTCCTGGGCCCAGCCATCCTCTCCATCCACCTCTCCGGACCGCTGCCCGGATCCTTGGTCACATAGGGTCCCGCCTAAGTCCAAGAGGCCCGGGTTCCTACGGGTTCCTCCTGGGGGGATCTCGGGCTTCCAGTGGTGAAGTCTTCTCCAGAGTCTCTTCAGCGCCGCCTCCCGGCTGTGTCGCTTAGTGTGGGTTCCCACAGTATTCCATCTCCCGCCTCAGCCGGCCCAAGGTTCCACGATTGTAACAGTTTGCAAGGCCATGGACCCGGCAGATCTTGCAGGCTTGAAAGCCATCCCGGGTATTGCCCAGAGGCTGCAACAGCAGCAAACCTGCCTCGACTCCCTGATGGCGACATTGCAGGGATTAGCCGACCGCGTTGGCAGAGCCGCTGTTTCCAGCTCCTTGGTACCTGGAGCTGGGACCAATTCCAGATCAACAGCACCCATACAGATGCCAGTACCCTCGCGGTTTTCAGGAGACATGAAGCTTTGCCGGGGGTTTCTGAATCAGTGCTAAATTTGATTCAACCTCCTTCCGCTTCAGTTTCCGACGGACCAGGTCAAGACAAACTTTATTATCTCCCTGCTGGACGGGAGACCCCTGGCGTGGGCCTCCAAACTCTGGGAGCATCAGGACTCCCACCTGGACAACCTGGTACAGTTCGTCACCACCTTTCGGCGGGTCTGCAATGAGTCCTCCCGCAGACCTACTGCCGCATCGGAACTGCTCCAGCTGCGTCAGGGTAACCGGCCCTTGGCGGAACACGCCGTGGACTTCCAGACTCTCGTTGCCGAATTGAACTGGGGAAGTGATAGCTTGCACGGTATCTTTTTGGAAAGTCTCTCCCCAAGACTTCAGGATGAATTGGCAGCCAGGGATCTCCCGGATGATTTGAATGATCTCATTGATCTAGCAGACCGCGTGGACCGCCGCATCCAACACCGGTTCCGGGAGAGGAGGTCAGGTCCTAGGCCTGGGACCTCTGGAACCACTCCTTCCCGAAGTGGGCACTCCCCGTCTGCCGCTCCGAGGGCTCAAGATCCTGAACCCATGCAGGTAGGACGGGGGCCTATCTCTCAGAAGAGAGGAGAAGATGTCGGTTCCTGGGCCTGTGCCTGTATTGCACTGGCAAGGGCCACTTCCTTGTCCACTGTAGCAAGCGTCCGGGAAACGCTCGGACCTAGGGACAGTCGGGGAGCTAACCCTAGGTGACACCACCTGCCTCCCCGTGCACCATCCCGGTACCTTACTCCTTCTCAAAGGAGAGTTCGATATGCTAGCCCTGATCGACTCTGGAGCCGGGGGAAACTTCATCCTCAAAGACTTGGTTCAGCAACACCAGATTGCGGTTCAACCCCAAAGACCCCCGCTCTGGGTGTCCTCCATTCAGGGGAGACTCCTTCCAGGAACCATCGATACCCGTACCAGGCCCCTCACGTTACGCACTGGTATTTTGCATGTGGAGGAGATCTTGTTCCTCGTCCTAGAGAGATCTATGCACCCGGTCATCCTGGGGCTACCTTGGCTGCGGAAGCACGCTCCTGTAATCTCGTGGGATACACTCCAGGTGGCGTCTTGGGGGCCATCGTGCTTCAACTCCTGTTTAGCCGCCGTTCCCCAACCACCGGTACCTCTCCTGACGACTTCCTTGGCCCTGCCTTCACATTACCAAGACTACCTCGATGTCTTTTCCAAAGAGAAGGCCAAAATCCTCCCAGAGCATCGCCCTTTTGACTGTGCAATCAATTTGCTCCTGGGTACCACGCCGCCACGGGGATGGGTATACCCATTGTCTCTTCCGGAGATGCAAGCCATGTCCACCTATATCCGGGAGAACCTGGACCGAGGATTCATTAGACCCTCCAAGTCCCCGGCTGGAGCCGGGTTCTTCTTCATAGCGAAGAAGGATGGATCCCTCCGACCCTGCATAGATTACCGGGGCCTGAACAGCATCACCCAGCGGGATCAGTATCCATTACCCTTGATTCCTGAACTCCTTGACCGTCTGCAGGGAGCCAAGGTATTTACCAAGCTGGACCTTCGTGGGGCGTAGAACCTAGTGCGCATCCATCCCGGGGATGAATGGAAGACTGCTTTCAATACCCAGGACAGACACTAAGAATACTCGGTGCCCTGTCCCGCACCGCCGAGGCCGAGGATACATCAACGTCACCCCAATATATCCTTGATCCTGCCAAGGTACTCCTCGCTGCTTCCGAGGTAGCTCCCGCTGGCAAGACTGTGGTGCCTACGCGCCTGCGTAGGAAAGTGCTAGCATGGGGCTAGCACTTTCTGACTCCTGGTGTTCACGCAGGCATTCTGACTCCATAGTGTTCACGCAGGCATTTCCCAACTCCATAGTGTTCACGCAGGCATTCTGACTCCATAGTGTTCACGCAGGCATTTCCCAACTCCAACATTATTTAATCTCCCATCAATCAACACGCTTCGCTAGTAATAACGTTAATAAATGTTATTTATTCAATGCTATCTATACTTATATATAATTATCTGATCTTCATTTTCCTTCTCACTCCAAGTTATTGATTTCCTTGTTATATGTAACTGCTTTTTCTGCACTATTGTTCAAATTGTAAAGTTTTATTATTATTACACCCCTGTTTCTTGTGAACCAGCATGATGGGACTATCGTCCTGAATGTTGGTATATAAAAAAAACTTAAATAAATAAAATAAAATAAAATGGGCCCATGATTCTTTGACCGCAGGACATCCAGGAGTAGCACGGACCCTGGAATTACTGACCGAGTTTTACTGGTGGCCCCAAGTCAAGAAAGATGTCCTCAGCTACGTCCGTTCCTGCCCTACGTGTGCCAGGCAGAAGCCCCCGCATGGACACCCCTGGGGACTCCTTCAGCCCCTGCCCATTCCTACCGAGCCCTGGACCCACCTGTCCACCGACTTTATTGTGAATCTACCTGCCTCCGAAGGGACGACCGTGATCTGGGTCACAGTCGACCGGTTCTCTAAGATGGCCCATTTTGTACCACTTGCTAAACTACCTTCGGCGCCAGAGCTGGCAGGCCTTTTCATGCAACATGTCTTCCGCCTGCATGGGCTCCCTCTGCATATAGCTTCCGATCGGGGCCTTCAGTTTACGGCAAAATACTGGAAAGCCCTCTGCAACTCGACCTGACCACGGCGTTCCACCCCCAAGGTAACAGCCAGGCCGAACGCACTAATTGGTCCCTTAAGACCTTCCTTCGGGCCTTTGTGGGAGACCTCCAAAATGATTGGGTCGCCTTATTACCCTGGGCAGAATTTTCTTACAACCGCCATAAACACTCTGCTACCGGCCTCTCTCCATTCCAGGTGGTCTACGGAAAGACCCTTCGGCCCCCCTTTCAATACCTCTGATAATGCCATCGCCCGCAGTGCAGCTCACAGCTCGACAACTGCGCCACCTCTGGAGCTCTACCCAAGAAAAACCTCCGGTTGGCGTCTACCAAGGCGAAGAAGTAAGCCGACAGACTACGGCTCCCGGCCCCGGTCCTCCTCCCAGGGAGTAAGGTCTGGTTGAGCACTAGTAATATCCGGTTACAGGTTCCTTCCATGTGCCTGGCCCCCATGTATATTGGTCCAATTACTGTGGCGGAGTAAGTAGGGGCTGTATCCTACCAGCTACGACTACCGTCCACTTTGTGGATTCACAACGTGTTCCACGTGTCCCTGCTTAAGCCTGTGGTGCTCTCCACCTTTCATGACAAGCCTCCAGAACCCACTACCACTGAGGCCGAGACCGACAGCACCTATACGATGAAGGATGTTCTGGACATTCGATTCCACCGCCGCTGGTGGGAATACCTCCTCTCATGAGAGGGGTATGGCCCAGAGGAGAATTCCTGGGAGCCTTCTTCCAATATCCTGGATAAAAACCTCCTTCGTCAGTTCCATGTGGATCACCCAAGTAAACCCAGGCCTCCAGGGAGGGGGCGTAAGAGGGGGGGGTACTGTTACGGTCCCGGGCCGTGCCCCGGGACCTGCACTCACCACGAGGCCGGTCCGGCCGCAGGAACACCTTCCTTCCGGCCTCCCAGGCCGAAGATGCGGCCCTCCGCAGCGTTCTCCCTGCAAGGGAGACACCAGCGCCAATCTGCGGCTCGCCCCGCTCCCTAGGCACGCGCACGCACCTGGGCTTCTGTCTTAAAGGGGCCAGTGGGAAAACCTGGGAACAGCCCCTGATGTCGTCAGACGCTGCCGGGCCATTTAAACCCGGCAGTTGCAGCATTACCTCGCCTTGCAACGAGGTTCGCACAGTCCTTCTGTGTTTCTAGTTGCTGGGTTGGACTCCGGTTCATGTCTGCTGACTCCTGGCTTCTGATCTGGCTCCGTTCCTTGCCTACGTCTTCAGCTTTCGTCCCTGGCTTTGGTTTGGATCTCTGACTTCTGGCTTCTGACCCGGCTTCGCTCTTGGACTCCGACTTCAGCTTTTTCCACCATCTCAGGTATCTGATACTTGCTGGCTCAGAGGATTCTCCTAAGTCTGAGCGGCTCGGGCTCTATTGGGCTCCTCCCAGGGGAGCCGCAGGCTTCCAAGGGTGAACACTCTTCCAGCCTCTTGGGCCCAGCCGTCCTCCCCAGACACTGCCCGGATCCTTGGTCGCATAGGGTCCCGCCTGTCCAAAAGGCCCGGGTTCCTACGGGCTCCTCCTGGGGGGACCTCGGGCTTCCAATGGTGAAGTCTTATCCAGAGTCTCTTCAGCGCCGCCTCCCGGTTGTGATGCTTCCTGTGGGTTCCCACAGTATTCCATCTACCGCCTCAGCCGGCCCAAGAGTCCACGATCGTAACAATAAGAGTTGGACATATCGTTAAGAAGGAATAGATTAAAAAGAAAATAAGTTTTAGGGTGCTTTAGGCTTACTAAAGGTGAGGGTGCATAAATATGTTTTGAGTACTTTCTTAAATTCTTTTGAGTTTGAGATAAGGCAGATTTTATGTTTTAAGATATTGTTGTTTTGTATTTTTTAATATAATAATGTCAACATAGTTAGACGATAATTTTATAATCTTAAGCATTGTCCTAGATAGCCAATTAGAAATGTGAAAAGATAGGTAGACATTTTGGGGCGGATTTTAAGAGCCCTGCTCGCCTAAATCCACCCAAATCCGGGCGGATTTAGGCGAGCAGGGCCCTGCGCGCCGGTGAGCCTATTTTACATAGGCCATATTTTACATAGGCTCACCGGCGTGCGCAGACCCCGGGACTCGCGTAAGTCCCGGGGTTCTCCAAGGGGGGCGTGTCGGGGGCGGGCCCAGTCATCGCGGCGTTTAGGGGGCGTGTCGGCAGCGTTTTGGGGGCGGGTCCGGGGGCATGGTTACGGCCCGGGGCGGTCCGGGGGCGTGGCCACGCCCCCCGTACCCGCCCCCAGGTCGCGTCCCGGCGCGCGGGGATTTACGCCTCCCTCCGGGAGGCGTAAATCCCCTGACAAAGGTAAGGATGGGGTTTAGACAGGGCCGGGCGGATGGGTTAGGTAGGGGAAGGGAGGGGAAGGTGAGGGGAGGGCAAAAGAAAGTTCCCTCCGAGGCCGCTCCGATTTCGGAGCGGCCTCGGAAGTTCCCTCCGAGGCCGCTCCGGAGGTAGGCTGCGCGGCTCGGCGCGCACCGGCTATACAGAATCCATAGCCTTGCACGCGCCGATCCCGGATTTTAGCGGATACGCGCAGCTCCGCGCGTATCTACTAAAATCCAGCGTACTTTTGCTTGCGCCTGATGCGCCAGCAAAAGTAGGCCAAATCGCGCGGTTTGAAAATCTACCCCTATATGAGTACAATTTTATTATTGTTGTGATTTGACTGTTATTTTGGTTATGGAATTCTGTATGGAAACTGTGCGTCATCATGATCTTATAGATCTGCATAGACGTTTTTGTTAACCGTCTTGATGTCTTTTTTGAGGAAAGTCGGTATATAAAAACATATAAATAAATAAATATATATATATAATCTGGAACTGGGTTCCATAAAATTGGGCTTGCGATTGAAAATGCGCGCCTACAGGTCAAGTCTAGCCTAGCCATTTTTACTATGGGAACTTCAAGTATGCAATTATCTATTGATCTTAATTGTCGAGAAGGCTGGTAGAGTAGAACAGAGCCAAACAGTCGAAGAGTTGTAAATTAGATTATGAATGATGGAAAGAGCCTTATATTGAAGGCGGTAATGTAGAGGGAGCCAGTGAAGTGATTGAAGAATCGGTGTAATGTGTTCTCTACGAGGGGTGTTAGATATTAGGCGAGCTGCTGAGTTTTGGATAAGTTGAAGAGGAAGGATTTTGGATGCTGGGAGACCAAGGTATAAAGAATTGCAGTAGTCTAATCCTGACAATTTCAAAGCTTGTACGACTGAGCGAAAGTCAGAGTGGAATAGAAGTGGTTTTCGTTTTCTGAATAATTGTAGTTTAAAAAAGGATTTTTTTACTAAGGGAAAAACATTAATAGTCATTGATAGACTAGAGTCAATCAATACTCCTAGGTTACGGGTGCAGTTTGTTATTGGGATAGTGTAGTTTTCAAAAGTGAAGTTTGCTGGGGGACAGCGTGAAGATTTGGGAATAGTTGATAGGAAAATCAACTCTGTTTTTGCTGTGTTTAATTTTAGGTGGTTGTGTGATAGCCAAGTATTTATTGTTTTTAAGTATAACTGTTTAAGGATAGGGTCTTAGGCCAGGAATCTGAATAGTGACTGATAAACTGGATGTCATCTGCGTATATCTTAAAGTTTAGGTCAAGACCTGCCAGTAGGTGACAAAGAAGAAGCAAGTAAATGTTAAAGAGAATAGTTACAAGTGTAGGAGTGGACCCTTGGGCCGGCCTGACAGAGTTTGATGGAAGAAGAGGATGGCACTCTGCGAAGAAGGAGTAGGCCGGTGGGTGGTGTCAGGACACACGAAGATCCGGAGTCTTCACCCTGGAAGCCTGCGGACCCCCCGAGAGGAGCTCGTGAGCTCCCAGGCCGCTGGGACTTAGGCGAACCGGAGTACGGAGGGAGATGAGACAATCCGAGGTCGAGGCAGGCGGCAAAAGCGGAACCAAGAATGAACCGGAGTCAAAGCCAGGAAAACCAACCAGGGAGGACGGAGGTGCAGAAGGCAGAAAGGCAGGAACTGAAGCTGGAGCACTGGGAGCAGGAACAGGAGAGGAAGGTCAGGATCCGGAGCAGGAACCAAGGATCAGGAGCAGGACTGGAACAACAAGATCTGGAGCAGGAACCAAGGATCAGGAGCAGGACTGGAATGTCGAGATCCAGAGCAGGATCCAAGGATCAGGAGCAGGACTGGAACTTCAAGATCCGAAGCAGGAACCAAGGATCAAGAGCAAGAACACGAAGCAACTAGCACTCAGAAGAGGAACCTCGTTGCAAGGCATAAATACTAGCCGGCATCTGACGTCACTCAAGTGGGCGGGCCGCGGTCTGGCGGGAAAAGCCCTTTAAATTAGGCTTCCCCGCACACGCCCGTGCCTAGAGGAGGAGGAGCTAGAATCGTGGTCTCGGCGGTGTCTCCCTCGTGTCTCCCTCACACCGCCGCGAGAAGGCCCGAACCGGGCCGGCAAAGCTCGCCTCCCTCCGCGGGACCCCGGGAGACCCCAAGCTGCCCTGAACCACCCGCTGCGGACACCGAGAGACGGCAGGTAAGGGCCCGGTCGCAAGGCTTGCGACCGGGTCCGCAACAGTACCCCCTCCCTGGTAAACCGCAACAGTACCCCCACCCTGGTAAACCCGGCCCTCTTAGAAGGGCCGGGTTTACCAGGGTGGTTCAGATGGAATTGATTAAGCAGAGACTTGTCCAAGATGTGACGAGCGGGCTCCCAGATGTTGTCCTCAGGGCCACAGCCCTCCCAAGCCAACAGGTACTCCCATCGTCGTTGGTGGAAGCGAACATCAAGAACCTCTCGAACTTGATAGACAGGATCAGCAGGTACATCCAAGTCCGCGGGTTGAGGAACCCTAGGGTGATATCTTGAGAGAATGAGAGGCTTTAACAAGAAAACATGAAATACATTATGGATGCACATGGAAGAGGGAAGGCGCAAGTGGTAGGAGACTAACCCCACTCTCTCTGCCACTCGAAATGGGCCACAATAGCGTGGTGCTAACCTCCGGTAAAGGACCTGAAGGTGAATGTTTTTGGTGCTGAGCCAAACATGATCCCCAGGGAGAAAGACTGGTGCAGGTTGACGATGCTGGTCTGCCCATCTCTTGGTGGTTCTGGCTGCCTTGGTGAGTTTGACTTGGATGGAGAGCCAGAGATTATGCATTTGTTGAGCAGACAACTGAGCCGCTGGCGAGATACTGGACGTCGGCAAAGGCAGTGGTGGTTTGAGTTGTTTCCCAAATACAGTCAGGAACGGGGATTTGCCAGTTACCGAATGGGTGTGGTTGTTGTAGGAGAACTCAGCTAGAGGTAATAGACTTATCCAGTTGCCTCGCTTTTCGTTGACGAAGGAGTGGCGAAAAGTTTCTAAAGAGCGATTAGTGCGCTCTGTTTGTCCGTTAGTCTGTGGGTGGAAGGCTGAAGACAGACTAAGTTGCACATCAAATTGTCTACACAAGGCTTTCCAGAAGCGAGCTGTAAATTGGGGCCCTGAAATATATGACAGGCAAAAAGCTGAGCAAGTTCTGGTGCAGAAGGTAGTTTGGGAAGAGGGACAAAATGAGCCATCTTGGAGAAGCGGTCCACTGTCACCCAGATGACAGTGTTCCCCTCCAATGCCGGCAAGTCTACTACGAAATCCGTGGCGATGTGTGTCCAGGGTTCTGTGGGTATAGGCAGTGGCTGTAGCAGTCCCCTTGGCTTTCCCACCAAGGGCTTCTGTCTGGTGCATGTGGGACAGGAACATAAACGCGGACATCTCGTCTTATCGTAGGCCACCAGTAGAAATGGTTGAGCAAGTCGAGAGTTCTCTCACAGCCAGCATGACCGCCGGTAAAGGACTCGTGAGCCCAAATCAGCACTTTCTTTCGAGCGTGTCGTGGTACCACAGTTCTTCCCACAGAGCCCACAGCGGTTGATGACAGGATCATTTTGGCTGGGTCCAGGATGAACTGAGGTTGGTCATCCTCTTCCTCCTGCTCAGTAGCACGAGATAGGGTGTCTGCTCGCACATTCTTGCATGCGGGTTTATAGCGTAGTACGAAGTTGAACCGATTGAAGAACAATGACCATTGTGCTTGTCTGGGATTTAAGTGTTGTGCTTGGCAAAGGAACTCTAAGTTTTTATGATCTGTGAAGACCGTGATGGGATGAGCGGCCCCCTCCAACCATTGCCTCCATTCTTCAAAGGCCAGCTTGATCGCTAACAGTTCCTTATCCCCTATGCCGTAGTTGCACTCTGCAGACGAAAACTTCCTAGAAAAGTACAAGCACGGTAGTAATTTCCCAGAAGAAGTGCTTTGACTTAGTACAGCTCCTACAGCTACGTTGGAAGCATCCACCTCCACTATGAAAGGACAGAGGGGGTCTGGATGACGTAAACAAATGTCCTGCATGAAGTCCTCTTTCAGGTTCTCGAACGCCTGGCAGGCCTCAATGGACCAATCCACCGCATCAGCTCCCTTCTTAGTAAGAGCGGTCAGGGGTGCCACTTTGGATGAGTAGTGAGGGATGAAGTGCCTATAGAAGTTTGCAAAACCCAAAAAGCATTGTAGGGCTTTTAACCCCTTAGGATGCGGCCACTCACAAATAGCTGTAACCTTGCTGGGATCCATCTGGAACCCCGTTGCGGAAACTATGTACCCCCGGAAAGGAAGGGATTCCTGCTCGAACATATACTTCTCCAACTTGGCGTACAAGTGATTGTCTCTGAGGATTTGAAGAATTTGTCTCACATGTTGTCGATGCGAATCCAGGTCAAGAGAAAAGATTAGCACATCGTCGAGGTACACTATAACAAGAATAGAGATGCTTGCGGAGTATTTCATTCATTAGATGTTGGAAAACTGCTGCGGCGTTGCATAAGCTAACATTTCCTAACTCCAACATTATTTAACTCCCATCAATCAACACGCTTCGCTAGTAATAACGTTAATAAATGTTATTTATTCAATGCTATTTATACATATACATAATTATCTGATCTTCATTTTCCTTCTCACTCCAAGTTATTGATTTCCTTGTTATATGTAACTGCTTTTCTGCACTATTGTTCAAATTGTAAAGTTTTATTATTATTGCACCCCTGTTTCTTGTGAACCAGCATGATGGGACTATCGTCCTGAATGTTGGTATATAAAAAAACTTAAATAAATAAATAAATAAGCTGAAAGGCATAAAGAGGTACTCATAATGCCCATCCCTGGTGTTGAATGCCATCTTCCACTCATCACCGGGACGGATACGAACCAAATTGTAGGCTCCGCGTAAATCAAGTTTAGTGAATAACTTAGCCTCCTGTAATTGATCCAACAGCTCAGGGATCAAAGGAAGAGGGTAACGATCCCACTTAGTGATAGCGTTCAAGCCTCTGTAGTCGATGCAGGGTCTCAGGGAACCATCTTTCTTGCCTACAAAGAAGAAGCTGGCCCCTGCTGGCGACTTCGAGGGACGAATGAACCCCCTGGCGAGATTCTCAGCAATGTACTCCGACAAGCCTCGTGTTTCGGGCAGAGATAGTGGGTACACCCTACCAAGAGGCGGCGTGGTTCCTGGTAACAGCTCAATTGCGCAGTCGAAGGAGCGATGTTGTGGCAGAATCTCTGCCTTTTTTCTTTGAGAAGACATCCGCAAAATCGGCGTATGCCCTCGGAATCGCCACCGAAGTGTGTAACAGCGGAATTCTGGGCGTCTGTGGAGCGTGAAGGCAGTTGTCGAAACAATAGGAACTCCACTTTGCTATCTGTAATGTGTCCCACTGAATCACCGGGGAGTGTTGCTGCAACCAAGGTAGTCCAAGTATCACTGGGTGAATGGCCTTTTCTAGTATCAAGAAGGAAATCTTCTCGGAATGAAGGACCCCAGTATGAAGTGTGAGGGGTTCCGTAGAAGCAGAGATACTTCCAGGAAGCGTTGTTCCTCGGATCAAGGTTATTCATAGTGGAGTCCTACGAGGACGGACAGGGATTTGAAGCTGTTGCACAAGATCATGCAGGATGAAATTCCCGCCGGCACCGGAATCAATGAAGGCGAGAGTCTCGAAGGTGCCGCCTGGGTATTCCAGAGTAATAGGGACGGTACATTGAGGAGCAGAAGTAACACAACCTAGGAGTAGCTCCTCGGGTCCTCCTAGGCTCGGGCGTTTTCCGGGCGCTCCTTAAACTGGGCCAGGAAGTGTCCCTTCACCCCACAGTAGAGACAAAGACCCAGAGAATGCCGACGCCGCCGTTCCTCCGCCATCAAGGAGGTACGCCCCAACTGCATGGGCTCTTCTGCGGGCGTCTCCGAGCGCGCTGTTCCTTGGCTGGGTGCAGGCGTCATCGGCCTAGAGAATGCAGGTGCTAGAGGTACTGTTCATCGGAAAGGACGGGTCTCTCGTGCCCGCTGTTGCAGACGACGATCTATCCTCCCCGCCAAGTCGATCAGCTCGTTGAGGTCATCTGGCAGATCACGAGCCGCCAGCTCATCTATAATTCGAGCCGCCAAGCCCTCCAAAAAGAGACCCTGAAGGCTGTCCTCTCGCCACCCCGACCTCAAGGGCAAGCGTTCGAAAGTGGATGGCATAGTCGGCCAAGGGGCGAGAGCCCTGTCTCAGTTGTAGGAGTTCCGAGATGGTGGTGGTGAGTCATGCTGTTCATCGAAGGCTTGCTTGAAGCTAGTTACAAACTGTTGCAAATTATTCAGGAGAGGATCGTTCCGCTCCCACATGGGTGTGATCCAGGACAGCGCTTTTCCATCCAGCAAGGACAGGATGTAGGCCACCTTCACAGAGTCTGCCGGGAACTGGTTAGGCAGTAGAGAGAATCAGATGTAACACTGGTTCAGGAAACCACGACAGGCTTTGGCCTCCCCCGAGTAGCGAGACGGTGCTGGTAACTGTTGGCGTCTGAACGCTTACCACCGGTGTGGGTAACGGCGCCTGCGGAGCCTCCGGAGGTACTGCGTCCAACCGGTTGGCCAAATGCTCCACCGTGGCCGCCAGGACATCTAAGCAGTGCTGTTGTTGCTGTAAACGCTGGGCCATTCCGGGAATGGCCTGGAGCCCTGACAAATCCGCTGAGTCCATGGTCTTGCAAACTGTTACAAGTGTAGGAGTGGACCCTTGGGCTGGCCTGACAGAGTGAGATGGAAGAAGAGGATGGCACTCTGCGAAGAAGGAGTAGGCCGGTGGGCGGTGTCAGGACGCACGAAGATCCGGAGTCTTCACCCTGGAAGCCTGCAGACCCCCCGAGAGGAGCTCGGCCGCTGGGACTTAGGTGAACCGGAGTACGGAGGGAGATGAGACAATCCGAGGTCGAGGCAGGCAGCAAAAGCGGAACCAAGAATGAGCCGGAGTCAAAGCCAGGAAAACCAACCAGGGAGGACAAAGGTGCAGAAGGCAGGAAGGCAGGAACTGAAGCTGGAGCACTGGGAGCAGGAACAGGAGAGGAAGGTCAGGATCCAGAGCAGGAACCAAGGATCAGGAGCAGGACTGGAACGTCGAGATCCGGAGAAGGAACCAAGGATCAGGAGCAAGACTGGAACGTCAAGATCCGGAGCAGGAACCAAGGATCAAGAGCAGGAACACGAAGCAACTAGCACTCAGAAGAGGAACCTGTTGCAAGGCAGGGAGAAGAAGCAGACGCCGGCTTAAATACTAGCCGGCGTCTGACATCACTCAAGTGGGCGGGCCGCGGTCTGGCGGGAAAAGCCCTTTAAATTGGGCTTCCCCGTGCGCACGTGTGCCTAGAGGAGGAGGAGCTAGAATCGGGGCCTCGGCGGTGTCTCCCTCGTGGAGATGCCACCGCGAGAAGGCCCGAACCGGGCCGGCAAAGTGCGCCTCCCACCGCGGGACCCCGGGAGACCCAAAGCTGCCGTGAACCACCCGCTGCGGACGCTGAGAGACGACAGGTAAGGGCCCGGTCGCAAGGCTTGCGACCGGGACCACAACAAGAATAGCAGATAAAGACGACCCCTGAAGCACACCCGAGTTAGTTTAATACCAGTTAGTACTGAGATCTCCAAGAATAACTTTTTGCACATGATTGGCAAAAAATGATTTAAACCATTGAAGAACATTACCTATGTGCTAAAGATGTGAAAAAAGAATATCGTGATTTAGTGTCGAAAGCTGCAGAGATATCAAGGAATACCACAATATAGTCAGTGTTGGAGTCAAATCCTCTAATGACGGTATCAAAAGAGGAGAAGGGATTCTGTGCTATGTCCCTTTCTGAAGTCGTGTTAGTGTGGATGAAGGAGGTTATTTTTGTCAATGTATTCTGTGAGTTGATGAAGAACTACTGATTTGATTATTTTTGCTTCTGAAGTGAAGTTATGGGACGATAATTGGTAATGTCCAGGGGGGTCAACAGTTTTCTTTTTTGAAATCGGTAGGATGGATGTTTGTTTTAAGATAGAGGGAAAGGAACCAGTGGAAAGGAATAAGTTGACTAGCTCAGCTAAGATAGGAGAGGTTTGTTCCTTAATATCTCTTAGTAGTTGACTAGGACAGGGGTTAAAAGGGCTATATGAAACCTTGGATATAATGCAATTTATTGTGGCAGGGTCAATGGGAATGAAATCAGAGAATGAGCAGATCAAAGGAGGGAGTTTGGGGAGGGGATTCGGTAAGAGAGTAAATTCAGAAGAGATTTTCATTTAAAATGCTGGGCAATGTTGTTACAGAATTCAGTAGTGAAATGATTAAATAAGTTTTGATGCATAGTGGTGAGAGATTTTACTATGCTGAAGAGAATATGTGGGTTACCATGGCAGCTTGTATCTGGAGGGCATAGAAAGATTTCTTGGTGTAGTCAATTTCTTGTTTATTTTTATGTAAGTAGGTGTAATGTTACAGTTGCCCTGATGTTTCAACCAATGGAACTTATTTTTCTAAGTGACAGGGACTGAATTTTTAAATAAAATTAAAATCTATAGTTTCCAAATAAAATATTACTTTTCCAAAAATACTAAATAAACACCTCTATCTCATGAATATTCATTGTGGATATCCTGAAAATTTGGCCTGTTTGTGGCCCTTGAGGACCTTAGTTGGCCACCCCTGTACTATAAAAATGATAACTAGTAGTAGTACTAGCAGTTGGTTGAGACTGATGACTTTCTCCATTTTATAGATATGAAGGAAATGATTTTGCAAAACGAAGACCCTGCATTCTTATATTGATACTAATAATATAAATCAATATTATCTTCATCCTCAATAACCATACCTGGAATCTTTTGATTTGCAAACACCCTGAACTTGGCAAGGATTAGTGGTGGGGATGGTGGCAAATTTTTTCCCCACTCACCTACTCACTCTCACACATTCTTTCTTTTCCCCACTCCCCAGGCCCATCTCCAGCACTCTCTCTTCCCATCTCCAGAACCCCCACCAGCCTAACCCTCCTACCTGTTCAGCCCAGCTGAGGGTGACTTTTCCTCCTCCTTCAGTAGTGTGAGCTAATGGGAGTCTACTTCTGACCACCTGGCTTCACTTCCTCCTTGGGGGCAGCACACTAACAGAAAGGACCCCCTAATGCTTCACCTCCGCATTGTCTCACTGATCTCACTTCCTCCTTTGGGTCTGCATGGGTAAAAAGGACTCCTGCTGCTTCCACTCCATGTGGGCCCACAGAATGAAGCCATCCTGAGGATATTTATGCCTTTGATGCCCAAATCGGCATTGGAACTTTCCAGTTTTTGCCTCGAAACCTGGCAATTCATGCAGAATCCCAGAGTTTTCAGGTCAAACCCAGAGAACTCCCAAGTATGTCAATAACAGACACATGTAAGAACTATAAAACACTTTGGGGTTTAAGAATGAAAGGACTGGGAAGCCTGACTGTGTGGAGACCGGTAGGTACAGGGCCAGAGGACTCGTACCTGGAAGGGAACCGATAGCGAACTTGGCTCTGCCCCCGACATCATCGGGGAGTCGGCTTGTGCTATTTAAAGCACAGCCTAGAAAAGAACTTTGGAAGCCTGACCGTGTGGAGAGTGGCACCAGTAAGTGCAGGGCCAGAGGACTCGTACCCGGAAGGGAGCCGATAGCGAACTTGGCTCCGCCCTCGACATCATCGGGGAGTCGGCTTGTGCTATTTAAAGTACAGCTTAGAAAAGAACTTTGGCAGCCTGACTGTGGAGAGCGGCACTGGTAGGTGCAGGGCCAGAGGACTCGTACCCAGAAGGGAGCCAATAGCAAACTTGGCTCCGCCTCTGATGTCATCAGGGAGTCGGCTTGTGCTATTTAAAGCACAGCCTAGAAAAGAACTTTGGAAGCCTGAATGTGTGGAGAGCGGCACCGGTAGGTACAGGGCCATAAGACTTGTACCTGGAAGAGAGCCGATAGCGAACTTGGCTCTGCCTCCAATGTCATCAGGGAGTCGTCTTGTGCTATTTAAAGCATAGCACAGCGGTGCATAGCCGCCGGCGCGCAGCCGAAGCCAAGCGCCAAAGAGGCACGCCCCTGGGCGAGATTCTGGCAGACAATCTAATACATCGTATCAGATGGGGAAAAAGAGAAAAGTGAAAACATCTATGCCGGTGGTGAAGGAAGTGAGAGGCCCTATGGATGACCACCTTGTGAGAAGGGTGAGTTACACCTCAAGAGAGGCAATCCCCGACATATCTTTCTCGTCAGGGGCTTCGGTGAGTCCAGCCCAGAGCCAAATATCCATATCATCCTATGGTAGTAATGGGGCTAGTGGTGGTATAACTAACCCCACCCAGTTAGTTTTAACAACTACTAACTGCAGAGGGAATGATGAGAAGGAACAGTCTATAGCTGTGAGTGAAAATATCACGGCAACGTGTATAAGTAACCCCCCTCCCTGAATTAGAACATGGCTGAACCTGGAAATATCACCTTGGCTGATGTGTGGAGGGCTGTAACTAATATGGATAGGAGATTAGTCCAATCCATGACTCAAGCCACAAATTTTGCTTCAGAAACAAGGACTGCCCTGGAAAACCATGAGAAGAGACTAGAGCAATTAGAGTCATCTAATTTATCTACTGCTTCACAAGTTACTTCTTTACAGACATCAGGATCTGTGTTCAAAAAGGACACCTTGATTATATATAAACAGAACATTTGGAAAATGTGTTGAGAAAAAAGAATTTGCATGTATTGAATTTTCCTGTTACTAGATTATTGTCTGCACATGAGTTATTCAAAAAATATGTGAAAGAAATTTTATGTATTTAAAAAGAATTACTCTTTTCTAATCTGTATTATATATCAAATGTAAAGAAAAATTTAGCTAAAAATGAGGGGGATATGGATGTTTTAGAGCCTGAAAGACCCAATTTAACATCTTTTTTGGAGGCCTCAGTAGATAACATTCAGATGAGATCTACCTTAATAGTGGCGTTTACCTCAGAATATCAGAAAAACTTGGTTTTGCAAAAGTATTTTAAGAATAAGAGCTTTAGCTTTTGTGGACAACCATTACAGATATTTCCTGATGTATCCAGGAGTACTCAGCTTAGGAGAAAACAATTCCTATTGTTGAGGCAGAGAGTTTTGGCCCTAGGGGCCACTTTCTTCCTCAAATTTCCCTGCAAATTGTTATGCTTAAGCTTGTGAACCCTTGGACCGACGGGAGGATGGTATACCTTTGGAAGTGGATCCATAGGTTCTCCCGTCGGGTGGCGAGGTGAAACAAAAGAAGTGACCAGCTGACCCTCGGCACTGGAGATTGAGGCACTGGAGACTGAGGCGACTATAAAGGCAGACGAAGAGTCATGACGTCAAGGAGAGGAACTGTGTCTTCACTACTGGAAGCTCACGGTCCCCCCAGGAGGAGCCCGTAGGGACCTGGGCCGCTGGGACTTAGGTGGGCCCTTGGAGACGAGGGTCCAGAAGAAGTCCGAGGTCAAGTGCCAGAGGGTCGTCGCTTACCAGTCCGAGGTCACACGCCAAGGTATCGCAGCTTGCCAGTCCGAAGTCACACACCAGGAATCACCGCTAGCCAGTCTGAAGTCACACACCAGGAATCACCGCTAGCCAGGAACCAGGAACACCAAGACGAGACAGGAACCAGGAACAAGGATCCAAAGCGCAAGGAGACTCACCAAAGCAAGCAGACTTAAGCAGCGCTACAAGAGACGTTGCCAAATCAAGGAAGGGGCAGAGGAAGCCTCCCTTTATACTTTCTCTACTCAGGCTCATAGGAAACAGCTGTAAGTGGTTAAAGGGGCCAGGCCCCTTTAAATCCAGAGAGGAGGCGCGGCCTCGCACCTAAAGATGGCAGCGGCCATCTTGGATTTCCTCCTCAGAGGAAAGACTGCCTAATGCCGTGAGGGAGGAGCAGGGACGGCTCCCCACCCAGCAGCCATCCCAGGGGCCCACACCGGAGCGATGGGCACGGATTCAGGGGCTCTCTCCCGAGGCTTGCCGCGGCGGGTCGCCATCGCGGTCAGGAAGGGGGGTGCGCCCCTCTTTAGGGCACCTCCCTGGAGACCTGGGTTTAGACGGATGGCCTCTGTGGAATTGCTCAAGCAAGCCCCGGTCCAGTATGTTGGCCAACGGCTCCCAGGTGTTCTCTTTGGGGCCAAACCTCTCCCAGGCGAGCAGATACTCCCACTTCTTTCTATGCTTCCGCACATCCAATACATCCCGGACTTGATATGTTAGGTCGTCTTTGGAGGCAACAGGTTGGAAAGTTGGAGGTGTACTGGAAGGCCAAGATAACACCATACCTTTTGACCTGGCCTCAGAGATGGGTAGGGTCTTCGTCGCTGATCGGCATACCTTTTTTCCACCTGACAGGCTTTGATCAATGTGTGTCGTGTGGAAATCCACAGGCGGCACACTTCATCTGCTGAGAGTTGGGCTACTGGAGATGCGACTGAAGTAGGAACTGGCAGCGGCGGGTGCGGCTGCTTCCCATAGACTATTTGGAATGGCGAGAATCCGGTAGTCGTGGAAAGGTGAGAATTGAGTGCAAACTCTGCCCACAGCAGCAGACTTGCCAAGTCATCCTGTTTCTCATTTACATAGATACGAAGGAACTGCTTTAAAGTTTGGTTCATCCTCTCCACAAGACTGTTGGCCTGCGGGTGGTGAGCAGAAGTATAGTCCAAGGTGACATCAAACTTCTGGCAGAGGGCCCTCCAGAATCTGGCAGTAAATTGAGGGCCTCGGTCCAAGAGGATACTTCTTGGTAGACCATGCAGTCTAAAGATATGCTGGACGAACAGCTGGGCCAGCTGTGGTGCAGACGGCAACCCTGGGAGTGGCACGAAGTGCGCCATTTTACTAAACCGGTCGATGACTACCCATATGACCGTGTTGCCACTGGATGACAGAAGATCGACCACGAAGTCGGTTGCCAGATGGGTCCATGCATCCGAGGGAGCTGGTAAAGGCTGAAGCAAGCCTGAGGTCGCACCTGGGATCCTCTTATGACGAGCACATGACTGGCAGGACTCTACGTAAGCCCGGACATCTTTGTTGACCTTAGGCCACCAATAGTATCGGCGCAGGGTCTGTAAGGTCCGAGATTGTCCTGGATGACCGGAGCAACGGGAATCATGAGCCCACACCAGGACTTGTTTCCGCAAGTGCGGCGGAACCAGAGTTTTCCCGGGGGGAATGGTCGTGGTGGCGGACAGCAGGATGCGTGACGGCTCGAGGATGAACTGCGGGCCATCAGAATTCTCTGTAGACTCGAATACATGTGATAAGGCATCAGCCTTGATATTCTTCCCGGCAGGTCTGTAGCATAGAATAAAGTTGAATTGGGTGAAGAATAAGGCCCAACGTGCCTGTCGAGCATTGAGTCATTGTGCCCGATGCAGGTATTCAAGGTTTTTATGGGCTGGGTAGACCGTAAACTGGTGTTGTGCCCCCTCTAGCCAAGGGTGCCACTCTTCTAGAGCCACCTTCATGGCTAAGAGCTCCTTGTCGCCAATGGTGTAGTTCCACTCTGCCGGAGAGAACTGATGGGAGAGGAAGGCACATGGACGTAACTTGTAACTTTTTGAAGTCTGACTCAGAACGGCCCCTATGCCTTCTGAGGACGCATCCACCTCGATGACAAATGGCCGCTGCGGATCCGGATAACGAAGGCACGGTTGCAGGAATGCCTCCTTGAGGCAACAAAAGGCGGTCTCCGCTCCTGGAGGCCAGTTCTTGGGATCCACGCCTTTCCAGGTCAAGGCTGTCATCTGGGCAACGATGGATGCATAATGAGGTATAAAAGATAGGTAATAGTTGGCAAAACCCAAAAACCGTTGGAGTGCCTTCAGTCCAGATGGCTGCGGCCATTCCCAAATGGCTTTCAGCTTCTGGAGGTCCATTTGGAATCCCTCACTGGAGATGATGTACCCCAGGAAGGGAAGGGACTCCTGTTCAAAAAGGCACTTTTCGAGTTTTGCATACAGTCTATGTTCTCTGAGGCATTGCAATACTTGGACGACGTGCTGACAGTGAGCGGCCAGAGAGTCCAAGAATATCAAAATGTCGTCCAGGTACCGACCATGCACTGATACAAGAGATCGCGGAGTATCTCGTTCATGGTGTTCTGGAATACCGCTGGAGCATTACAGAGCCCGAACGGCATCACTAAATACTCATATGGCCGTCTCGGGTGTTGAAGGCCATCTTCCATTCATCACCCTCCTTGATTCGGATCAGGTTGTAGGCCCCTCGGAGATCCAACTTGGAGAAGATCCTCACACCTTGCAGCTGATCAAAGAGCTCAGAGAAGAGGGGCAAGGGGTAACGGTCCTTGACCGTTATAGCATTCAGGCCCCGGTAGTCGATGCAAGGGTGAAGGCTTCCATCCTTCTTTGCAACAAAGAAGAACCCAGCCCCCGCTGGGGATGTTGACTTCCGAATGAAGCTCCTCTCCAGGTTCTCTTTGATGTACTCTGTCATGGCCTGCATCTCCGCAGGCGAGAGAGCATAGGTACGCCCCCGAGGGGGCTCAGTGCCAGGGAGGAGGTTGATGGCGCAATCGAATGATCAATGAGGTGAAAGTATCTCGGCTTTATGCTTTGAGAAGACATCCGCGTATGAGGCATAGGAGGCTGGCAGGCCCTGAAGACTGGTGGAGATGATGGAGCAGGAAACTGGAATCATTGAGTGGAGGCAATTGCCGTGACAATTTGGCCCCCAGTGGGATAGCTTCAAAGTCTTCCAATCGAACTGAGGACCGTGTTCCTGAAGCCAGGGAAGGCCCAGGATGACAGGATGTATGGAATACTCCAAAACATGGAAAGTTGATTCCAACCCTCAACTGGATGGGAACCGTGGTATGTGTCACACGTTCCGGAAGAGGTTTACCTTGGATCGAGGAGATGACCAACGGAGCTAGAAGACAGACTTGTGGGATCTTCAAGTGCTCCACCAGGCTCTTCATAATGAAATTGCCGCTGGCGCTGGAGTCCACCAGGGCAAACGGGTGGAACTCACCATCCGCAGATGTTGATGCCACTGGTAGCGTTAGTGGAGGTGCAGGTGAGGTTAGGCCCAGGAAGAGACCTCCTTCAGGTCCTAGGCCTGGGAGTTTTCCGACTGCGTCGGGCATGCAGCTATTTGATGGCCCACTGCACCGCAATAAAAACAAAGTCCTTCCTTAATTCGCCGCCGGCGCTCTTGTGGAGACACTTTCCCACGACCCAATTCCATGGGCTCTTCGATCGGTGTTCGAGGGGCTCCTGCTTCAGCCTTGGGAGCAGGCGAGGGCCTTCTTCCTGCCTTCCCTTCCGGAAGACGAAAACGCATGCAATGATCCATGTGATTGGCTAAATCTATTAGGCCATCGAGATCGTCCGGGAGTTCCCTTGCCGCTAGTCCATCCTGAAGGCGCGGGGCTAGCCCCTCCAGGAAGATTCCGTAGAGGCAATCCTCCCTCCAGTTTAACTCAGCGGCCAATGTACGGAATTCTGTTGCGTACTCAGCCACTGTCCGAGTACCCTGTCGCAACTGGAATAGTTCTGAAACAGCAGTAGATTTGCGGACAGGCTCGTCAAAAGTTTGCCGAAAGGTGGACAAAAACTGATCCAGACTTCCAAACACCAGGTCTCTTCTCTCCCATAGGTGAGAGGCCCAGATCAAGGGTTTCCCGTCGAGCAAGGTCATAATATCCACAAGGCACTACATAACAATCCACAAGGCACTACATAACATTGCCCCACTCAAGCTCAAGATCCCTCTCCAACTCCACACCTCTACCAGACCAGTGAGACAAGCCTACAGAAACAACCTTCAGATCCCACCGATGAAGACAGCACTAAGTAAAAGAGCATTCTCCACAGCCGGTCCCAAACTCTGGAACGCTCTCCCGTCAGACCTCAGATTAGTGCAATGCCCCGTTATATTTAAAAAAAGACTCAAGACTTGGTTATTTAACCAAGCATTCTCATAACATCAGCCAGCGGAATTTCCCTTCCAATGATCCCTTCATTGGTAACCCCCTAGAGAACTCTATAGGTCATCTCTAGAACTCCCTAGAACCCCCCAGAGAATTCTCAGGTCATCTACGAATCTTTATGCAGTCTAAAATCAAAAAAAACCTAGTCTTATGCCTAACACCTGTTTCTCCAGCCTACAGTAGGCTCCGTATCATTTACGTTATGTTTTTAACCCCATATATCTGTATCCAAGTTCTATCTACCTGTTCATTGTAAGACATCAACTTGTCATTGTTATTGTTTAAAATGTAAACCGAATTGATCAGTAATTCTGTTACTGGAAAGTCGGTATATAAAAGTGCTAAATAAATAAATAAATAAATAAATAATATAACTAGTCTTGACCAAGTTGTTTGGGAACTGCGCAGTTAATAAAGAAAAGCGGACCTGGCACTGGCTGAGGAATCCCCGACACAACTTCGTGTCTCCGGCGTATCGAAAGGGCGCTGAGTGTTGCATGGGAATTACCTGCCCAAGATTGCCCACGGTGGCCTGCACGGGGCCTTGATGAGTAGAGCGGCCCCCCGGAGCCACAGGCGGGGACAGCAGAGTGGGGTTCATGGGCCCCGACGCCTCGAAGCATTGGTTCAGGCCCTCCACTGCAGAGACAAGGGCATCCAGGCTCTTTTGCTGATCCTTCAGATGCTGGGCCATTCCAGGAATGGCCTGGCAGGCAGATGCCTCCTCTGGGTCCATGGACTTGGCAATCTGTTATGCTCAGGCTTGTGAACCCTTGGCCCGATGGGAGGATGGTATACCTTAGGAAGTGGATCCATAGGTTCTCCCATCGGGTGGCGAGGCGAAACAGAAGAAGTGACCAGCTGACCCTCGGTACTGGAGACTGAGGTGACTGTAAAGGCAGACGAAGAGTCATGACATCAAGGAGAGGAACTGTGTCTCCGCCACTGGAAGCCCGCAGTCCCCCCAGGAGGAGCCCATAGGGACCCAGGCCGCTGGGACTTAGGTGGACCTTTGAGAGGTCAAGGTGTCGAGAGAACGGTGCAAGGGCTAACTGGAGCTTCACCCCTGGAAACCCGTGGTTCCCCCGGGAGGAGCCCGTAGGGACCCGGGCCGCTGGGACTTAGGTGAGCCCTTGGAGACGAGGGTCCAAAAGAAGTCTGAGGTCAAGTGCCAGAGGGTCATCGCTTACCAGTCCGAGGTCACACGCCAAGGGATCGCTGCTTGCCAGTCTGAAGTCACACACCAGGAATCACCGCTAGCCAGTCCGAAGTCACACACCAGGAATCACCGCTAGCCAATCCGAAGTCAGGAACCAGGAACAAGGATCCAAAGCGCAAGGAGACAGGAACCAGGAACAAGGATCCAAAGCGCAAGGAGACTCACCGAAGCAAGCAGACTTAAACAGCGCTACAAGAGACGTTGCCAAGTCAAGGAATGAGCAGAGGAAGCCTCCCTTTATACTTCCTCTACTCAGGCTCATAGGAAACAGCCGTAAGTGGTTAAAGGGGCCAGGCCCCTTTAAATCCAGAGAGGAGGCGCGGCCTCGTGCCTAAAGATGGTGGCGGCCATCTTGGATTTCCTCCACGGAGGAAAGACTGCCTAATGCCGTGAGGGAGGATCAGGGACGGCTCCCCACCCGGCAGCCATCCCAGGGGCCCACTCCGGAGCGATGGGCATGGATTCAGGGGCTTCTAGGGATGTGCAGAGCAAAATTTTATGTTCATATTTTTTATGTCCGAAAGGGGGTCCCACTTGCGGCCAATATGGACATAAAAAAAATCCAATGAGTTGGGTATATGTACATATGTGCAAAAAAAAAAATTAAACCCCCTCACCCTCCTTAATCCCCCCCCCCCCAGACTTACCACAACTCCCTGGTGATGGAGCGAGGAGTGAGGACGTCATTTCTGCAATCCTTGGCGAGAAGCATGTGACGTCGGTGGCACGTCGAGTGACGTGGCGCCACGTGATTCCCGGCTCGTTTGCGCCGGACGGCTCGTTCGGCCCAAAAAGAACTTTTGGCCAGCTTGGGGGGGCCTCCTGACCCCCCCAAGCTGGCCAAAAGTTCTTTTTGGGCCGAACGAGCCGTCCGGCGCAAACGAGCCGGGAATCACGTGGCGCCGCGTCACTCAGACGCGACGTCACGTGATTCCCGGCAAGTTCGCGCCGGACGGCTCGTTCGGCCCAAAAAGAACTTTTGGCCAGCTTGGGGGGGCCTCCTGACCCCCTCAAGCTGGCCAAAAGTTCTTTTTGGGCCGAACGAGCCGTCCGGCGCGAACTTGCCGGGAATCACGTGACGTCGGCGTCACGTGATTCCCGGCTTGTTCGCGCCGAACGAGCCGTCCGGCGCGAACTTGCCGGGAATCACGTGACGTCGCGTCTGAGTGACGCGGCGCCACGTGATTCCCGGCTCGTTCGCGCCGGACGGCTCGTTCGGCCCAAAAAGAACTTTTGGCCAGCTTGGGGGGGTCAGGAGGCCCCCCCAAGCTGGCCAAAAGTTCTTTTTGGGCCGAACGAGCCGTCCGGCGCGAACGAGCCGGGAATCACGTGACGCCGGCGTCACTCGACGTGCCGCCGACGTCACATGCTTCTCGCCAAGGATTGCAGAAATGGCGTCCTCACTCCTCGCTCCATCACCAGGGAGTTGTGGTAAGTCGGGGGGGGGGGATTAAGGAGGGTGAGGGGGTTTATATTTTTATTTTGGCTCAACAATCGCGATTTCCCACATATCGAACATATCTATGTTCGATATGTGGGAAATCCGATCGTTTATGTCGAATCAATTTTTTAAGTAAAAAAAAAATATGAGTTGCGTTTTACTAATGCGGTCAATCCGAATGCACACCCCTAGGGGCTTCTACCGAGGCTTGCCGTGGCAGGTCGCCGTCGCGGTCAGGTAGGGGGGCACGCCCACGGATGGACGCTGGCACGAAACACAACACAAATGCTTAATTTCTTTTCAAAAGAATAAATTTGTTTTCACAGATGCAGGGCATTTGGAAATTTTTCATCAAGATAAAGGTGATTAGAGTAGTTGCAACATCCTTGATGGATAGTTATTGGCAGTAATAAAATGATTCTCCTAGGTTTATTATAATTGATAATTACTTATATTTTTCTTTAATTAGTAGCTTCCCATGATAATGTGGACTGTACTTTTGATATTACAAATGGGTATATTTTCTTTGTGTTAAAGTGTTAAATAGTATTGTATTGTATTTCATAAATATACTTGTTTTCTTATTTTCATTTAAAATGTATTAAGAAGTTCAATAAACTATAAATGAAAAAGAAAAGAATGAAAAGACTACACTTTAATTCAGTCAGTCCTAATGTTTTTCATGATCTCATCTTTAAATGACATGTACCATGCTATTTAAAAAAAAAAAAATTGTAAGCGAGGTGGACCCTTGCTGCTGTGGTGAGGTTCACACAGTCTATGGGGCAAGCTCTGTAGGGCCTCACCAACAGCTGGTGGAGGATTTCTGGTGGGAGACTGGTCTAGAGCTTCACCTTTCCCCACAGGTTGAGCCCTTGGGTCCCAGGGACCAACAGTCAGAGTTGGGGTAGATGGTAGTCCAGGGCCAGGCAAGAGTCAGAGTCAGGCAGCAAGCAAAAAAGATCAATGTTCAGGCAAGGGGTCAGTGACGACAGGCAGCAATCCAGAGTAGTGAGTGTCCAGGCGGCAATCAAGAATAGTCAATATCCAGGCAAGGGGGTCAATTCCAATGGTCATTCTTAAGAGAAGACAAGGTTGAGGCAGGACAGGCAGGAGAGATGAGGCTGGATGAGGCAGGCCAGGCTGGAAGTACAAGGCAGGGCTGGACAAGGCAGGGCAGGCTGGAAGGACAAGGCAGGGCAGGCTGGACAAATGGTAACACACATTACACTAAGTAGGAGGACCTGTTGCTGAGGCAAGGTAGGGACATCTGCTGGGCCTTTTAATAGGGCTGAAGGTGATGAGGTCAACCCTAGGTGCCATGATGTTTTCCCCGCTGCAGGCCCTTTAACGAGCGAGAAATTGGGTGCACATATGCCTATGCAGGGAGCTTGAGTCAGTGGTTCTGATGGCATCCCATCGCACGAGGGAAGGACAGTGATGTCTGCCACAGAGGAGAAGCTCGGGTGCTGGCGACTTCGGGATGAGTGCGGCGGTTTGCATGGACATCCCACAAGCTGCCCAACATAAAAGTACCCTCATCCCTTTTAAGACCCCTCCTCAAGGTCCTGGGCTTTGGTTTCTCGGGAAATCAATGATGAAATTCTCTGACAAACAGGGAATCTTCAAAGTGGGTTGCAGGCTCCCAGGAGTTCTCCTCAGGTCCATAATTTTTCCAGGCTATAAGATATTCCAGCCTGTTTCGACGTCTGTGGGCATCCAGGATTTCTTGCACCTCATAACTGGTGTCCTTTCAAAAGGTCATTTCTGTAGTCGAGGTGGTTGTCCAGAAGGTCAGGAGAGGACCAGTGGTTTCAGGAGAGACACGTGTAAGACATTATGTATACGTAATGTATGTGGTAGCTTACACCTGTTGCAGCACTGGAAAAGGACCAATGAATGGAGGTACCAGCCTAAAGGAGGATATTTGGAGGCGCAAATTGTTTGTACTCAACCATACCAGGTTACCCGGGTTCAATTGCGGAGCTGGTCTGCTTCGTGTCCACCTGCTTCTTGGAGAGGGGTGACACCACAGTAATCAACTGATTGCTCCTTTGCCAGAGATCTTGGAACTCCTAAGAAGTGTGCTGGGCTGCTGGACAGGCCCCTGCCAGAGGAGGAGGAAAATATACCTGGGGATGTTTGCCGTAGACCACTTGGAATGGCATTAAGAACATAAGAACATAAGAAAATGCCATACTGGGTCAGACCAAGGGTCCATCAAGTCCAGCATCCTGTTTCCAACAGTGGCCAATCCAGGCCATAAGAACCTGGCAAGTACCCAAAAACTAAGTCTATTCCATGTTACCATTGCTAATGGCAGTGGCTATTCTCTAAGTGAACTTAATAGCAGGTAATGGACTTCTCCTCCAAGAATTTATCCAATCCTTTTTTAAACACAGCTATACTAACTGCACTAACCACATCCTCTGGCAACAAATTCCAGAGTTTAATTGTGCATTGAGTAAAAAAGAACTTTCTCCGATTAGTTTTAAATGTGCCCAATGCTAACTTCATGGAGTGCCCCCTAGTCTTTCTACTATCCGAAAGAGTAAATAACTAATTCACATCTACCCGTTCTAGACCTCTCATGATTTTAAACATTGAGCCAGTAGAGGTGCTTACATTGTTGTTATGCGAGAACTTGGACAAGCGAGAACTTGGACCAGGGAAGGAGAAGGGCCCAGTCATCTTGTCTGTTGTTGACACACAGTCTGAGAAAAGTCTTAAGAACTTGGTTAGTTCTCTCAGTTTGTCCGTTTCCTTTGGGGTAGTAATCTGTAGGGATGTGAATCGTTTTCCATATCGTCTTAACGATAGAAATCGTGTGGCAGGGCAAGAAAATCGTCTTAGGCACGATTTTTTAGTTAAAAAATCGTTAAAAATCGTTTTTTCCGATTAGTGCGCACTAACTCGAGTTAGTGCGCACTAACTGAAAATGATACAATTTGACACTTTTCAGGTCAGTTAAGGTCAGTTTAGGAATGAATATGTATTCCTATTGGCTGCCCTCTTATTTATTCATGTTACCAAGTTTCCTACTGACAGTATATGGGGGATGGGAAATGGAAACAGTTGGTAGCTTGACAAAACAAGTAATGTGATCAGTCAATGTGACTAGAACTTGTGCCCTAACCCTGATACCAGGGGTATTGTGATCTTCCTGCACACAGTGCCCTATCCCTATTAATACCAGGAGTGTTGTGATCTTCCTGCACACAGTGCCCTATCCCTAATACCAGGGGTGTTGTGATCTTCCTGCACACAGTGCCCTATTCCTGATACTGGGGGTGTTGTGATCTTCCTGCACACAGTGCCCTATCCCTAATACCAGGGGTGTTGTGATCTTCCTGCACACAGTGCCCTATTCCTGATACTGGGGGTGTTGTGATCTTCCTGCACACAGTGCCCTATTCCTGATACCGGGGGTGTTGTGATCTTCTTGCACACATCCCGATATCAGGGATAGGGCACTGCATGCAGGAAGATCACAACACTCCTGGTATTAATAGGGATAGGGCACTGCATGCAGGAAGATCACAACACTCCTGGTATTAATAGGGATAGGGCACTGCATGCAGGAAGATCACAACACCCCTGGTATCAGGGATAGGGCACTGTGTGCAGGAAGATCACAATACCCCGGAGGAGTGAGGGTCAGGCAGCTCCCCCCTGTCTGTGAAGCCAGCCTCTCACTAGTAATGCAGGGAGGGAGCTGTCTCAGACTTCACCATCCTCCCCCCCCCCCCCTTACCCACACACCATTCACTAGCTGGGACATGGGTGAAGTCAGGAGTGAGGGTCAGGCAGCTCCCCCCTGTCTGTGAAGCCAGCCTCTCACTAGTAATGCAGGGAGGGAGCTGTCTCAGACTTCACCATCCTCCCCCCCCCCCCCCCCCCCTCACCCACACACCATTCACTAGCTGGGACATGGGGGAAGTCAGGAGTGAGGGTCAGGCAGCTCCCCCCCTGTCTGTGAAGCCAGCCTCTCACTAGTAATGCAGGGAGGGAGCTGTCTCAGACTGGTATCAGGGTTAGGGCACTGTGTGCAGGAAGATCACAACACTCCTGGCATTAATAGGGATAGGGCACTGTAAGAGATGACTGTAGTAGATTGAATAAAGATCTGATGTTTCTGCTCTCCTCACACCAAACAAAAACAACACACAAGCAGAGAAGCCCTTCTTACAAAGCTGAGCTAGTGAGTTAAGTAGGAGGAAAAGTAAACATACTGGTGCCAGTGTGGCTACTTAAAAAATACACTTACCAACAATCAATTACATATATTTGAACTGTGTACAGTTCCAGCCAGGACCACCTTTCTAAAATGCACAGTGATTGGCAAATTCAACATGCACTAGCATTTCAGGTGCCTGCTAACAAAAATAATAAACAAACAAGTTCTAGTCACGTGAGTGCTGATCATTACATTACTTTTTTTGTCAAGCTTCCAACTGTTTCCATTTCACATCCCCCCAACCATATTGGTAACATCAATAGATAAGAGCACAGCCAGCCAATAGGAATACATACATACATATTCATTCCTAAGTGACCTTTACTGACCTGGGAAGTGTGAACACTTTGTTTCATTTTCCGTTGGTGTTCGTTAGTTTCCAGTTCCATTTCCCATCCCCCCAACCATCACCTCAGTGGTAACCTTGGTAACATCAATAGATAAGAGGGCAGCCAGCCAATAGGAACACATATTCATTCCTAACTGACCTTCAGTGACCTGGAAAGTGTTTATTTGTATCATTTTCAGTTAGTGCGCACTAAATCGAGTTAGTGCGCACTAACGGGGAGTTAGTGCGCACTAACTCGAGTTAGTGCGCACTAACACGATTTAACGATTTTTAACGATAAATCGTTAGAATTTCTATTGTATCGTGTTCTATAACGATTTAAGACGATATAAACATTATCGGACGATAATTTTAATCGTTGAAAAACGATTCACATCCCTAGTAATCTGTAGTAAGGTCCAGTGAGATTCCAAGTTTCTTGCAGAGCCCCTTCAAATATTGGGCGTAAATTGGACACCTCGATCAGAGGGTATATGAGAGGGCAGTCCATGCATGGGAAAGACATGTTGCCCGAAAAGATGGGCCAATTCAGGAGCGGAGGGCAAGCCCAGGAGTGGGATAAAATGTACATTCTTGGAGAATCTATCTACCATGATCTATATTGTGATGAAGCCATGAGAGAGTGAGAAGTCCATAAAGAAATCAGTGGACAAGTGGGTCCAGGGTTTCTCAGGGGCTATTAACGGATGTAACAGCCCCCAAGGTCAAGCTAAAGTGGTCTTGTGTTGCGCGCAAGCAGAGCAGGATTTCACATACATTTTTATATCAGTTCTCACTTGAGGCCATTAGTAGTGACATAGGAAGAATTCACAGGTTTGTTTGTTTATTAAAATTTCTTAATCACTCTATGCAAACGCTCTAAACAATTTACAAAATGACATATATAATGATTAAAATTAATAAATAACATAAAATCATACAACAATCAGAAATACACATACAAAATCACAACAGTCATAAATCAAAATAACCGCATGTTAATCAGGGAAAACTATGGAATGGTTACACGGTTTTTCAAAACTCATTAGGTTTCATGACACATGAATAGAATCCTAAAATCCAGGAGGCACCACCAGGTATATACAAGCATTTAACAATCAAACGCTTGCTTCAGCAGGAAAACTTTTAAAGCTGTTTAGCATTTTTTAGGCATTCCACAAGTGTCAAATTCCATAAAATGGGTGTGGCTACAGGGAAAGCACAATCTCTTGTAGTTGTTAATCTAGCTGTTTTTGGTGAGGGCACCTCCAGAAGGCCCCTCTCCTGAGATCTAAAGTTCCCAGTTGGTTGATAGATGTGAAAGAGTGAGTTAACCCAAGGGAAAGAAGAGGTACTGAGTAGTTTATAAATCGTAAGGAGTATCTTAGAATGGACTCTAAAGCAAACTGGAAGCCACTGAAGAAGGATTAGAGTAGGGGTAATGTGATCAATGTGTTTAGCACCAGCGATTAAACATGTTGTGGAATTAAGGAGAAGTTGAAGAGGTTTTAAAATCAGTTCAGGAAGGCCAAGGTATATGTATGGCAGTAGTCAATGATGGGTAACACTGATGCCTGAACCATCAACCTAAAAAAATTTGGCTCAAGGAAAGTTTTTAGGCTGTGTTAAACCCTCAATTTAAAAAACAAAACAAAACCATGTTTGTAACACTTTTAACATGTTGATGAAAGGATAAATTGGATCCAGCCATACACCAAAGCTTTTAACATGAGATGAAATGGAAAATTGAGTGTTATTCAAGATTATATTAGCAGGAACGATAACATTATTGGAACATTTGACAACCAGAAACTCAGTTTTAGCAAGGTTGAGGGAGAGTATATTATGTTGTAACCACTGTTTTATAGCTGACAAACAAATTCCAATACCGCTCGCCATCTCATACCAGGTGGAACTCATTTTGACAAAAAACTGAATATCGTCAGCGTAGATTCTATATCCGTCACATAAACTCGACAGGATTTAGCAGATAGGAGATAAATAGATGTTGAATAACAGGGACAATAAAGCAGAGTCTTAAGGAACACCAGTGGTGTTAGCAAACCATGTAGAACATTGGCTTCCTATTTTAATCTGCGAAAATCAATTAGCAAGGTAAGATGTAAACCAGGCTAATACTTGGCTGGATATCCCATGGTCTTTAAGGCAAGATAACAATACCTTGTGGTCGATTGTATCGATAGTTGAAGAGATATGTATAACATGACAAAAACATAAGAATGACCATTATCAAGTCCACATCTGACATGATCGGGAAGAGAAACTAGTAAAATCTTAGTACTGAGAGATTTTCTGAAACCAAATTATAAAGTGTCAAGGATCTGATGTTCTTCAACAAAAGCAGATAATTGCTTCAAGACAATGTTCTCAAGAAGTTTAGCAAGGAAAGATAAGGAAGAAATAGGTTTAAAGTTCATTGGTATTGACGCATCAAGACCAGGTTTCTTTAGTAAGGGCCTAATGACAAATTGTTTCAGACTAGGTGGTACAATCCCTTCAATCAAGGAAAGATTGATAATCTTGCTAAGTATAGGTGCAATGAGATCTCTAGAACACTTCAACATGGGCACACTACAAATGTTAAGAGCGCAGTAAGAGGGACTGAGTTTGGAAATAGCCTGGCCAATTTCAAAAGCGGATGTAGAATCAAATTTAGACCATAAAGGTGGTACTTCTGAAGGTGTAGTGCAGGGCAGAGACCCTGAAGGACAACTCGCTATCAAGTTTTGTACCTTGGATATTAGAAAATCCTTAAATTCATGACAGGAAATAGAGTAATCAGAGCCTTCTCTATCCTTCTTATGTGTAGTAGGCTGATTAGAAAGTTTTTTAAGCTAACCCAAACAGAGCCTTGGGATTAAATCCAATCTCGTGAATCTGTTTAGAGAAAAACTGTTTCTTTAATGAAGCAATCAGATTTTTATAGTCAAGCATCAATGTTCAATATAAAACCAGATGAGAATTTGAAGGACATTTGCGCCAGGCTCGCTCAGAGAAGCATAACTGGTGTCATTTGTCTCTAACTATGGGAGTAATCCATCTCTTATAGTGTTTTACAAAGGGAACAATCTTGAGCAGAGCAATGTCATCTAACACTTTCGTTACAGTAGAATTCCAGCTTTGAAGGGCAGTTTCAACATCCTGAAGCAATCTTTTCTGAAAATGTATCCAAATCAATCCAACCTCTTCTAGCAATAAATTCTGTGTGAGGGGAACCCGTGAACAGCTGAGCAGAAGAGAAAGATAAAACACATGAGATAAGAAAGTGATCAGACCAAGGCACTGGACAACTGGATAAATCAGATGGTGAAGCAGTCATATTGGAAGAATTGACAAAGATTAGGTCGAGAGAATGACCTAGCTCAGTGGTTCTCAACAGGTGTGTTTGGACACACTGGTGTGTCGCAAGGATAAGGAAGGTGTGTCGCAGGGCCAGCAGATGGCTCCCTCCTTATCAACCCGGGTAGGAGTTGGTTGATTTCTCTTACATTGGGCCTAATGGGAGGCTACTCTCACTTCCTTCTTCTTCTTTCTGGCCCAGTGGGAGGCTGTTTCCTCCTTCACCCAGATCAGAGAGATACATTGCCAGCTCCTGCTGTTCTGGGCCTGATGGGATACAAACTTTATCTTCTCCTGCTGAGTCTGGAAGTGATGCTGCTGATGTTCTCTTCACCCTGTGGAGGGTGGGGAAAAGGAGGTTGGGAATGCTGGGAAGATGAAGATGGGAGTGTGGGGGCTGCTGAGCAGGAAGGGGTGGGAAACAGGGGGTCAGGGTAGCTGGGCAGGATGGGAGATGGATGAAGGGGTAAGGAGAGTCAAGAGGAGGAGAGAGGGAGCACAGGCAAGAGGATGTGAGGGTCAGGCACATGAAAAGGCAGTAGTGCAGCACCAATGCATGTCCTTTTGAGGGGGTGGGAAACAGGGTCAGGGTAGCTGGGCAGGTTTCTGGCCCAGTGGGAGGCTGTTTCTCCTTCACCCAGATCAGAGCGATACATATGAGTGTGAGTGGATGATTGAAAGGGAGTAATTAGGAAAAATTAAGGATGATGGAGGCATGGAAGGGGAGTGACGAGGTGCAAGAGCCATATTATGTCAGTTCTGGGAATGTGCATTTCTTCTATCTTTGTACTTTGCTTAGTGTAGGAGGATATGTATTTCTGTTTCTAGCTCTCCAGTTTTGGACTGCATGCAGAGTGGCTTTTTGAGGTTTCCATTCCAGTTTTAGTCTCCACATTTGTAATTTGTGGTCTTTTATTCTGTATTTGGTGAAGATCGAATCTATATATGTGACTGATGTGAGGTATTTTACTAATAGGTATGAATTTGTATCAATCTTCTTTGTGGCGTTTTCTCATTCTCAATAGGACATGCATTGTGCTGCACTGTTGCCTTTTCATAGGAAGTTCTTGAATTAGTGTTGCAATGGTATGGAAGATTTGCTACACATATGCTGAGTGTTTTGGTTTGTTTTTTTTTTCAGGTTTTGTATTTTACAATGCACCTGGTAATAAGGGAGTTTGTGTTTCTGTTATTGAGATAGCACCAGAATCAGAATATCTTTTTTATTTAATGAGTTGTATTTGAAATATCTTAGTTCTGCTTTGCATCCATTGTTTGGTGGCAGGGCTATGGATGGGGGTGGGTGAGGGTGAGGGTTCATGTGGATGCAGAGTATATGTTTACATTTAGCCCCGTGATGTTCAAGTATTTGGCATTTCACGCCTGTAAGCATTATCTGCCAGGGGTATCCCAATAGAAAAAAGATTGAGAACCACTAGTCTAGTTTATGAGTAGGAAAGGTGATAATTTGACACCAGCCTAAGGCATCCATGATATTCAAAAAAGAAGAACAGACAGATAACGGCAGAACGGCATCAATGTGCAGGTTAAAGTCACCAAGAATAATCATATTGTTTAAATTTACTTTGGAACATAAGAGCTGCTCAAAGAAAGATGACAAATTGGACTGTAAACAATTAGGGGGACAATAAACCACACATAAATTCAAAAGATTAAAGCCCACAACCATAATCTCAAGATAGGAATCATTGCTTAAATTTTCAGTAGATATCTGTAGGGAATCTTTATATATCATTGCTAAACCTCCAACATGACCTCTCTTTCTAGATTGGGAAGCTATAGAACATCCAGGAGGACAAATTTGATTAAGCACGACAGGTACGGGTGATTCCTGGATGTCCTGCTAAGTGTGAGTCATGAGCCCTCTTCAACATTTTTTTACGCAGTTACTTGGGTACTACCATCTTCCTAGGGGGCAGCAGCAACAATAACCCTCGTTGGATCTGTAATGTGTTAAGGGATCTCTGGGGTATCTTCCATCTGGAAGGATCACAAGAGGACATTTGCTCTCTGGTTTTTAGCTGCCGGTCAGGAGCGCAGCTTGAAGTCGAAATAATTGAAGAAAAGAAACCATCTGGCCTTTTTGGGATTAAGCTGTTGGGCTTGTTGAGATACTCTGGCCTTTTATGATCAGTATAGATTGTGATACAATGCTTGGCTCCTTCAAAGAGGTATCACCATTCTTCCATCATCAATTTTACTGCATGGAGCTCCTGATCCCCAATTATATAATTCCTTTCTGCCAGAGAGAACTTCCTAAAAAAAAAAAAAAAAAAGGAGCAAGGCAGGACAGATCTTTGGTTGTTATGTTGACTGAGGACAGCCCCTACTCTGAAAGTGGAAGCATCTACCTCTAAAACGAAGGGTTGATTGTGATATGGGTGCCATAGGCAGGGTCCTTGAGAGAATGCTTCCTTCAAGGCCTGGAAAGCATCATTGGCTTCTGTGGATCAGCTTTGAGTATTTGGGCCCTTTTTGGTTAGAGTCATAAGTGGAGCTGCAAGGGTGGAGTATCCAGCTATGAATAATCTATAGTAGTTAACGAAGCCTAGAAAACACTGTAGCACCTGAAGACCTACCAGCCAGGGCCAGTCAAGGATGGCTTTCAGTTTTGCAGGATCCATGTGGAAGCTGGTGCTGGAGATAATATATCCTAAGAATGGGAGTTGTCTTGCTCAAAGAGGCATTTCTTCAACTTGGCATAGACGTGATGTTCATGTTACCTCTGTTTAATATGTATCTGATATTGGTGCAGAGATAGAGAGTAGATAAGAATATCATTAAGGTATACCAACACATGGGAATACAGGAGGTCTTTGAATATTTTGCTTACCATATTCTGGAATACTGCAGGGGAATTACACAGATTGAAGAGCATTATGTTGTGCTTGGGAGTCCACGATCCCACCCCACAGATTGCCGCTCTTACCTCAACCCCAAGAGGCCCAGAGACACCCGATGCCCGCCTTCCTCCCTGAACAAGGTGGCAGGCTGCACCGCGGCCCAGCAGCATACCACGCAAGACACATCAGTTCCTGGCCTTGCTCCCCTTAGGGGACATGCACCCCAATTGCTTTCACTTTAAAGGAGCAGCAATGGGAATCCAGCAGAGGTGCTTCTGGTTGACATCATAGCCCCCATAGTATACAAGGCCTTCCCAGTTGCCCCTCCAGTACTTCAGCAATAGGTCGACTCTGTTGGAGAAGTGCATGGCCTCTGTGTTCCTGGTTCCTGATTCCACTGTGCCTTGTTCCTAAGATCCTCCATCAGTATCCAAGAAAGGGGTCAATTTCATCTGAAGACAAGGATGAGGCAGGACAAGCTAGAGAGATGAGGCAAGGCTGGACGCGGCAGGGCAAACTGGATGAATAGCAACATGCATTACACTAAGTAGGAACCTGTTGCTGAGGCAAGGTAGGGACAGCTGCTAGACCCTTTTATAGGGCTGAAGATAATGAGGTCATCCGTAGGTGCCAAGGCATTTTCCCACCATGGGGCCTTTAAAGGTTGAAGACACTGGGTGACTGCGTGCCTATGCAGAGAGCTGGAGGCTGCGGTTCAGGCAGCGTTCCACCCCACGAGGGAAGGACAGAAGTGTCAGCTGCGGAAGAGGGGACTGGATGCTGGCAGTGTCAGGGTGAGTGTGGTGGCTTGTGGGGATGTCCCGAAAGCCTCCAAATGTAATACAGGGCCAGTTCCATGGCCCTGGCTGTAGCACTTTGCTTGTTTGTGTCTGTGCCTTAGAGGTGATGTGCTGGAGCACAGAGAGGGAGGGAAGGAGACTTTTACTGTGCTGGCCTCTGCTGACAGCGGTGCTGAAGGATAATCTCAGAAGAAACATCTGGGATAAAAAGGATGCCTCATGCCACCCAGTACATGCCATCTGGGGAGGAGGTTAAATAATGAGGGAAAATGGGATGCAGGGAAAGAAGAGAACAGGTGGGGGAAGAAGAAATGTTTTAGAAACTAGCATAGGATAATTGTAGATAGGACTACTCACCTGCACAGATGTATTTTATGATATCGTGTTTCTTATGGTGATTATAAAGAGAAGTAAATGTTGTATAGTGCACACAGCACAGTATATTCTTTTGCTTACATTTTGAGGACAAAAGATATGTAAAAGAACCATAAACAATACTCTAGGATAATTCAACTGGTTATACTAAAGTGCAGGTAGTACATATAAATAAATCACTAGTTTAAGATTTTTTTTTTATTTAATTTTGAAGTATGCTAATAAATTACTCTGTGTGTTTCACACTAATTTATTCCTTTCTGCATCTTAATCCCTGCTGCTATACCTCATATCAACCCCAAGTGTTCTCTTAGTTATATTTAGAACAATATTTGAAAAAGTATCATAAGAAAAATTAATTTTATAAAGTGATATTAATTTTTATAATTTGCATTTCTTCTCATTTTCATTAAAAGGCAAGCTGACAAAGAATGACAAAAAAAGTTTGCATTATAGTGCAATCATAAAATTACAGGATAGCAAATTGCTCCTTCATGCAGGAGACACTAAGGACTGGTGATACTGGAAATATTTCATATTAGATCATTTTCTGCACCATTCTGGAAAAGCAATGTACAGTTCAGATTGTTCATGATACTGGAAGTGTCACTACATTGGTTGAGTCGGCCTTTTCAATCATATTAGTCCCATGGATGTGGGAAACATGTGCTGTTAATTCTGCCGCTGCGCCAGCTGGCAATGAGGGAACTTCATGGGTGACTCCATATGGATCTCTTTGCTCCTTTTATTTCTTCTGACATAACCTACAACACAAGCATCTCCTCCTCCTCCCCAACCCAAATTGTTCTTGGTCCATGATTCTCTTTCTTTAGAGCAAAGTCAGCATATGCACCTCACAGGCCTAGACACAGGTCAGGCGACGGCACATTAACATGCACTCATGGCAGACGCACACCCACCTTGGGCACTGTCTGGCCAAAACCACATATAAGCATGAGCAGGTACCTGAGTGATGTGACGACCTGTGAGAAAGAGGCTCAGGCACACCCACACACATAAACGTAACACTGGCAAAGAAACAAGTTGCAAAGAAACATATATACAGTACATGGTTTTTGTTTTCGACAGCACTTACTCTTTTCAGTCTCACAACTCAGATGCCAGCTGATATTGGCTAGCAAAGATCTTCCACACACCTTTTCCCTTGACCTCTGAATCCTGTAGTTCATATTTGAGAAGGAAGGCCCTGATGATAGAGGAAAGGTGGAGGAGGACAAACCAGCTTGTTGACTGAGGTAAGACGATCACAAGTGAAATGTGTCCTGTGTGGTACATCAGCTGGTGAATGAAGGTTCAGAGGATGCTGATTTTTACAACTTGTTGACTAAAAGCATAATAAGCAGTGCATACATGCAAATTACAGCTATCCTATATTAAGTTTACTGATGAAAGTGAGGATTATTTTAATAAGAATGTGCACTCTTACCATTATGAAATTAGAATATTTTAAAATTGAATGTGTTCCTTTCTTGTATGGGTGGTGGAAAGGAACATCATTCTTGGAAGTTGCTATGCAAATGCTCCTAATTTATGACAGATTGCTACTTCAAATCTAAGTATTAAATCTCTATTAGATTTGGAAGAGTAATGCCCTAATAGGCACCACTAAGGTCTACCATGTCTATGAAGCAATACAATTTGTTACATGCAAATCAGAATTACCTTAATTAAAATACACCAGTTCTACCATCTCAGCAGATTAAGTTTAAATCATTATACGGGGTAAAGTTATTAACTGTTTTATTTTAAGATAACCTACTTTGGTTACTATTTTAAATGTTAATTGTGACTGTTATGGTGTTATCTGAAATATATTACAGGCTTCATAGACATGCCAAACTTGATTTGCCAGTCTTATTAAAACAATATTTGATATCCTCAAACGGAGCTTTAATAAACATGCATAATATATTATATAGTAGTGGCTGATGTGTGTAAAGAAATACAAGGAAAACACTGAGAGGGCAATTTTCAAAAGAAATTTATCCACATCAGTGGCTATTTATTGGGGTTAAAGAGCTTCTTGAAATTTGTGCAGCCTGTATGCAGGTAAAAATACCTGCTTTGTGCCACAATGCACGTTCCCAGGGATGAAGTTAAGGCAGGAATTGCAGCAGCGCACCAAGTTTTACATTTTTAAAAGTAGGCAAGGGGAGGTGAATGCAGGAAGGGAAGTATCTGCATATAAAAGAAGCAGCAAATCTCTGCGGGTATTTTTTCTCCCAAGGCAATTTTGGGAAAGTACATGCAGGCCTTCCCTTTCAGAACTTGTGCAGTCTCTGTGGAAATGAATACGGTGAATTTTAATTAGGTATCAATGTTTTAAACGTTGCCCATAAATGTTGCAATCAGGGATGAATTGAATAAGCCGGTATCATCGACTTCATCTTACTATTTTCCCCTGAGAGAAATTCACCCCTTTCCTGTGCACGTAGATTCCTGCGACTTGACCTCTACCTTCCTAGCATTCAGCCATTTACATAAGAATTTTATTCAAGTCATCTGGAATAAAGTAATTACAGGCAAACAGCACATGGAGCCAGGACCTTTCTAATGATTCATATATTTCACATAACAAAAATAATTTTCAGTTCAGAGTTCAACATGCTAGAATAGAATGTACTTGTATCCAACATTATGGTGATAAAGAAAGCTCTATAGAGAATTACAGAGAATAATAATTTCCTGTTGATCAGGTCAGCAGTCTGAACAAAATGGTGAAAGGACTTGGGGACCAATAGAAATTACAAGCCTCCCAGAGAACAGGGCACCATGGTGAAATTACCAATTTTAGTAAAATTGCTAAAACAACAACGGCAACATTTATAGCAGGGGATTCAGTTTTACCTCCCCTCCCACCCCAAGTCACCAGCAGTCTTGCTTGTTCAGTTCCCTCTCCCCTCCCGTCTCACTCCTCCAGCCTCTTCTCCCCAAGACACAGAAGATATTTGGAATCCATATAACATTAGGCCCGTTTTAACTTGTATTGGGTGTGGGCTTAGAAAGGTATGAAAAAGGAATTACAATATAGTAAATCCCCCATACCCAAACTGTGCTCAAGTAAAAACGATCCTATCTATGAAAAGGCAACACTGCAAATATTGCACCAGGCCCTAAACAACAATACACCTCCAATTAGGAAAACAGAACATCAGGCTGCTTAAAAATGTCTGTAAAATAAAAATACATGTATCTAAAAATATTGTACAAAAGCTTTTAAAATGGTTGCAGAAGTGGATCCGTGGGCCGAGGAGGAGTTGCCACAACCTACAGGAAGAAGTCGTTGGCAGATGGAGCTGGCTAGAGCAGAGGCCCACAGGAGCTTCACCAATACCAGCCCCCATTCCCCTTAGGTTAAGCCCTCAGGAACTGGGACCGACGCATAGGGTGTTACAGGCCAGCAGAGAAAGAAGTGGAGTCACTACGAGCAGTGGTCAGGGCAGGCGGCAGGCAGCATAAGAACATAAGAACATAAGAAAATGCCATACTGGGTCAGACCAAGGGTCCATCAAGCCCAGCATCCTGTTTCCAACAGTGGCCAATCCAGGCCATAAGAACCTGGCAAGTACCCAAAAACTAAGTCTATTCCATGTTACCATTGCTAATGGCAGTGGCTATTCTCTAAGTAAACTTAATAGCAGGTAGTGGACTTCTCCAAGAACTTATCCAATCCTTTTTTAAACACAGCTATACTAACTGCACTAACCATATCCTCTGGCAACAAATTCCAGAGTTTAATTGTGTGTTGAGTAAAAAAGAACTTTCTCCGATTAGTTTTAAATGTGCCCCATGCTAACTTCATGGAGTGCAGGCTATGGTCAGAGGCAGGCAGAGTTCATTCGGTATTGTGGTTCAGGCAGTGGTCAAAGACAGGCAGAGGTCAAGCAGCATCAAAATACAATCTGAATGTTAATGCTGGGGTTAGTGCATCCTTGGGCCAGCCATCTGGATGAAGATTGGATGAGAGGAGAACTCCACTGAGATGATACGGCCGGGAGGTGGGGAGACCAAGCAGGATCTTCGCCGCTGGAAGCCTGCGATCCCCCTGGGAGGAGCCCGTGAGTACCCAGGCCGCTGGGACTTAGGAGCGGTCTCCCGGAGCAGTCCAGCTGAATGGAGAACAGTCCGAGGATCTGAACTGGCAAGGAAGCTGGATCTGAAGCAGAGACTGGAACAAGTGAAGAAGCAGGATCTGGAGCGGAGGCTGGAACAAATGAAGAAGCAGGATTTGGAGCAGAGGCTGGTACAGGTGAAGAAGCAGGATCCGAAGCGGAAGCTGGAACAAGTGAAGCAGCTGAATCAGGAGTTCAGGACCGAGGACAGCAACAGTACTCCTCAGAATGAAGTCTGTTGCAAGGCAATGACTTCAGTCAGACGCCAGGTTTAAATATTCTGCCGGCATCTGACGTCATCTTGGGGCCAGCCTCGGTTTCAAGCTCCTGCACCTCCAACTGCCTTCCCCTTGCGTCCGTGCGTGCCTAAGGGGGGCGGAGCTCTGAAACGGAGCTTGGCGGCGTCTCCCTTGTGGAGACGCTGCCGCGGAGAGGGCCGAGAAGGCCAGAAAATCGCCGGACATGATCGCAGGAGCCCAGGGCAGAGGAAGATAAGGACCTGGTCGCAAGTCTAGCGACCGGGACCATAACAGTACCCCCCTCTTACGCCCCCTCCTCAGAGGCCCCGGCTTACCAGGATAGTCCGTGTGGAACTGCTGCAGAAAGGCCTTGTCCAATATGTTACTAGCTGGTTCCCAGGTATTCTCCTCAGGACCACATCCCTCCCTGGGCAGCAAATACTCCCACTGTCGATGGTGGAAGCGGATGTCTAGTACTTCTCACACCTGGTATATTGTCTCAGCTGTAACAGAAGTCTCTGTAGGATCTAGTGGCTTGTGATGAAACTTGGAAAGAATCACAGGTTTGAGTAATGAGACATGGAATGCATTATGAATTCGCAATGTAGTGGGAAGACGTAGGTGATAAGATACCATCCCCACTCTCTCTGCCACTCTGAAGGGACCACAGAATTTAGGAACCAGAATTCGAGATGGTAACCGAAGGTGGATATTCTTAGTGCTTAACCAGATCTTATCACCTGGTAGGAACACCAGGGCCGATCAGCGATGTCAATCAGAACACCTCTTTGCAGTGGCTGCAGCACTTAGTAGTCTCTTCTGAATTGAGTTCCAAAGAGCATGGAGCTGTTGTGCAGTTAACTGGGCTGCCGGAGATGGAACGGTTACTGGAAGAGGTAACGGTGGCTTGAGTTGCATTCCATAAACTAATTGAAAGGGAGTCTTCCCGGTGGCGGAATGAGTGTGATTATTATATGAAAATTCAGCCCAAGGTAATAATGTTACCCAATTATCTTGTCTTTCAGTTGCAAAATTGGAGAAAGGTCTTTAAAGAGCGATTCATTCGTTCAGTTTGTCCATTACTTTGAGGATGGAATGCAGTAGTAAGATTTAACTTGATCCCAAATTTTTTACATAGTGCCCTCCAGTATCTGGCTGTAAACTGCAGTCTTCTGTCTGAGACAATATTTAAAGGCAGACCATGAATCCGGAAGATATGTTGTATGAAGAGTCAGGCTAACTCTGGCGCTGAAAGGAGTTTAGGAAGTGGAACGAAGTGAGCCATTTTGGAAAAGCGGTCCACTGTGACCCAAATGACCGTCTTTCCTTCGGAAGATGGTAAATCAACCACAAAATCTGTGGCTAAGTGTGTCCAAGGTTCCATGGGTATAGGCAAAGGTTGAAGAAGTCCCCATGGTTGACCTGGTAAAGGCTGTTTCGCACAGGTAGGACAAGAGCTGACATAAGTACGAACATCTTGTCCCATATGAGGCCACTAATAATAGCGGGAAAGAAGCTCCAATGTTCTTTCTCAACCAGCATGTCCACCAGTGAGGGAATCATGAGCCCACGAAAGTACTTTTCTTTGTAAGCAACGTGGAACCACCGCCTTGCCCACGGGACTTATGTCTGTGCCAGCCACGTTAACTTTCACTGGATCCAAGATGTACTGTCATGACTCCTCCATCTCCTCTTGTTCGGTAGTACGGGACAATGTGTCTGCCCGTATATTCTTTGTTGCCGGTCTATAGCGAAGGGAGAAGTCAAAGTGACTGAAGAAACGGGACCAGCGAGCCTGTCTGGGATTTAGTCGCTGAGCTAGACATAAGAACTCTAAGTTCTTGTGATCTGTGTAGACAGTAACAGGATGTAGCGCTCCCTCCAGCCATTGTCTCCACTCTTCAAAAGCCAGTTTGATAGCTAGAAGTTCCTTGTCTCCAATACTGTAGTTTTGTTCCGCTGCGGAGAATTTCTTGGAGAAGTATGAGCATGAAAGCAACTTCCATATACTGGAGATTTGACTGAGAACTGCACCCACTGCGATGTTAGTGTTACAGGCACGTCCGCCATGCCGCTGATGGGCCAAGGGTTTGGAGGCCCTCGGGTACTATCGTAGGCGCGAGGAGCATGGCCGTCTCTAGAGCAGGTGGTGTGAGCCCTTGAGCCACGGCGAGAGCTAGGGAGGAGCCCCAGCCACACCGTGGGAGGTGAGCCAGTGCTGGCATGGTGAGCTAGGCGGGTACTGAAGCAGGGGTTAAGGAGCAGAATCTGACCCTCAGCCGGACCTACATGCCCATGGCAACCAGCAACGCAATGTTGGTTGATGAACGGTCCTCTGACTTTTCCAAGCCCTTTTGGACCTGCCGCTAGGTAACGGCAAAGGGCGGCAGGCCGGACAGAGGACGAGGGCAGACAAAATCCTTAGTACACGGAAGACATCGTAGACAAGGGCTGGTGCAGATGCATCAGAGGCAAGGGCTGGTGCAGAGACATCAGAGGCAAGGGCAGGGAGGAGACATGGGCATTGTCCCTCAGGGCGCCCTACTCGGCCCACCCGCGGGACTGAGTCGCGGACCACCCCGTCCCATACGCGCCCTACACAGCCCAGGAAGGCTGGTCGCAGACCACGCTGAGAGCGGGAGAGCGCAGGGAAGATCCAGGCGAGAAGGAACTCCAATGCCGGGACCAATGACATCCGAAGCCCCATCGGCTGGCAGGAAGGGAAGCTCCAGAGCACAGGGACGAATCCCTCCTGTTGGCCACACCAGGGCCCAACAGGACAGAAGGCTCAGGAGCCAGACGAAGACATAGGGCAGAACAACCGGAACTGGATCAGGAACCGGATCAGGAACAGACATCAGGCAACAACAGGAATAGACATCAAGGCAACTTCAGATACAGGTCAGGACAGGGAGCCATCAAAGCACAGACGACCACGGAGGACCTGGATTAGCAGACAGGACACAGCAATGTGTAAAGCCAATCCGAAGGCAAGTAGGAAGTGAAATGAGAGTCCTTTTATACTGCAGGCTGTAGGCAACTCCCTGGGAGGAGTTTACCCGAACCGCCCCTCGCTGGCCCTATAACTGAGGTGGAGAGCTGCGGGCCGGCCCCTAGGGAGAAGGGCGTGGCCAAACCAGGAAGTCCAAACGCAGCCAAGCAAGCCTCAGGCAGGCCTCAGGAACAGCTAGGCCTCCCAGGCCCTGGAGCAAGTCCTGGATGGTGCACAGGCGAGGCCCTGGCTTCGGAGCGGCCTCCGGAGGGAAGGTGAGATACCTCCTGTAGCACAGCAACAGGGGGGATCGTAACAGTTAGATGCATCTACCTCCACAATAAAGGGGCGCTGAGGATCCGGATGGTGTAAACAAGTGTCCAGCAGGAATGCCTTCTTTAAATCCTTGAATGCTTGGCAGGCAGCCATGGGCCACACTCTGGCATCAGCCCCCTTCTTGGTAAGGGCTGTAAGTGGTGCGACTTGGAGAGAATAATGAGGGATAAATTGTCTATAAAAATTTGCAAATCCCAGGAAGCGCTATAGGGCTTTTATTCCCATCGGATGGGGCCATTCCTTAATGGTAGAGACCTTGTCTAGATCCATATAGAACCCTGTAGAGGAAATGATGTAGCCCAAAAAGGGGAGTGATTTCCGTTCAAACAGGCATTTTTCTAATTTTGTATAAAGGTCATTTTCTAAGGATCTGTAGCACCTGTCTTACGTGTTGTCGATGCATATCCAAATCCTGGGAGTATATCAAAACATCATCATCCAGATATACAATAAGCGATGAATGCAGCATCTCACGAAGGACCTCGTTCATCAGGTTTTGAAAAATTGCCGGAGCGTTGCATAAGCCAAAAGGCTTGAGCAGGTACTCATAGTGTCCGTCTCTAGTATTGGAAGCAGTTTTCCATTCGTCCTCAGGGCGAATTCGAACAAGGTTATAAGCACCTCGAAGGTCAAGCTTAGAAAATACTTAAGCTCCCTGTAACCTGTCCAGAAGTTCGAGAATCAGGGGTAAAGGATAACGATCCCATCCAGTGATAACATTTAAGCCCCTGTAGTCGATACATGGCCTCAAGGATCCATCTTTTTTCCCAATGAAAAAAATCCCCGCACCAGCTGGTGACTTGGACAGACGGATGAATCCTCTGGCAAGGTTTTCAGTAATGTATTTGGACATGGTTTGTGTCTCTGGAAGAGATAGCAGGTATACCCTTCCTCGAGGAGGAGTGGTACCAGGCAGTAATTCTATTGCACAATCGAACGGATGGTGCTGTGGCAGGATCTCCGCTTTCTCTTTAGAAAATACTTCAGAGAATTCCACGTACTATGCCGGAGGTGTTATAGCAGTGTTCATTATGGCTACACTGGCCCATGACAGAGAAGCCAGACAATTTGAAAAACAATATGAACTCCATCTTGCCACTTGCAAAGTGTCCCAATGAATAACCGGGGAGTGTTGTTGCAGCCAGGGTAACCCTAGTACTATAGGGTGTTCTGCTTTCTCCAAGACCAGAAAGGAAATCTTCTCAGAATGGAGTACTCCAGTCCAGAGTGTGATGGGGGAAGTGGAGACTGAAATACTTCCTGGCAGTAAGGTGCCCCGAATAGAGGTGATCCGAAGTGGAGGATCACGGGGAAGAACCGGGAGGTGAAGTTGTTGTACCAAATCAGACAGGATAAAGTTCCCTCCTGCTCCGGAGTCAATGAAAGCAAGTGTGGAAAAAGACCCTCCAGAATACTCTAGGGTCACTGGAACAATACATTGAGGAGCGGAATTAACACAGCCCTGTGGCACCTAGGCTTTGGCATTTTCCGAACACTCCTTATATTGAGCCAGGAAGTGACCTTTACTGCCACAGTACAAACAGAGGCCAAAAGCGTGACGTCGTCATCTCTCCTCTGCAGTCAAAGGAGTCCTTCCCAACTGCATAGGTTCCTCTGCAGGGAGCTCTGAATGAGAAGTCGAATGTGATGAAGGAGACATTAGAGGCCTAGAAAAATGGCGGACATCACGCGTCACCTAGATAGGATTTTAGACAGTCCTGGGGAGGAGCCGGCTGTCGTGGTACATGTGGGTACCAACGACATAGGAAAATGTGGGAGGGAGGTTCTGGAAGCCAAATTTAGGCTCTTAGGTAGAATGCTTAAATCCAGAACCTCCAGGGTAGCATTCTCTGAAATGCTCCCTGTTCCACGCGCAAGTCACCAGAGGCAGGCAGAGCTCCGGAGTCTCAATGCATGGATGAGACGATGGTGCAAGGAAGAGAGATTCAGTTTTGTTAGGAACTGGGGAACCTTTTGGGGAAGGGGGAGTCTCTTCTGAAGGGATGGGCTCCACCTTAACCAGGGTGGAACCAGACTGCCTGCGCTAACCTTTAAAAAAGAGATAGAGCAGCTTTTAAACTAGAACAAAGGGGAAAGCCGACAGTCGCTCAGCAGCGCATGGTTCGGAGAGAGGTATCTTCAAAGGATACTAATGATGCATTAGAATTAGGGCATCCCGACAGTGAGGTTCCAATAATTAGAAAAGTAGTCCAAGTGCCTGTAACTAAAAACTCACCTGAGCTAAAAAAATTCTAACTTATCCATATCAATTAAAAAGCAGAAATCCTTTGCATCATATGATGCAGATGGAAACATCTATAGCGCGCCACACTCCAAGGCAGAGGAAACAATTCCTGGAGATTTGGGATCCATATCTGCAAAGACTTCCACACAGAGTACGCAGTTTGCTTGTGAATCAGTGACTGACCTAAGGTGATTCCCATATGAAACATCAAAGCTCTGAACAGGGACTTGGAATACAGATGACAAAGAGACTCCGGGGGTGGGGGGAAGGGGGGAATAGGGAAGGGGTTTGTGGTATCATATGTTATAACTGTTTGTTAATGCGCGGATTGTACGCCTTGGAAATCCTTGGATTCTGTTATAGTTATAAAATGAAAAATCAATACAATTGTTTTATCATAAAAAGCAGAATGAAAATACCAACAAAAACAAACTTTGAAATGTTTGTATGCTAATGCCAGAAGTCTAAGAAGTAAGATGGGAGAATTAGAATGTATAGCAGTGAATGATGACATAGACTTAACTGGCATCTCAGAGACATGGTGGAAAGAGGATAACCAATGGGACAGTGCTATACTGGGGTACAAATTATATCGCAATGACAGAGAGGAGCGCCCGGGAGGACGTGTGGTGCTTTATGTCTGGGATGGCATAGAGTCCAACAGGAATCCTGCATGAGACTAAATACAAAATTGAATCTTTATGGGTAGAAATCCCTTGTATGTCGGGGAAGACTATAGTGATAGGAGTATACTACCGTCCACCTGGTCAAGATGGTGAGACGGACAGTGAAATGCTAAGAGAAATCAGGGAAGCTAACCAAATTGGTAGTGCAGTAATAATGGGAGACTTCAATTACCCCAATATTGACTGGGTAAATGTATCATCGGGACAGGCTAGAGAGATAACGTTCCTGGATGAAATAAATGATAGCTTTATGGAGCAATTGGTTCAGGAACCGACGAGAGAGGGAGCAATTTTAGATCTAATTCTCAGTGGAGCACAGGACTTGGTGAGAGAGGTAACAGTGGTGGGGCCGCTTGGCAATAGTGATCATAATATGATCAAATTTGATTTAATGACTGGAAGAGTAACAATGTGCAAATCCATGGTTCTTGTGCTAAACTTTCAAAAGGGAAACTTTGATAAAATGAGAAAAATTGTTAGAAAAAAACTGAAAAGAGCAGCTACAAAAGTAAAAAATATCCAAGAGGCGTGGTCATTGTTAAAAAATACCATTCTAGAAGCACAGTCCAGATGTATTCCACACATTAAGAAAGGTGGAAAGAAGGCAAAACGATTACCGGCATTGTTAAAAGGGGAGGTGAAAGAAGCTATTTTAGCCAAAAGATCTTCATTCAAAAATTGGAAGAAGGATCCAACAGAAGAAAATAAGATAAAGCATAAACGTTGGCAAGTTAAATGTAAGACATTGATAAGACAGGCTAAGAGAGGATTTGAAAAGAAGTTGGCTGTAGAGGCAAAAACTAACAGTAAAAACTTTTAAAAATATATCCGAAGCAGAAAGCCTGTGAGGGAGTCAGTTGGACCACTAGATGATCGAGGGGTTAAAGCGGTACTTAGAGAAGATAATGCCATCGCAGAAAGATTAAATTATTTCTTTGCTTCGGTGTTTACTGAAGAGGATGTTGGGGAGGTACCCGTAATGGAGAAGGTTTTCATGGGTAATGATTCAGATGGACTGAATCAAATCACGGTGAACCTAGACAATGTGGTAGACCTGATTGACAAACTGAAGAGTAGTAAATCACCTGGACCGGATGGTATACACCCCAGAGTTCTGAAGGAACTAAAAAATGAAATTTCAGACCTATTAGTAAAAATTTGTAACCTATCATTAAAATCATCCATTGTACCTGAAGACTGGAGGATAGCAAATGTAACCCCAATATTTAAAACGGGCTCCAGGAGAGATAATCAAATTTGCAGATGACACAAAATTGTTCAGAGTAGTTAAATCACAAGCAGATTGTGATAAATTGCAGGAAGACCTTGTGAGACTGGAAAATTGGGCATCCAAATGGCAGATGAAATTTAATGTGGATAAGTGCAAGGTGATGCATATAGGGAAAAATAACCCATGCTATAATTACACAATGTCGGGTTCCATATTAGGTGCTACAACCCAAGAAAGAGATTTAGGCGGCATAGTGGATAACACATTGAAATCGTCGGTTCAGTGTGCTGCGGCAGTCAAAAAAGCAAACAGAATGTTGGGAATTATTAGAAAGGGAATGGTGAATAAAACGGAAAATATCATAATGCCTCTGTATCGCTCCATGGTGAGACCGCACCTTGAATACTGTGTACAATTCTGGTTGCCGCATCTCAAAAAAGATATAATTGCAATGGAGAAGGTACAGAGAAGGGCTACCAAAATGATAAGGGGAATGGAACAGCTCCCCTAGGAGGAAAGACTATAGAGGTTAGGACTTTTCAGCTTGGAGAAGAGGCGGCTGAGGGGGATATGATAGAGGTGTTTAAAATCATGAGAGGTCTAGAACGGGTAGATGTGAATCGGTTATTTACTCTTTCGGATAATAGAAAGACTAGGGGGCACTCCATGAAGTTAGCATGGGGCACATTTAAAACTAATTGGAGAAAGTTCTTTTTTACTCAACGCACAATTAAACTCTGGAATTTGTTGCCAGAGGATGTGGTTAGTGCACTTAGTATAGCTTTGTTTAAAAAAGGATTGGATAAGTTCTTGGAGAAGTCCATTACCTGCTATTAAGTTCACTTAGGGGTGGATTTTAAAAGGCCCGCGCGCGTAAATCCTTCCGGATTTATGCGCGCAGGGCCCTCGCGCGCCGGCGTGCCTATTTTGCATAGGCCACCAGCGTGCGTAAAGCCCCGGGACATGCGTAAGTCCCGGGGCTTTCGAAAAGGGGCGGGAGGGGGTGTGTCCGGGGGTGTTCCCGAAATGACGTGGCGTTTCGGGGGCGTGCTGCGACATTTCGGGGGCGGGCCCGGGGGCGTGGCATCAGCCCGGGGCGTGGTTGAGGCCTCCGGACCAGCCCCCGGGACCGGAGGACGGAGCGGGGCTGCCGGCGACGCGCGCAAAGTTACGCCTGCTTTCAGCAGGCGTAACTTTGCCGACAAAGGTAAGGGGGGGTTTAGATAGGGCCGGGGGGGGTGGGTTAGGTAGGGGAAGGGAGGGGAAGGTGGGGGAGGGCAAAGGAAAGTTTCCTCCGAGGCCGCTCCGAAATCGGAGCGGCCTCGGAGGGAACAGGCAGCGTGCGCTGGGCTCGGCGCATGCAGGTTGCACAAATGTGCACCCCCTTGCGCGTGCCGACCCCGGATTTTATAAGCTACGCGCGTATCTTATAAAATCCAGTGTACTTTTGTTCGCGCCTGGTGCGCGAACAAAAGTACGCGATCGCGCAAAGTTTTAAAATCTACCCCCAAGAGAATAGCCACTGCCATTAGCAATGGTAACATGGAATAGACTTAGTTTTTGGGTACTTGCCAGGTTCTTATGGCCTGGATTGGCCACTGTTGGAAACAGGATGCTGGGCTTGATGGACCCTTGGTCTGACCCAGTATGGCATTTTCTTATGTTCTTATGTTCTTATGGAACCCATGGGTATTTTCCAAATCTTAGGACCTCAAAAGGAAATCTCATTACAATCAGCCTGCAATTAACATTTCAGTTTTGGATCACAATAAATTATCTCTTGCACCACCTCTTATTAAAAGTTACATTTACCATAACCCAAATGTTTTTCAAAGTCTAACCATCCAAGTTGCATAAGGTCTTCTCCCATTCCATTATAAATTAATTTGCATACATCCTAAAAGAAATTACAATGACCTAAATCTCTGTATCAAAACCATCCAAAAAAGTGATGTGTTACATACTATGGAAATGCCAAACCATCATACGTGTGATCATATGATCATCTTGCACATCAAATCTTTACAAAATATGCTTAGCACCAAATGCTGAATCTCCTCAGAATTAGTGACAAACAGCCTATGTAATAGAACTCTTGTTCATCTCTAAAGGGAAAAAAATAATTACATGGGTTTATTAAACAAATTAATCAATCTTTTCTGATTAAACAGCAGCAGTTCACAAGATTCACAGTTGAGCCATATAAATCTACTGGCAGAACCTTCCAAAATCCATTCTGGATATCTGTGGAAAAGTGAATCTCTGCAGAAATCGATGAAAATCACTAGGGAAATCCCTGAAAATTGTATTCTAACTGTAACCAGGCTGAAAAATACCTGGTTCAAGTTTGAATCAAACTGTTTTGCCCATCTGTAAACACAAATTCTCTCCATAAAATAAATATAAAGAAATATGCTAGTATTCCAATTCCATTAGTATAAGCCATTTGGCAATCACAATTGAGTTTTTCTTCTTATAGTCAAGGAATGGGTGAAAAAAAGTCACACTAAATCGGGCTCAGTATCTTCTTTTACTTTTTGTAAATTTTTTTAATGTTCATAGAAGATGCAAGAAGGAGAGCACTGAAAACTGAATTCTGCCATTTATCCAAGCAGCAGGTACAGACAGCATGGTCGGCAGCAGTGTCAGCATTTCCCTGCTGTCTGAAAAATGTGCAAAAACCCTATTCTGGAGGGATCACCTCCAAGAGCAAAAGGGCAATTCAGTTTCCATACCAATTCAATCCTTGACCTCTCGGTGGAGACTGCCACTAGAAAGCAACCACTTTTTCAAACATGTCACCTTGCTCTTTGACACACAGCATTTCATTCTGATAGAAGAAGCTGAAAACATTAATGTCTCTTTGCAGGGGGTCTGGTGGACTAAAGGCTCATTTTCAAAAGATACCAATCACCTACAGATTTTTACAGCAATTTTAACATTTAAAATGTGAGACTACAATAAATGCAGAGGCTGAATGACACCACACATACAAGAACAAGTATTTAAAGCAAGCTCAAATCCCCAAACTGAAAATCTATGAAATCCAAACACAAAGCTGTTGTACAAAAAAGTGCACTTAAATTCGCAAATGCAACTATGTAGTAAAAAGCAATAGCATGCAACACTAAAAGGATAACTTTCAAACAAATGTGCGCAGCGGCATATATGTGCATAGCATATGTGGCTACGAGCAGATCTATGTTAGTAATTTACCACCCATGCATATATGTGCGCACTTGCGACCAAATTTTAAAAGCCCTGCGCACGGTATAACCCGGGGTTATGCGCGTGGTCGGGCTCTGCACGCACAGAGCACATTTTCAAAAGGCTGGGCCATGCACATAACCCCCGGTATGCGCAGAAGTGCCGGGTGATTGAAATGGAGTGGGCCGGGGGCAGGCCGGGGGTGGGCCAGGACAGCGCCATTAGATGCCGGCACACAGAGTTTACTTCTGCTCCAGAAGAGCAGTAAGTAGAAAAATAAAAAAATTGGGGTTAGGTAGAGTTAGTTTAGGGGTCGTAGAGGAGAGGGGAAGAGGGAGAAAGGATAGAGTTAGGGCTGGGGAACTGGAGAAACTCTACTGGCGTCGCCGCATGTAATTTAAAAAAATCTATCTCCCACTTATGGACGGAGGCCACCTGACCCCACATGAAAACATGCATGCGCCAAAGCACGCATGTTATAAAATCAGCGCGTCTTTTAAAATCGACCCCCTCTCTATCCTACAACATAGCGCAAAGATAGGCTTAAGTGCAAATATATGTATTTATTTTATTTATTTATTTAGCATTTTTTATATACCGAGGTAGAGCAGAGTAGCCTTCACTCCGGTTTACAATTAAAAACAACCTGTTACATAAAACTATTGAAGACATTGAAGAAAAACAACATTTAACAATCTGAGAACTGTCATGTCAAACATATGGACAAGGCAAGCTATCCCAAAGGATAGGCACATTGAATATAAACCAGATAAGGTGTACCAAAGGAAAGGTACATTGAATAGACTGAGATCAAGTATAATGATAAAATAGTCTTAGATATCTGTAGGAAACAGGATGATTAGACAGAGGGGGGGAATAAATGACAAAATATGGGAAGCTGTGGGATTAAGTTTTGAGATTGTTGTGCAGGCTGTCAGTATGAGATTGGCAGAGTAGCCAAGCTTTTAGTTCTTTCTTAAAAGATTTTGGGTTTTCTTGAGAGGCGAGGAACTGAGGTAAGGAGTTCCACAGTTTTGGGCCGATGATAGAAATGGCTCTGTTTCTGGTGGAAGAGAGTTTAGCATAAGGGAGTGATGGAATCACTAGCTGTAGTTTACTAGTTGATCTTGTTGTGCGTGGAGAGTACTGGATATGAATGATGTCATCAAGTGCGGTGTAGTCTGCTTTGTATATTGCTTTCTGTAAAGTTGAGAGGATCTTAAATTCGATTCTTTGTTCAATTGTGAGCCATTGTAATTGCTTGAGTACGGGTGTGATATGATCAAATTTTCTTTTACCCATCAGAACTCTGGCAGCAGCATTCTGAAGAAGTTGTAAGGGTCTTAGGGATGATTTAGGTAAGCCAATTAGTAGAGAATTGCAATAGTCCAGACCAGAGAAGATTAGGGTTTGAAGGACGGTTTTGAAATCATGGGGATGAAGCAGAGGTTTTAGGTGTTTGATTACATGTAATTTATGAAATCCTTCTTTTATTTTTGAAGAGATGTGTATTTTATAGTTTAGATCGCTATCAATCCAGAAGCCCAAGTCTTTAACGTTGTCTTTGAGTTGGATGGTGATGTTGTCGAATTGGAAAGGTGGGATAATTTTTGGTCTGGCATTATTTCTGGCGATTAGAATGCATTCGGTTTTGTTCATGTTTAAGCATAATTTGAGCTGGAGTAACATGTTTCTGATTGAATCAAGGAGTGAGGCAGCTCTAGACATAGAATCTTCAATGGAGGAGGAAATTGGAATGAGAATTTGAATATCATCGGCGTACATGTAATAGGTAATATCAAGTTTGGATAGGAGATGGCATAGCGGAATAAGGTAGATATTAAACAGAATGGGAGAGAGTGCTGATCCTTGTGGTACACCTGTATTGAGGGGGATGGCATTTGAAGAAGAGTTGTTGTAGGAGACTCTGAAAAATCTATTTTTCAGGAAGGATGAAAACCAACTTAGGGTTTTTTCAGCGAGACCGATGGCTTCCAGACTAGAAATAAGCAAATTGTGGTCCACCGTATCGAAGGCTGCGGAGAGGTCTAGAAGAATCAGTAAATATCCTTTTTTGTTGTCAAGACCTCTTAGTATTGTATTGGAAAGGTTGAGTAAGAAGGGTTTCAGTGCTGTGGTTTTTCCTAAAACCAAATTGGGTGGGGTAAAGGATTTTGTTGTCATCTAAATGATCATTGAGTTGTTTCAGTACCGCCTTCTCAGTCAATTTGGCAAAGAAGGGTAGATTAGAAATTGGGCGGTAATTGTTAAGGTCGTCAGGGTTGAGGTATTTTTTCTTTAAAAGAGGTGTGATAGTGGCAATTTTAAGCATGGGAGATAGCTCGCCTTCTTCTAGGGATTTGTTGATAATTGCTGCAATTGTTGGGGCTAAAGGATGAGCAATTTCCTTAAGAACTCGAGTGGGAATGGAGTCTAAATCATGTCGTGCAGGGTTGATTTTTTAAATCATTTTTTCAGTTTCCAAGATGGAGATGTGTCTGAATTCGAACCAGGGAGAGATGTTATTTGTTGAAGTTTGCATTTGCATATGCAAGTTTGATGTAGAGTTGAGGGAGTCTATGATTTTGGAGATTTTGTCTTTGAAAAAGATAGCTAAGTCTTGGCTTAGGTTTTTTTTGGAGACAGAAACAGTAGGGATGCCGTTATCTGTGATGAGGTTGTTTACAATGTTGAACAAGGATTTCGATTTATTAGTGGAGTTTATTATTTTTTTACCATAGTAGTCCCGTTTTGTGTTTTGGATAGATTTTTTGTATGCAGCTAGTTGAGTACGGTACTTCTGTAGTGTTAAGGGGAGCTTGTTTTTTTGCCATTCTTTTTCAATTTTCCTGAGAGCATTTTTCATGTTTTTTAGAGTGGAGTTGTACCAAGGGTTTTGATTTTCTTTTTTGTTCTTCAGACGTTTGATTTTCTCTGGGTTAACGATATTGGCAGTTTTTTCTGTGATATGAGACCAGGATTGAATAGCGTTTATGTTTGATAGATCAAGATTCGCTAGTTGATGTCCCAGCTCACGAAGGAGGGGATTAGTTTGAAAGGGAGGACGGTATTTGAAGATTTTTTGTTTGTTATTATCGTTAGAAGGGAGGTTGTAGTTCAATTGAGACTTGCAAGATAGAAGATAGTGATCAGACCAGGGAACTGGGGTGTAAGAAATAGAGGTGTCTGTGAAGAAACTGTTAGTAAAAATCAGGTCAAGGGCGTGTCCTGCTTTATGTGTGGGGTGGTTTACTTGGGGGGTAAAATTTAGACTTGAGAGCAGGTCTAGTAGGGTTTCGAAGCTTGGGGAACTGGGGATGGCATCAGAGTGAAGGTTGAAGTCACCCAGGATGATGGAAGGTTTTTTCGTGTTGATGATTGTAATGAGGAATTCCAGGAGTGGAGACATGTTGCTGTTTAGTAGTTTGGGTGGACAATATACAAGGCAAACTTGTAGGAATTGAGAGTTGAAAAGAGCTACTTCATATTGTTTTGGGAGGTTATGCGGAATCAATTTCATTGAGAGGTGTTTTTTTATATGAAATAAAAGGCCTCCTCCTCTTTTGTAGTTACGAGGAATTGAGAAGGTGTCATAGTTAATGTGAACTAGGTGGTTCAGAAGTACTTGATCGGTGTTTTTTAGCCAGGATTCTGTTATGGCGAGGAAGTCAGGATTATTTTCTTGTAATAAGTCGGAGATTAGCATGTGTTTTTTTGATAGGGATTGAGCATTGATGAGGAGGAAGGTGAGACATAATAGGTTTTTGTTATTTTTCAAGAGGGGGATGTTAATAAGGTGTTTGCGCCTGATTTGGAATGGAGGGTTGGTAACAGACATCATCTTAGTGGTGGAAAAGAACTTTGTTGTGGTTTGATTGTAGCTTGCAGAGGATGAATGCGGAAGCTGGAGAGATGTCCGAGTGTGGCTTGCAGAGGATGAATGCGGAAGCTGGAGAGATGTCCGAGTGTGGCTTGCAGAGGATGAATGCGGAAGCTGGAGAGATGTCCGAGTGTGGCTTGCAGAGGATGAATGCGGAAGCTGGAGAGATGTCCGAGTGTGGCTTGCAGAGGATGAATGCGGAAGCTGGAGAGATGTCCGAGTGTGGCTTGCAGAGGATGAATGCGGAAGCTGGAGAGATGTCCGAGTGTGGCTTGCAGAGGATGAATGCGGAAGCTGGAGAGATGTCCGAGTGAGGCTAGCAGAAAATGCAGACAATGAATGAGATTGAGAGACGGTTGGAGATGAAGTAATGGAGAATGTAGAGTTCTGGGCAACTTTGTTTATTAGTTTGACTTACTGAAGAACTCAGTGGCTGCACGAAGGGGCGCACAAAGGGGCCAGCCCCTTTGTTGTGCTCCTTCGGCGTGCGACGCAGGCGCGCGGCGCCTTCGGTCCAGTTAATTTAAGTTGTGACGCCGGGATTTTGAAAATCCCTCTCCGTTTGGATTGGCTGGTTGCTGGTGGGAGGGTCCGATGGGCGGCGCGGCTGGTGGCAGGCAGGCAGCGCGATCGGAGGCTGGGCTCGCCGGGGCAGGGGAATAGGAAGGCCTTACCCCGACGGGTCTGGGCGCCGATCGCGCAGGCCTTCTCTCCCCTGGTATTCGGCAGCAGATGTAATGTAATGCAATGTAATGTAATGTAATGTAATGCACTGACAGAGCATATATCAATGATTGAACACACATACGTTTCCTACTTATTTTCAAAGTATACACATATAAGTCAGTGTATTGTAAAACATGTGCATGTCAAGGAAATTACCAGTTTTACCAATTAATCCACCAGTTTGCCCAGTCCTGCTACACAATAAACATATTTAATATCACTTGCGCCAGATAATTATCTGGTATAAAATTACATAAGCTGGCAAATCTACGTGCATAAGTACTTTTTAAAATAGCAACTCACGAGCATAAATGGTGGTCCTGCCCCGGAACACCCCTAGACCTCGCCTTCTTTTACACGCATATTTGTGCATGAAAAAGTAAAAATACATGTGTATTTTTTTCTAAAATACAGAATATGTGAGTAGAAGCTACTTAAGTGGTATATGCTAATTTTTGCGTGCATAACGTTTTGAAAATTCATGCCTAAGTGTTCATACAAGGGCAGCTGCTGGACAAAATGGCATCCTGGGCAAGGGTTGCTTTCTGTGGCCCCCTCCTTCCCTTTTGAGTTAATTGGTTCACAGAATCACAGACTGACTCAAAAAAGTCAAAAGGTGACGTGCTCCCCACCACCACCTTGACTGGCATCCAGGACAGTGGCCTTTCTTGCCCACCCCTTGATTCACATGCCTATAGCATATTTTATGGACATACTTTAGCTTTTTCAAATTTAAACACACATTTAAGTTAATAAGATGCAAAATTTTGCAAGTCAGCTTAATACCTACTAGCGCAAGGGGTATGGGATCAGAGCAGTGGTTGTTAATGTTTACTTTGAAGTATCTATTTTTAAGGAATGATGTGAACCAGTCAAGAGTTTTACCGAATAGACCGATGTCGGCTAGTCTGGAGATTAGGGTTTTGTGATCTACTGTGTCAAATGCTGTGGAGAGGTCGAGGAGGATTAGGATGACTTTTTGGCCGTTGTCGAAACCTCCTATTATTGTGTTAGATAAATTGAGTAGTAAGGTTTCTGTGCTGCGATTTTTTTCTGAAGCCGTGTTGGGCGGGGTGAAGGATGCTGTTGCTTTCAAGGTGATCGTTGAGCACATCTAAAAAAGAAATCTGAGATCGATGAAAACTGAAGTTAAACTCGGGTCACTAGCATTAAGGTGATCAATAAACATAAACAATTGTACCTCAGTGCCTAACCACAGTAAGAAAATGTCGTCAATGTAGCGGAGCCATAATGCTACATTATCAAAACCTTCAGCAGGATAAACATACAAACGCTCAAATTCCGCCACATAAAGACAGCATTATGGCTCCGCTACATTGACGACATTTTCTTACTGTGGTTAGGCACTGAGGTACAATTGTTTATGTTTATTGATCACCTTAATGCTAGTGACCCGAGTCTCCAGTTTAACTTCAGTTTTCATCGATCTCAGATTTCTTTTTTAGATGTGCTCGTTTCTGTAGATGACGGTCGGTTTTCCACCACCATTTACCGAAAAGAGACGGATCGTAACACCTTGCTATCCTTTCACAGTTGCCATCCTAGCGCACTGCGTAAGAACATCCCTACTGGCCAATTTTTCAGGCTTCGCAGATTGTGCACCACCACCGGTGAATTTTTGGATAAAGCTCATGATATGTCATCTCGCTTTCTGTCAAGAGGGTACCCGAAGTCAGTGGTTAAAAAAGCAATGAAACGCGCCTTATACACCAATCGGGAGCTATTATTTATGTCCTCCCGTTCTTCTGAACCTCCGGTGACAAACTGTATATTACCGTTCTCTACCTGGAGTCGGTCCATTACTGGTATGATCCGGCGCCATTGGGAGGCCTTGTCTTTAAATACGTTGTTCTCTGATCCCCTTCGATTTACTTTCCGTCGGGGTAAAAATCTGCGAGACAAATTGATTCATACTGATCTTCCAGTGCCGCGGGATCCTGTCAGTGATGTTGGCCATCAGCCCTGCGGCAGGTGTACTGTCTGTGCTCATACAAGTGTCACTACCTGTTTCATGCATCCGACCATGGGCAAAATGTTTCAGTTACGTTTTCACTCCGACTGTACCACGTCTGGAGTAGTCTATATTATTACCTGTCCCTGCTCTTTAATATATGTCGGGAAAACATCTCGGATGGTAAAGACTCGGATTATAGAGCATTGCTCTAACATCCGTCTGCAGCGTGAGAAGGAACCTTTGGTTGACCATTGGATAAAACAGTCACATTCCCTTTCTGATCTGTCATTTTGCGTAATTGAAGTTGTTTCACGTCCTTTACGGGGGGGGCAATTACGCCGAGATTTTGGGCAGGATTGAACAACGCTGGATCTTCACGTTAGACACAGTGGCCCCAAAAGGTTTAAATCGGGAAATCGAATGGTTTCTATTTACCTAGCAGGGTAGGCTGGTTACTGCTTTGGTGCACTACAGGAACGGGAACCAATGGACTCATCTCTTTTACTCACGTGGTTCCCCTTCCCTATAGTTTTTGACACCTTCGTCTCCTTTAAATACCTGTCAAATTTGAAGGGCATTGCGCTCCCTGTCACTGTCTAAACGCTGCTGTCAGGTATGTTATGCTTTTGTGGAACTCATTATGGTTGGTTGTAAGTCCCTTTGTCATTCTGACTCTTTGTTAATTTCTTTATGTTCTAGCTTCTGTGTGAATTCCAGCGGTGGCGATCCCCCCCGATGCAGCCCGCGGCGAAACACGGGACCGTGTCGGGGGACGCCCTTAAGCCGGTGCTTGTATAAACTTGTGGAGTTGCCATATTGAAAAAATAAAACACATTTTGTTTTATATGACTGTCTAAATCAGCTCTGTCAGGATTCAACATTTACCTGCACTATATGTACATTGCGATATTGCTTGAAGTGCAGCATTTGCTCATCATTTGTTCTTCAGACTTCAATTACCCCAATATAGACTGGGTAAATGTATCATCGGGTCACACTAGAGAGATAATGTTCCTGGATGGAATAAATGATAGCTTTATGGAGCAATTGGTTCAGGAACCGACGAGAGAGGGAGCAATTTTAGATCTAATTCTCAGTGGAGCACAGGACTTGGTGAGAGAGGTAACGGTGGTGGGGCCGCTTGGCAATAGTGATCATAATATGATCAAATTTGATTTAATGACTGGAAAAGGAACAGTGTGCAAATCCAAGGCTCTCGTGCTAAACTTTCAAAAGGGAAACTTTGATAAAATGAGAAAAATAGTTAGAAAAAAACTGAAAGGAGCAGCTACAAAAGTAAAAAATGTCCAAGAGGCGTGGTCATTGTTAAAAAATACCATTCTAGAAGCACAGTCCAGATGTATTCCACACATTAAGAAAGGTGGAAAGAAGGCAAAACGATTACCGGCATGGTTAAAAGGGGAGGTGAAAGAAGCTATTTTAGCCAAAAGATCTTCATTCAAAAATTGGAAGAAGGATCCAACAGAAGAAAATAGGGTAAAGCATAAACATTGGCAAGTTAAATGTAAGTCATAGGAAAAGATGGAAATGTTATTTGAATTTTGAAAAAATGCTCCAATAAAACTAATTTTATAGCCTTTATTGTCTATTTTTTAAATTTCCAGTTTTTTTAATTTTTAATTTTTTAATTTTTTTTTAATTTTCGATTTTTAATTTATGTTACAAATTTTGTGAAGAACAGAAAAATGCTTAAATATTATTGTGAATGTGAACTGCATCAGCAAGCCAGTCGGCGGCAGACCAAGAATTTTTATGGTGAGCGCCCGGTCTTCACAATCATTTGCAGTCACTTGTATAGCTTTGTTTCATCTTTGTATGTAAGTAACTAGAACTGATGCAAGCACTTCTAAGACGACGATGACTATCAATGAATGTCCTTCAGAATGGCTCAACTGCGGCCGAAGTTTCGCTGTAAAAACAGCTTCATCAGGAGCCAAATTTAAACACAATTATTCACAGGTTCCGTCGCTGAAAACAGCTGATATTGCGTCTTCATGTAAAAGTGTTTGAATATAAGGACCAAAAGGTCTCTCTACTGCATTTCTATGTCCATAACCTCAACGTTATCATCTGGACACACTGGTCTCACTCGTGATTTCAAAATGGACATTTTGAAATCACGAGTGAGACCAGTGTGTCCAGATGATAACGTTTTTTTAATTTTTAATTTTTTAATTTTTTTTAATTTTCGATTTTTAATTTATGTTACAAATTTTGTGAAGAACAGAAAAATGCTTAAATATTATTGTGAATGTGAACTGCATCAGCAAGCCAGTCGGCGGCAGACCAAGAATTTTTATGGTGAGCGCCCGGTCTTCTCAATCATTTGCAGTCACTTGTATAGCTTTGTTTCATCTTTGTATGTAAGTAACTAGAACTGATGCAAGCACTTCTAAAAGACGACGATGACTATCAATGAATGTCCTTGAGAATGGCTCAACTGCGGCCGAAGTTTCGCTGTAAAAACAGCTTCATCAGGAGCCAAATTTAAGCACAATTATTCACAGGTTCCGTCGCTGAAAACAGCTGATATTGCGTCTTCATGTAAAAGTGTTTGAATATAAGGACCAAAAGGTCTCTCTACTGCATTTCTATGTCCATAACCTCAACGTTATCATCTGGACACACTGGTCTCACTCGTGATTTCAAAATTATGTGAATAATTGTGCTTAAATTTGGCTCCTGATGAAGCTGTTTTTACAGCGAAACTTCGGCCGCAGTTGAGCCATTCTCAAGGACATTCATTGATAGTCATCGTCGTCTTTTAGAAGTGCTTGCATCAGTTCTAGTTACTTACATACAAAGATGAAACAAAGCTATACAAGTGACTGCAAATGATTGAGAAGACCGGGCGCTCACCATAAAAATTCTTGGTCTGCCGCCGACTGGCTTGCTGATGCAGTTCACATTCACAATAATATTTAAGCATTTTTCTGTTCTTCACAAAATTTGTAACATAAATTAAAAATCGAAAATTAAAAAAAATTAAAAAATTAAAAAAACTGGAAATATAAAAAATAGACAACAAAGGCTATAAAATTAGTTTTATTGGAGCATTTTTTCAAAATTCAAATAACATTTCCATCTTTTCCTATGACTAGCGTATATTTTTGATGGATTTTTCGAGCTCTTTTTTACAAGTTAAATGTAAGACATCGATAAGACAGGCTAAGAGAGAATTTGAAAAGAAGTTGGCTGCAGAGGCAAAAACTCACAGTAAAAACTTTTTTAAATATATCCAAAGCAGAAAGCCTGTGAGGGAGTCAATTGGACCGTTAGATGATCGAGGGGTTAAAGGGGCACTTAGAGAAGATAAGGCCATCGCGGAAAGATTAAATGATTTCTTTGCTTCGGTATTTACTGAAGAGGATGTTGGGGAGGTACCCGTAATGGAGAAGGTTTTCATGGGCAATGATTCAGATGGACTGAATCAAATCACGGTGAACCTAGAAGATGTGGTAGGCCTGATTGACAAACTGAAGAGTAGTAAATCACCTGGACCGGATGGTATACACCCCAGAGTTCTGAAGGAACTAAAAAATGAAATTTCAGACCTATTAGTAAAAATTTGTAACTTATCATTAAAATCATCCATTGTACCTGAAGACTGGAGGATAGCAAATGTAACCCCAATATTTAAAAAGGGCTCCAGGGGCGATCCAGGAAACTACAGACCGGTTAGCCTGACTTCAGTGCCAGGAAAAATAGTGGAAAGTGTTCTAAACATCAAATCACAGAACATATAGAAAGACATGGTTAAATGGAACAAAGTCAGCATGGCTTTACCCAGGGCAAGTCTTGCCTCACAAATCTGCTTCACTTTTTTGAAGGAGTTAATAAACATGTGGATAAAGGTGAACCGGTAGATATAGTATACTTGGATTTTCAGAAGGCGTTTGACAAAGTTCCTCATGAGAGGCTTCTAGGAAAAGTAAAAAGTCATGGGATAGGTGGCGATGTCCTTTCGTGGATTGCAAACGGGCTAAAAGACAGGAAACAGAGAGTAGGATTAAATGGGCAATTTTCTCAGTGGAAGGGAATGGACAGTGGAGTGCCTCAGGGATCTGTATTGGGACCCTTACTTTTCAATATATTTATAAATGATCTAGAAAGAAATACGACGAGTGAGATAATCAAATTTGCAGATGACACAAAATTGTTCAGAGTAGTCAAATCACAAGCAGATTGTGATAAATTGCAGGAAGACCTTGTGAGACTGGAAAATTGGGCATCCAAATGGCAGATGAAATTTAATCTGGATAAGTGCAAGGTGATGCATATAGGGAAAAATAACCCATGCTATAATTAGATAATGTTGGGTTCCATATTAGGTGCTACAACCCAAGAAAGAGATCTAGGTATCATAGTGGATAACACATTGAAATCGTCGGTTCAGTGTGCTGCGGCAGTCAAAAAAGCAAACAGAATGTTGGGAATTATTAGAAAGGGAATGGTGAATAAAACGGAAAATGTCATAATGCCTCTGTATCACTCCATGGTGAGACCGCACCTTGAATACTGTGTACAATTCTGGTCGCCGCATCTCAAAAAAGATACAATTGCGATGGAGAAGGTACAGAGAAGGGCTACCAAAATGATAAGGGGAATGGAACAGCTCCCCTATGAGGAAAGACTAAAGAGGTTAGGACTTTTCAGCTTGGAGAAGAGACGACTGAGGGGGGATATGATAGAGGTGTTTAAAATCATGAGAGGTCTAGAACGGGTAGATGTGAATCGGTTATTTACTCTTTCGGATAGTAAAAAGACTAGGGGGCACTCCATGAAGTTAGCATGGGGCACATTTGAAACTAATCGGAGAAAGTTCTTTTTTACTCAACGCACAATTAAACTCTGGAATTTGTTGCCAGAGGATGTGGTTAGTGCAGTTAGTATAGCTGTGTTTAAAAAAGGATTGGATAAGTTCTTGGAGGAGAAGTCCATTACCTGCTATTAAGTTCACTTAGAGAATAGCCACTGCCATTAGCAATGGTAACATGGAATAGACTTAGTTTTTGGGTAATTGCCAGGTTCTTATGGCCTGGATTGGCCACTGTTGGAAACAGGATGCTGGGCTTGATGGACCCTTGGTCTGACCCAGTATGGCATTTTCTTATGTTCTTAATTACAAGCCTCTACATGTCCTTCAGCCCATTAGATCCTCACCATTCTAGGGCACATGGTGGCAGCAATTTACGTAGTGCCTCAGAATAGGCTGCACATGCTTCGTCTGCAGCGAGGCCTAAAGGCTCAGTGGACACAGTTCCGTCAATCCCTGTTGGACGTGGTATCTCTTACCCAGGCCATGCGAAATGACTTAGCCTGGTGGCTGCTACTGCAGATGCTCACAAAGGGTGCTTTATTCCAGAAGCTGGCGCAGGAATTGATGTTCACCATGGCTGCCTCACACAAAGGGTGGGGTTCCCATCTGGACTGTTTTCAGACACAAGACTTATAGTCGTCGGCAGAGAACACTCAAAAGATAAAACTTCCTAGAGCTGTGAGCGATTCAAAACGCCCTTCTCACCTTTGTCGACTACGTTCGGGGCAAGAACGTCATGGTTCATATGGACAACCAGGTGGCCATGTTCTACATAAACAAGGAAGGAGGGTCAGGTTTGTGGATGTTGTGCAGGAAGGTGATTCGCATTCTCGAGTGGGCGGTCAAGCACTCCATCTCATTGCTTGTGAACTCAAGAACAGACAGACTCAGCAGGATATTCCATCCACATGAGTGGTCTCTCAACCAGACAGTGGCAGACGCCATTTTTGCCAAATGGGGTACCCCAAGCATGGACCTGTTTGCGACAATGGACAACAGGAAAGTGCGCAAATTCTGCCTAGTGTTTCCGAGTCCACAGAGATCTACGCGGGATGCCTTCCTTATCTCAAGGACAAGGGGCCTTCTCTATGCTTAGCCTCCAATTCCTCTCCTGTCTCGGACCATTCAGAAGTGCATAGCAGACATTGCCGACCTAATTCTGATAGCCCCAGCATGGCTACGTCAGCCATGGTACACATCTGGTTTTTCTGTCAATAGCTTCTCCCATATCACTTGAGGAAAGAGTGAACCTTCTCTCGCAGGATGGGGGGGGGGGGGGGTCGCTGCTGCACCCCATGCAATCCTCGCTTCATCTTAGAGCCTGGAGGTTGAGAGGAGTATAAGCTCTAAGTAAGCTCGGGGTGTCGTCAGAGAGCAAGGATGTGTTATCTTCCGGTAAGGGCTCCACCAGGAGTTAGCTCAAGTGGCAACATTACTCCATCTGGTGTTGACAGCATAGTGTGGACCCATTCTCGTGTTCACCAGAGACCCTTCTGTATTACTTCCATAAGCTATATCAATCGGGACTCGCTACAGCTTTACAGGTTCACATCAGAGATATAGAGATCTACCATCAACTGCATGATGGCTTCCCAGTGTCAAACCACCCGCTGCTCTCCTGCTTCACAAAGGGCCTCTTACACTTCAACCAGTTGCCAAGCCACCTGTGCCATGGGACCTAAACCTGGTGTTAGAGCAACTCATGCTACCCCCATTCAAACCAATGAACAGTTCTCATGTGAAATATTTACCTAGAAAGTGGTATTTTGGTGGCACTAACCTTCACCAGGAGAATTAGTGAACTGCAGGCATTACTGCATTATCCCCCTTATCTGCAGTTCTACCATGACAAGGTGACTCTTCGCATCCATCCTTTCTTTTTGTCCAAGGTGGGCTCGGCGTTCCACCTCAACCAGACTATTACTCTACCGATGTTTTTCCCAAAACCACACAAAAATAGTAGAGTGCCTGTTGCATAACCTGGATTGTAAAGGGGCATTAGCGTACTACAAAAGAACACATGCTGATCACAGGACATCCCAGCTTTTTGTCTCATTTGATCCCAATTCGCCTGAATGTTCCATCACAAAGGTAACCATTTCAAGCTGGCTTTCTCAATGCATCCAGTTTTGTTATGCTAAACGCTCCACATCACCCACCAGCAGGGTGAAGGCACACCAGATGTGAGTGGTAGCCACTTCAATTGCTTACCTCCATAAGGTACCGTTAATGGACATTTGCAAAGCAGCCACATGGTCTTCGCTGCATACTTTCACGTCACACTACTGCCTGAACCAGCGGACGTCTTCAGACATAGCGTTCGGGTCGACAGTGCTGCAACATGCGATGCAATGAAGATTCTCCAGGGCTGTCTATAGTAAGATCGGTTAAGCTCACAGAAGATGGGGCAGAAGCACATGCACAGTTGACCATCAGGGTGCAAGGAACAACCCAAGGCCTGAGGAGTCCCAGACAGCATGGCTAATTCAGGCCTGCTATTGATGGGAAAAAGCAAGTTTGCTTACCGTAAATGCTGTTTCAAAAGATAGCAGAATGAATTAGCCTTGCAGAGCTACCCGCTTCCCTGGACAGCCCTCTCCAATTTCCATAAGGGATAGAGTCTGCTATGATAAAGACGGAGGGGAAGACAGGGTGCTAGACCACAAGGGAAGACGCACGCAGCATCACAAAGCTCAGTAACTGTGAAGTAGAGCTCCGCCTAGTGGCCACCAGAGGAAATCCCCAGACAGAATGGCTAATTCATCCTGCTATCTACAGAAACACCATTTACAGTAAGCAAACTTGCTTTTTTCAACACTGGTAATTTCCACTCAAACTCTAGTACAAAAGTTTCAAAACTGATCAAGGACCATCCAGCTGTTCTGTTTTTTGAGGGTGTTTCTAATGAACACCCATGAGATTATATTTACTTACAATGGAGACAATGCATGCAGATACTGTGGGCATCCTGAAAACCAGCCTGGGTGATCCTCAAGGATTGGGATGAGAACTGCTCCTCTAGTGTAACAGATTTTAGCAGAGGTTCTTTGTTAGTTCTAGAATCAGAGGAAATGTCTACAAAGCATTCAGCTTTAAGGTGCCAGCATCATGGAGCTAATTCTAATTTAGGGCAATAATCCTGAATGCAATATCTATAGATATAGAATTAGCTTGAGACTAGTAGTATATATATACACACACACATACCGTATATCATGAAAGTTTTCATAATCATATATATGTTTCGTTTCAGTCTATAATGGAGATTGCAGCCTGAGCTGAGTGCATCCTTTTGGGGAAGGCAAATGAGTCATAGATTGATGTCTGGTATATGAAAGTGAAAGGTAAAAATTGAAGAGAGCCTAAAGCACAATAGAGATGCTTTTTGAATAACATGAAAAATGGTATTAAAGTTCCCCCTGATGAAGCTGTTTGGGTGGTGAAACATTGGGGCCTTTATGTTGGGGTGTATAAACTTTTGTGAACACGTCTGTGACTAATCTGTAACTATATCTGGTAAAAAAAACAGAAGTTTTTGAAAAACTCAATCAGAGGAAAGAAGGATGTTACAACTTAATGGGGTGTATGAACTTTTGTGAACATATATGTGAATACATCTGTAAACATATTTGGTAAAAATAGGAGGTTTGAAATATTCAACTAGAATAAAGAAGGATGTTACAATTTGAGCTTGACTTTGTGGAAAAGATAAACACGGACATTTTTCAGAGTGGTGGGCTCTTTTGAGAAATAATAAAAGTCTGTAATGTTTTTAGGATGGATTTAAATGCTATAGTAAGAAGGTAATCTGCTATGAGGATGTTTTTGATAAAAAGATTGTGGAAAAATATAAAGAAATAAAAAGTTTAAAAATTAAGTGGGATGTATTTGATGTATCTTCATATATGACTATATAGTTAATTAAGGGAGGATTAACAATTAAAGAAGTGATCTATTTGATTATACTATATATATATACACAAAATTCATCACAGTTACAGAGTTTCTCACAGATCATGAATTACTTGCTTTATAATGAACTGACACAGCTGGAAAAAATCTCCAAAGGAAAACAATCCACTCTATTTTACATTTTGACCTATAATAAAATATCACAAGATAATACTTTTTTTCAACTCGACATTTTCCAGAACAAAGTTGTCAATGTAATCAAGAGCATCTTTTTTTTTTTTTTTGCATTTAATACAGGATGTGAATTGCCTTTTGTTTCCTGAAGTTCTGATGGTGTCTTTTGACATTTTAGTGCAGGGCAGTTTTACAGCTGCTAGCAAAGAACTGGTTTCCTTTCTCAGTTCCCACTGTCGGCTAGGCACAAAGAATGGCTGTTTCAGTCCAAGACTTCCTTCATATTTCCTTACAACAGAGCAATCACAAATTCAGTGAAAACCTTCCCAAGTCCTGCGGCTTCAAATTCTTTTTGTAGCTCTGCCAGTGATGCGTAATCTTTAACTTCGAATGCCAAAAACCTGCAGCACACAGAGAAGCTCATGAATATTCCTCCAGGTTTGTCAGAATATAATTACCGATTCTGCTCTTTTCTACCTGCAATAGCACTAAATTATACCTTTTGTGTTCAGTTGGTACTCTTGTTTCACACAATACACGAATCATTTTCTCTTTGCATTTCTTTCCACATGAGTCCACATCTACTTTAGAGGTTTTCTGAATAATTAAATAATCCTAAATGGAAGATCAGAAGGAGTTAAATAAATATCACTATTAATATCTTGGGAGTTCAGTTAAAAAAAAAAAAAAGTACTAAAGCTTAGTTTTAAAAGTGGTGAGTAAACATGAGTAGATTGCATGCCCTTGAACAGCAAACATTTCTGAGCAGGATAAAGCAGAGTTGCTTACCTGTAACAGGTGATCTCCAAGGACAGCAGGATGTTAGTCCTCACACATGGGTGCATCATCAGATGGAGTCCCAATGTGGAAAACTTATTTCAAAGTTTCTAGAACTTTGACTAGGCATACAGAGTATGCCCAACATACCCTATACCTTTTATATAGGGTATGCTGGGCATAAGAACATAAGAAAATGCCATACTGGGTCAGACCAAGGGTCCATCAAGCCCAGCATCCTGTTTCCAACAGTGGCCAATCCAGGCCATAAGAACCTGGCAAGTACCCAAAAACTAAGTCTATTCCATGTAACCATTGCTAATGGCAGTGGCTATTCTCTAAGTGAACGTGTCCAGATACCAACAGACACAATACCAGTGCTGTTGGTAACAGAGAGGGAGATAGCCTGAACCCAAACGGGCCCTAGTTGGGAAAGCTGGACTCTACACCTCAAACAGGTTCCGAAGGACAGACTGGCCAAGCCTATCCAAACAGTAATGTGATGTGAATGTGTGGAGAGAACTCCATGTTGCAGCCTTGCAGATCTCCTCCATGGGATTTGCTCCCAAGTAGGCCATCAAAGCTGCCATAGCTCTGACATAATGAGCCTTGACATGACCCTCAAGATGCAGTCCCACCTAGACATAACAGAAGGAGATGCAATCTGCTAGCCAACTGGATAGTGTAGGTTTCACAATGGCAACGACCAACCTATTCTAACAAAAAGTTGGATGGACTTTCTATGGGCGTCTGTCCGCTCCAGACAGAAGGCTAAGGCTCGTGTGCAGTCAAAATGTGCAGTGTTTGTTCGCCTTGGTGCAAATGTGGCCTGGAAATGAATAATGGCAGGACGATTGACTAGGTATGACTGAAATCCGTCACCACCTTAGGCAGGAACTGAGTGCGTACGCAAGACCACCCTGTAGTGATAAAATTTAGTATAAGGTGGATAAGTCACTAAGGCCTGGAGATCACTGACCCTGCATGCTGAAGTAACCGCCACCAAAAATATGACCTTCCAGGTCAGGTACTTCAGGTCACAGGTGCACAAAAAGAGCTTTCATCAGCTGAGCCAACATTACGTTGAGGTCCCAAGGCACAGCGGGAGGCCTTGGAGAGGCTTCAACTGAAGCAGACCCAGTATAAAATATACAACTATAGGCTATACAGAAATGGATGTACCATCTACACCACGGAGGTATATGCCAACTGCACTCAGATGAACTCTAACGGAGTTGGTTATCAAGCCAGCCTCCAATAGGAGTAGAAGGTAATCAAGCAGTTTTTCTGTGGGGCAGGAGAACGGATCTAGGGCCTTTTGCTCACACTACACGAAAAACCCCCTCCACTTCAGTCTGTAGGACCTTCTAGTGGAAGGCTTTCTAGAAGCCACCAGGACCCAAGACACATCCTCTGAATGATCAAGCGGCTGCAGAATCAACCTCTCAACATCCAGGCTGTTAGCAACAGGGTCTGGAGGTTGGGATGTCGCAGCCGGCCCTGATCTTGTGTGATGAGATCTGGGGAAGTCCCCAGACTGATCAGTTTCTAGATGGACAACTCCTGCAGGAGTGAAACCAGACCTGTCTCAGCCAATGAGGGGCTATGAGGATCATAGTAGCCCTGTCCTAGCGAAGCTTAAAGAAAGTCTTTGCCACTAAGAGAATCGGAGGATACACATACAGAAAACCACTGCCCCAATGACAGCAAGGGTGTACGAGGCTGGTTTCCCATCTGATCTGTACAGGGGGCAGAACAGAGGCTCCTACCTGTTGCAGAGGGACACAAACAGATATACATCTGGACTCCCCCCAAATATATGATTTGCTACCCCCCTCATCCAGGAACACTTGTGGGGTCTGAAGGCTCGACTCTGTCAGTCCACTTTCACCTTTTCCGTCCCGGCCAGGTACATGGCCCTGAGCACCATCCTGTGGGACAGGGCCCTCGACTAGATCTGGACCGCTTCCTGATACAGGAGGTATGATCCTGTGTCTCCCTGCTTGTTGACATACCTCATGGCTACCTGGTTGTCAGTCTGGATCAAGACATCTTTGTTGGATAGCCGATCTCTGAAAGCCCATAGCTCGTACCTGACTGCCAAAGCTCCAGGAAGTTGATTTTGACACAAATATTCCTGAGTGGACCAAAGATTCTGGGTACCGAGCCCATCTACATGAGCTCCCCACCCCAGGGTAGACACACCCATACTTAGAACATCTGAATGCAGAGACCCCGAAACAAGACCCCTTTTTTCAGATTGGAAAGTACCCGCCACCCGGACAATGAGTCTTGGATAGACGGGGTGACTCAGATGCAATCCTGGAGGCTCTGAGTGGCCTGATGCTACTGACACCTCAGGATCCATTGGGCTCTGCACATGTGTAAACATGCCAAGGGAGTAACATGGACAATTGTGGCCATATTGCCCAACTGCCAGGCCAATACCTGTTGGTTCTGTTGAATCTCTGCCGCAATGGTCACCACAGCAACAGCTCTCTGGCGAGGCAGAAAGGCTTGGCCTGAGCCGTGCATAGTAGGGCTCCTATGAAGTCCAATAGAGGTGATTGGCTGAGATGGGACTTTGGATAGTTGAGAACGAACCCTAGTGACTCCAACATCCGAATGGTCAAGCGCATGGACCTGAAGGCCCCTGCCTGAGAAGTGCTCTTGACCAGCCAATTGTCTAGATACAGGAAGACATGTACTCCCAGTCTGCAGAGATGGGCCACCACCACAGCCAGGCATTTTGTGAAGATCTGTGGGGCGGACACAAGCCCAAATGGTAACACCCAATTGAAGTACTGTCTTCCCACCACAAATCGGAGATACTTCCTGTGACGGGGGAAGATCACGATATGAGTGTACGTGTCCTTTAGGTCGAGGGAGCATAGCCAGTCCCCTTTTTGCAAAAGGGGGATCAAGGTGCCCAGGGAAATCCTGAACTTTTCTTTTTTTTTAGAAACTTGTTCAAGGCCCTTCAGTCTAGGATGGGACGAATTCCTCCCATTCTCTTTGGAATCAGGAATTACCTGGAGTAGAATCCCCGCCCTCTTTGCCCTGGTGGCATGGGCTCGACTGCTCTGGCCATTAAGAGGAGGAGAGCACCGCTTGTAGTACCTCCTGATGCGCTACCAGCCCCCAATGCGGGCATGGAAGGAAATTTGGCGGGACACCCAATAAATGTAATTGGTACCCTCAATGGACAATGCACAAAACCCACTGGTCGAGGTTACTGGGCCACTGGTTCACAAAAAATCGCAGCCTGCCCCCAACTGGAGGTTCCATTGTCCCAGGTACAGGAAACTGGCTTATGCTCCCTATGGCCCAGTCAAAACCCCATTCCCAGAGTTGACTGAGGAGCTGGCTGGGGTTTAGGGGCTCTCTACTGCCTAGAACAGCTGTGGAAGCTCTGATGCTCTTGACGGGATCCAGGAGGTGGAGGATAGTACTTAATCTGGCAAAACAAAATATTTCCTTGACCCAGGTCTCAACGGCCTCCTGAATGAGGAGGATGGATCCGGAGTACTAGCAAAGAGGTGTTAGAGGGTTTTCATGGTAGTCCCAAAGTTGTGCTACAGCATCCCTCACTCTATCGCCGAAGAGATTTTCTCCAGTGCACGGCCCATCAGCAAGTCTTTCCTATACCTCCAGTCGGAGATCCGAGGCCCAAAACCATACCATTCTGCAGGTGCAGATTCCCGCTGCAGAGACTCTCAATGCCATCTCAAAAACATCGTAGGTTGCACAGACCTCGTATTTTCCACACTCCAGACCCTTGTACACCAGAAACATGAGGGTATCTTGTTATTGAGGCTGCTGCTCAGCCACCTCCTACACCTGCTTCCAGGTGTCTGCAAGTACTGGCTCATGTAGAGCTGGTAGGCAGCAATGCAGCCAATTATTATGGCACCCTGGAACACCTTCCTCCCAACAGCATCCATCGCTCTGTGGTCCTTCCCACGGGGGTGCCGAGGAATGTATCCAAGAGCGCTTGGCCCTCTTGAAAGCAGATTTCACCACCAGTGACTTGTGAGGCAGCAGACGCTTATCGAATCTGGCAGCCTTCTGGACAAGGTAGACCCAGTCCGCCTTCTTAACGGGAAGCACTGTGACAGTGTGTTCCCATATCCTCAGCAACAATTTCTTAAGAATCTCATGTACTGGGATCGCCACAATTTCCTTAGGAGGCTCCACGAACTGGAGGATCTCAAGCATTTTGTGCCTGGCATCCTTCTCTGTCAAAAGTTGAAAAAGGATGGCCTCCACCATCTCCCTCACAAACCCTGCAAAGGTTAAGTCCTCAGGTGGAGACTTCCTTCTTTCATCTGGAGGAGAAGGGTCTGATGGGAGCCCATCAGAGACCTCGGAGGAGGACTCCGTTGGATCATCCCCCTAGGGGTCATAGGGATTCTCACCAAGGGATGGGGCCCTAGGTGCTCAGCCTACGTCCAGAAGTACAGACACTGGCAGAACTGGACCATGGGGGCTATAGGCCTTGGTGTCTCTGGCAGCCTCCGTGAAGCTACCTTTTCAGAGGAAGTGGCAACAACCACTGAATCAGTAGGGGAAGGTCTTGGTGCCCGCTGGGCACCGATGCCGTCCCAGGAACCAACACCAGCTGGGTCAGTAATGCACTGATGAACACACTGAGCTTCTCCAGAACCAGTACGAGGATGGGCAGCACTGGCTCTGGTGCAATCAGTGACATAGGAACAAAGCCCTGCTGCGCCCGCTCCTCAGTCAGCTGGACTCTGCTCTCCAGCTCCTTCTCAAATGTTGCTGATGCCAACCCCGACTGGGAGGAAAGAGGGGTGGCCAGATCTTCGGACCCACGAGAGGGAGCAACGACTAGCATCAGGACTGGTGGAGACTATAGTGGACTCTGAGCATCAATAGAAGATGGGCTCTCCTTGCTACGGGGCCGCTTCAGGGACACCACGGCAAAAGCCAGTGCATCCCCGTGCCCGGCACTGTGCATCAACCGGGACCAGTGCTGATACTTCTTAGGCTTCCCTTAATGCCCAGCCTAGTCTTTCCCCTGTGCCAAGGTTCAAGACAATGAACCCAATTATCGGTCTCCGGCACCATCAATGGTCCTGCCGATGTCGATGGTTTGGTGTCCATCAGTGCGGCTCTGAGGTCCTTCGATGCCAATGCCAATGGCTCAGCCTTCGATCCGAGGAGCTCAATAACACTGTGAGGCTTACAGCTCCTCAGAAAAGAAGAGAATGAAGAAGGACCCCATGTGGACACATGGTACAGGGCATGCTGTATGTTTCAAAATTCTAGAAACTCTGACATAAGTTATCCACATCGGGGCAACATCTGATGCTGTCACCCATGCATGAGGACTACCATCCTGCTTGTCCTTGGAGAAAAAGTCTATCCACATATTCCAAGTGGGAGATAAAAGCAGTTCACGCAAACTATATCTTCTCAGCATAGCTAAGACAGGCTATCAAACTATTAACCAGTGGAATCTTAGCAAACACCATGCAGATGGCATGATACCTAGACTGAAAGAAGTTCTTATGTAAAAATTGGCTCAGCTGGACTTCATTAGAAACTAATTACATTTGTATATGGTTTACATGATCAGGCCTCAAAGATTAAAACACTGTAAAAGAGTATTTACATACTATGGGTCAAGACCCACAAGGGGGTCACAAAATGAATACCATTAAAAATACCTACAAGAAACTGAAAAGTAAAATTACATTTTGAAGTAAAAAAGGGTCAAATTGCTGCAGAGGCAGTATCAAATGCACTGGAAGAGAAGAAATCCAGATGTTCTCATTGGTATCTGCTAACCAACTGTGAAGAGCCATTGAGAGAAAACCTGTGGCTGCATCTTGACCTCTTGGTTACACTGGTAAACAAAGTTTTTGTTTCCCTCAGGCTTTTTGGTGTTCCAACTAGATTTTTTGATGCTGATCACAGATATTACTTCGAAATTTGTACATCACGTAAGGTTTTTGAGAAACGGCCAATTTTATGTTATAATAATTGTGAAAATTTAAAACAATCTCGCATATATTTTCTTGCTGGACAGTAGTTTTTATGATTTTTAAAGTTCATGTCGTATTTTTACGGCCATAAGCAACATGATGATGCAGCCTTATATAGCAGCAGCAATGAGTAGTCTCTTATGCAACATCTGTGTGAATGAGCGAATTGTATCGCTAAAACTGTTGAGTTTAAAGCTTGTGGATTTAATTTCATATACTTTATGAAATGTCGCACCAATGTCGTAATAGGTGTGCCACGTTTTGTTACATCTGTGGTGAGTTTACTCTGAAAGCACAGAAAAGGGGTAAGACTGCACTCATTAAGAAGGCATACAAGTTATACTTTGGGTGCAAAATTGGTGACCAGGACAGAGCATGGTGAAAGGTTTCATCGACATTGTCAAAATGGAGAAACGGTATCAAGACAAGTGGAACCCCTCCATGCTGGGTGACTATTGTTGGACTCTCATCCACGAAGCGTCGGACAGTGATTACAAACGAAAATCTGCGGCAAAGCATTTTTAGTTTTGTTTTCTGGTGCCAACGTTGCCATTATAGCTTATGCCGCTACAGACATGTAACAATGCTTAATGAATATCGCACTTTTCTGGCAAACGGTACGTAATACAGACATAATAAATGCATATTTGTGTTCAGCTTGTTAAAATCTACTTGTTTCACCGATGGTTGTGGAGGAAACAAAATGTTCCCAGAAATGTATTTACCAGTGTTACAGGAGGTTGCTGTGGTTCCGGGACTAACTTTAGACACATGAGGTATGGAGAAGTGAAAAATCCATCAAGACCACATATGGTAACCCTGAAAAAGAACTACATGATTCCCTTGAATCAAGAGAAGGAACTAGGTGATGCACCTCAAACTGAAGCTAGCTTAGAAAGCATGAGCTAGCTAGTAAGGAACAAAAGGTTAAGGTAGGCTGCCTGCCTAGGTATCCCCAGTAAATGATAGAAGGTGCCAATTGTGACACGACATAAAAAAATAAAATATAACACTATGAGCCTGATTAAATAAAGGATTTCTCACATTATGTGCCTTCAGAGAAAAAAATACTTTGATAAATAAGGCCTTGTATGTTTTAAAGGGTAATTCACAGGACCCTGCTCAAAATCTGGATACTAGCAGAGGGTGATAAGCACCAGGCAAACTTGTTTTGGCCACTGTGATGGATTAATGAGGCTCACCCCCCCCCCGTGTAGCTCTCTCTGTGCAAGATCTATTGATCAGCAATAACATTTACTTACTGACACTGGAAAACAGTCTTGGTCCCCTGACAGTAAAACATTCTTCCATTTTATGCCTTTTTGGCAAACATTAAGAACTGTATAGTTTAGAGACTCATCATCTATGCATTTTTTGCCCATATATATTTCCAAATAAAACCTCCACTGGTGGCTACAATGCTCCTCTACAGCTGGCACATTCTAAGAGAAATAGTGAAAACAGAAATGTTCTACAAATCAGAGCTGCAATTCAGGTGTCAGCATGTATGCTCCCAGCCTGTCCCATAACCAAAATTTTTTAAAGTGGCAGAGTTAGGCATGTACAGTACAACAGATCAAGAAAAACTCAGTTAACACTCAACCATTTTTTGCACCTTAATATTTTTTCTATTCCCTTGCAGCAGGATAAGTATCATCTTGCCCATAAACATCAGTCTTCCAGTCAGCTCCAGATCTGAAGTCCATTTTTCCACTGTTCTGACATATTTGACTTTGGCTCTCATATGATCTAAATGCAAAAGGACCATCCACATGTCATCCTCTGTAATTCTGCCCATTGGCAAAGCACTTTGAGAATTATAAGTTTCTGATTGCTCAATGATCTGCTTCGGGTTCTGCTGCATCCAGAGAAGTAATTCGTGTATCATAGGCTCAGACAGAAGCTCGTTGGCACGTTCAAGTAATTTGTCTTTTACATTCTTACACTGTGCCCTTGTAAGCTCTTCTGAGCTAACTGAGATATTTGGCAAGCAGGATGGGTACGTGACCGGTAAATGAAAAGTAAGCTTTAACCGTATTTCTGAATTTGAAAAACCTTTCACGCTTGTTTGAATTCTAAATGTGATTCCATCCGTCTCTGAAAAGCAAGAAAACACAGATATTAATTGATCTCATAGAATTCAACAGGGAGCTCACAAATAACCCTAACCTGTCACTGCAGCAGACTCCAGCAGTTGCAAAGCTGTCAGAGAGTTTGGTGGTGGTGGTGGTGGTGGGGGGGGGGGGATTCATTTTGCAAGTCATAAACCAGGGAAGCAGAGAAGGGTTATCATTTAATTTCCCATTCAAAAGCAACATGATTTCTACATTTCTTAGCCTTTCTCTACAGTAAACATTGTTCTAAAGAGGGTTTTTATAGTGATACTACTGTCTCCAGAGCAACACAGAGGAGACAGAAGAACAGCTGGTACCGCAGCTCAGTAGGTGACCATTGAGCCACAGTCTTACTTCTGAAAACATTTCCCAATTCAGGAAATGACTTATAAATGTAATCTGACACTCATCACCAACATAGAAACAAAAAAAATGACAGCAGATAAGAACCGCATGATCTGTCCATTTCTGCTCGAAAAGCACAGAGCCAGATCAATCTCAAGCTTTATTGCTAAGATCTTCTGTGCTTATCCCTGGATTTCTTGAATTCTTTTACTGTTTTAGCCTCCACAGGGAGACTGCTCCATGTATCCACATTCTTTTTGTAAAGAAATATTTCCTTATGTTACTTCTAAATCAAAACCCTTTCACAGCCTCATGGCTTGACCCCCCCCCCCCTTATTCTAGAAGAGAAGTCCCCAAACCTTGGTCCACGAGCAAGATAAGCCCTTCTCTGAATTTCATCCAGCCCCAGGCAGCAACAGCCAAAGGAACTTGATTCGGCCCATAGCAAAAGGAACTTGATCCAGCCTGCAGTAGAGGCAACAGAAGCATATTCCACCGTAGCCACCAATTTAGATATCTGAAGTCAGGGTAAGAGGCAGCATGTCAGCGTAGACTGGGTGGGGCATGCCAGTGCAAGGTTATCAATGATTGCCTGCATTTTGCATTGCCAGCATTAACACAGCTCTTGTGGTTGAAGCTGCTTGTGCTGAAGACACGGAGAGAGGCTGCAACATGGCTATAAGGAGTTTTCAGCTGCTATAGAAGGCAGTGCAAGCCTTGGGGCGGAAGGCGTAGGCAGCGTCAAGCCAATAGTTCTCTAAATCTTAGTAAGGATGGTGATTGCTGGAGATCCCAGCTGTGCTGCCATCATTTTGGATGTGTCAGGGAGAGGGTATGGACATTGCCCCCTACGGGTGGAGTCTAATAGAAGCGCAAAGTGAAGACATCCTCAATATAACTGATACCGAATCTGAGTCTTTCTCCCCGAATTAGGATTTTCAGGAGGAGTTGTTTTGCTCATACCATTAATCTGATGAGTTGCAAGCGAGGAAAGGGAAGAGGAGAGAAGTGAGAAGGTAAAAGGGGTGAGAAAGGGGAAGCAAGAGTTCATGGTGGGTGTATGTAAAAGGGAGTGCACCACACATAAATAACCCATCCTGCTATCCATCCACCCCAGGAAGCTGATACTGAGGAAGAGGGAGGCAGGGCTGCCAACTTTGGAGAAATCTAAAAATATTCCTGATATTATCTGCCACAATCCTTCCTTCCCCCCTTCCCCAGCATTTCAAATCAGTGAAAGGGCCAGAGATGGTCCCTTCTCAAACCATTCTCAAGAAATAATTTGAGGGAGACTCTTCCCCCCTCCCCCCCATGTGGCCCTTCTCTTGAAATGTTTGGAGACCCCTGTTCTAGAACTTCCATTCCATTGAACAAAGGCTTGCCTTTTTAGTATTACGTACACCTTTGAGCTATCTGAATGCCTCTATCCATATCCTCCCTCTCCACTTCAGGTTTAGGACCTGAAAGTCTCATTTCTTGGGGCTTATGAGTCCCGGTTCTGCACCATTTTGGAGCCTTTTTCCAGACTGTCTATAACCTTAGAACGGAACGTTACTGTGTTAAGTGGGGTGTAAGACATTTTAAATAAATAATTAACTATTACCTAACATATGCAAAGCTAACCTAGATGGCCCTAGTTCACCTACAACCTTGGAATATTTTTGCCTTAAAATTGAGTTCATATGTTAATTTGGAAAATACTTTATTTCTGTAGTTCAAAATGAATGCTTAGAAACTTTATAAAATTAAATCTTGAAAGAAAGCATGGTAAACATTATTAAGAAAATCAATTCAGCTAGTACCTGTTCAAATGTTCTTACTAAGACAAACCGCTATGAAGAGCTAAGTCGTCAACCTTTTGATTCCGACCTTTAAGCAACAAAGGCAGCTTAAGAATAAGAAACCGCACAACCTTATGACCAAAGTACCAGGTCTGTGCAACCAATCAGCTGTGTGAAACAGCAATGCCCCCATGGTCAATGTGTCAAAACCTCTGATTCGCAGAACCATCTCATGAATGGGACATAAGACTCCTTCACAGAATACTATCTTTAACAAAAATATGACATAGCTTTGACTGGCTTTTTGCTAAGCATGAAATTAAATAAGAAGAGAAAGAGAGGCACAGGAAAATAAACAGGTAGCATATTAAATGACTGGATTCCTCCTCAGATCGGCTTTACTTCATTCATGCCTTTGATGAGCTTCATGGCATTTCATTCCATTCCTTTAAGACAGCAGTGCCTCCTGGTGACATAGCCAAAAGAAAGTGTTAAAAGCCTCCACGATCTCAGGTTTTACATTTTGTTTAGCAGATAATTTGGGGCATTTTTATTTTCAGAAGTTTATTTTTTATTATTATTACTATCTATCATTGCCTAGTTAGTGTCTGGAGCTAGTAGTCTTCCCTCTCTTGTTTCTGCCTAATAAATTTGCAATATCTAGAGACCTTTTCTCTCAGGCTTACTGTTTAGGAGCTTAGATTCCAAAATGTACAAGAGCAAAGATGAATACAGAGGGGAAAGGTCCAATGGTGCATCGTGGTCGTTTTTAAACTGACTCCTCAAACATTCTTCTTCAAAAGTATTTTCTTGCTAATTCTGGGAAACACACGGTGGTGAAAGATCTATTACTCAGTCAAAGGGGTGTAAGGTCAGCAAACAATTCCCTCAAGTATTGACTAAAATGGAACAAGTATATGGCAGATCTAAGAGGCGAATTATACCCAAATAAAAATTTTCTGCACCTGCTACACTCTGCTTTTTCTATGTTGTACTGCTAATTCATAAATCTTTTTGACAAAACTAGTCTGTGGGTGGTACAATAATATTTGTCATTTAAAGAAAAAATGCTTCCTAACTAAAATTATGCTAAAATTATTTTAGGAAGCAATGAAACTGCAACATGCTTGACCTTCAATCTCTCCTTCGCCCCCTCCTACCCTGCTTGCATTAAATCTTGCTAAGAAATAAAGCCACCAGTATTCGGTGGCTACAGGAGCCATTGCACTCTCTGCTGTGCCTCAGTGTCTCCCATCCGGTACAGAACATGGTGCATTTCCACATACAATGACAGATAAGTGACAGATAACAGAAAGCAGGTAGTCACCTTGCATTTAGAAAGAAATTTTACAGCACTAAAAAACAGTGTACCCACAAAGTTTACTTTTAAACATTTAAAAACCCATGTAAGAAACATCTGAGAAATGACACTGTGGTTCTCAAAGCCCCAAGGCACGCCTGGTCTTCAGAGATTATCCACAAGAAAATGTGCTTTTTGCCTGGTCACACACAAAGGCTGGGCTCCTCTGTAGGGCAGCACTTGATATGAAAGAACCAAGACACATCTGTACTATTAAGCAACATTATTAGAACTGAGAAAATGTACACTGCTTAAATGTGTCTTAAAGTACTTATTTAAGGAATAAACGCTTAAAATATGCAGAAGGAAATTGTTTTCTATTGTATTCCTGACTGTGCATGACACTGTTTACTTCTAGAAATACTAAATATTTTACACACTTTCTCTGTGCTCTTGTGCAGTTTCATTTTATTTCATGCAGCAGAGCCATACATTATTTTACCCTTTACATACCTGAACGGAAGAATAATTGTCCCAATTTAATCACTGTAGTGCAATGGGATGTTGCCTTCCTTTGAAGCATAGCGAGGTTAAGTCACTACCACTGTCACTGCACATTTTTCTCTCTCAGACGTCACTGTACAGGCAGACAAGTAAGTCTTCCTCCTCATGCTACAGCCACCATAACCTCATGCTTCATACATTTCACAGGAGGAAAAAAGCACCACTGTTCATCTTAGTGACAATGAAGTAAATTGAAGAAAGAACAAGAAATAATGCGCAGGCATACTGTGTAAGTATATAATGTATGTACATAACATTCATGTACATATATAAAGAGAGCAATATATATTAGGGATGTGAATCGTGTCCTCGATCGTCTTAACGATCGATTTCGGCTGGGAGGGGGAGGGAATCGTATTGTTGCCGTTTGGGGGGGTAAAATATCGTGAAAAATCGTGAAAATCGTTAAAAAATCGAAAAATCGAAAAACCGGCAGATTAAAACCCCCTAAAACCCACCCCCGACCCTTTAAATTAAATCCCCCACCCCCAAATAACTTAAATAACCTGCGGGTCCAGCGGCGGTCCGGAACGGCAGCGGTCCGGAACGGGCTCCTGCTCCTGCATCTTGTCGTCTTCGGCCGGCGCCATTTTCCAAAATGGCGCCGAAAAATGGCGGCGGCCATAGACGAAAAAGATTGGACGGCAGGAGGTCCTTCCGGACCCCCGCTGGACTTTTGGCAAGTCTCGTGGGGGTCAGGAGGCCCCCCACAAGCTGGCCAAAAGTTCCTGGAGGTCCAGCGGGGGTCAGGGAGCGATTTCCCGCCGCGAATCGTTTTCGTACGGAAAATGGCGCCGGCAGGAGATCGACTGCAGGAGGTCGTTCAGCGAGGCGCCGGAACCCTCGCTGAACGACCTCCTGCAGTCGATCTCCTGCCGGCGCCATTTTCCGTACGAAAACGATTCGCGGCGGGAAATCGCTCCCTGACCCCCGCTGGACCTCCAGGAACTTTTGGCCAGCTTGTGGGGGGCCTCCTGACCCCCACGAGACTTGCCAAAAGTCCAGCGGGGGTCCGGAAGGACCTCCTGCCGTCCAATCTTTTTCGTCTATGGCCGCCGCCATTTTTCGGCCCCATTTTGGAAAATGGCGCCGGCCGAAGACGACAAGATGCAGGAGCAGGAGCCCGTTCCGGACCGCTGCCGTTCCGGACCGCCGCTGGACCCGCAGGTTATTTAAGTTATTTGGGGGGGGTTCGGGAGGGTGGGGGATTTAATTTAAAGGGTCGGGGGTGGGTTTTAGGGGGTTTTAGTGTGCCGGCTCACGATTCTAACGATTTATAACGATAAATCGTTAGAATCTGTATTGTATTGTGTTCCATAACGGTTTAAGACGATATTAAAATTATCGGACGATAATTTTAATCGTCCTAAAACGATTCACATCCCTAATATATATATGTACATAGGCCATCATATATATAATTCTGATCTTCCCCACTTCAAAGACACACCTTCATTTGGATATTTAAATGACTTATTTTTTCCTGACTGTAAACAGAAAACTACTAAGCAAAATCAACTTTGTAGTTTTAATTAATTACAGATTTGCAGGAGATCTACCTGCAATGTCCAGTTGCCAACCGAATGGTAACATATACAGTGCTTTGTAAAAGACTTTATACCCTTGTTCATTTTTCACCTTCTGCTGTCTAAAGAAATACAAATACATTAAAGTAGGAGTATATTTCACTGATCTACACAACATACTCTATACTTTCATCATGAAAGAACAATTATAGAAATATTCCAAAATCAATTCAAAATTAAAAAAAAAAAAATCTTGAATGCATAAAGAAGTCTCATCCCTTGACTCAATAATTGGTGAAAGCCCCTTTTGCAGCAACAACAGCCATGAGTAGGATAAATGTCTACCAACTCTGCTCAGCAGGATGGTGCCGTTTTTGCTCAAGCTCTTTCAGGTTAGTTGGAGTTTGTCTGTGGACTGCAAGTCTTGCCACAGATTTTGGCTTCTGACTGGGCCACTTGAGGGCATTCACTTCCTTCTTGCTCAGCCATTCCATTGTTGCTTTTGCTTTGTGCTTAGCTTCACTGTCCTGCTCAAAGGTGAATCTTCTCCCCAGGCCCAGTTTTCCTCCAGGATCTGCTTGTACTTTGCAGCAGCCACCTTTCCTTCCAACTTCACAGACTCCCTGTTCCCATGGCTGAAAAGCATCCCAGGGAGGGGGGGGGGGGGGGGGGGAGCGCAAGACGGCAGCATGAACAGATCGGCTGTCCGAGTTCATTCTTTTATTTGTGGGACTTCCCAGTATAATAAAGGCAAAGTTTGTGATAACCCTTTGGAGCCTGCCTTGCCTGCCACACAGCGTTTTGATTCAGAGTTCGTGGCCAGAGCTAGCACCAGTTGCGAAAGAGGTTTCTCTCAGCCCCTTTGACGTTCGCCCACCGCCGGCACAGCGCAACCTTGCTCTGGAAGTAGCAGCATCACTGATCAACGTCTTCACGGCCGAAGCTGCCCCGAAGGGAGACTCCAGGTATGCTATGGCCGCTGCTGTTAATTCATCAGGAGAGACTGCTCTTTTGTCCGCTACAGCATTATTTGAGAGAGCTGAGGAATTTGATGGCGAGTCCAGTTTGGCCCTTCTCAATACCTTGGCATTTATGATCCCTCCTAAGCCGGCAGTGGTCACAATGGACACGCTGTGCAATTTAGTAGTCGCCATTGGCCAGGCTAGTGTTAACTGTTCTAAGGTTGACAATGTTTCTCGCCCTCTTTAGACTCATATTTCTGCATATGAAATTTCTCAGAATCAATCTCAGGAGAGAGTTTCTTCTCTAGAGCAAGATACTCAGACTACGCTAATGGGCCGATTCAGTATGGTGGAGTCAGATGAGTGCACCTTTAGCCCCGGTTTGGCTGCGCGTCTTTGACGCGCTATTTTTACCCCTTATACAGTAAGGGGTAATAGCGTGTTGAAAACACGCGGCCAACCCCCCCGAAACTAATAGCTCCTGCAACATGCAAATGCATGTTGATGGGCCAATTAGTTATTCCCGCGCCAAAGGCAGAAGTTAATTTCGGCAGGCACAGGGAACGTGTACAGTAAAGCAGAAAAAAACTGCTTTTCTGTACACCCTCCGACTTAATATCATAGCGATATTAAGTCAGAGGCCCCAAAATTAAAAAAAAAATGTAATGAAAAAAAAAATAAAATTTTAAATCTGCTGAAGACGGATGCTCAATTTAGCCGGCGTCCGTTTTCCGAACCCGTGGCTGTCAGCAGGTTCGAGAACAGATGCCGGTAAAATTGAGCGTCGGCTGTCAAACCCGCTGACAGCCGCCGCTTCTGTCAAAAAGGAGGCGCTAGGGACACGCTAGTGTCCCTAGCGCCTCCTTTTACCGTGGGCCCTCAATTTAAATACTCGATCGTGCAACCAGAAGAGTAGCCTGGGTGCGCGTCGGGAGAGCGGGCTCTCACCTCGGAGCGCTGGCTCTCCCGCGGTTTTTATTGTATTGGCCCGTAAATAATGAAGCAGTCTCCGAAGAGTGGAATTTATTGAAAATAGATTACATTATCTTATTTTAAGGTTTATTTATTTTCCTAGGATGGTTGATGAACCCCCCCTAGAATGACTTTCAGGTGATACTTCCTGGAAACTGGAGATTTCTTCTGAGATGGTTCTTGCTTTAAATAACATTTCCTTCCGTTTGTGAACAGGCAGACACAAGCCAAGGCCCTAGACCTTTTGGCTTTCTTAGAGACTTCAAATTTAGAGGTCATTGAAAGAACTACTTTTTTATTGGTTTTCCTTTTTCAGAGTCTGCTCTTAATTTCATTATGAAAAGTTTCTTTAAAAAGATCAAGGAGTTTTTCATGGGCTCTGTTCAGATCTTTCCTGATCTCGCTTGAGTTACCTAGGAGAAGAGGCCTTTTTTAGTCCACCAAGAGGAGGTTCTTACATTAGGAGCTAATTTTATGTTAAGATATCCTTGCAAATGCTTTATCAAACTGAGTAATGATAGCTTAACATTTTTTGCTTCTGAACACTGCGTTTGTAAATTCCAGGAAAGCCGCTGTGGCTTCTAGTCCCCTACTATTGTCAGTAAATTAGAACGATTATGGTTTTGATTGCATATTTGTGTCATGTTAATGCAGTTTCCTGAGAATATTTTCCTTTCTTTTCTGCCCCCATTATTACTGCTTTTTTTGTTGTCTAATCAAGATAGTATGGTTTCCTTACAGTGGTATTGAATTTCATTAATGTATATGGTTATTGCTCTTATGTTTCCGAGCAAAGTGTAATTGTTGTAAAATAATTAAAATGTATAAAGAAAAAGCATCCCCACAACAAGCCACCACCATACTTTACTGTAAGGATAGAGTTAGCAAGGCAACGTGTCATGCTTGTTTTACAGCACACATATCATCGGCCCACAAAATCCTCTCCTACATGCATGCAGTGTCCCCTAAGTATTTCTTGGAAAACACTATGCTGCACAGCAGATGGCTTTTCTTCAACAAGGCTTTCCTTCTTGCCATTCTTCCATGTAGGCCGCTTTGTGGAGTAATCTTGATATTGTTGAACAGTCAACATTTTCCCATCTCAGCCAGAGACCTCTGTAGTTTTTTGTTTTTTTTTTTAAAGTAATCTTAGGCCTCACAGTGATCTTCCACAGCAGTTTCCTTAACCTACAGCTACAGGCTTTAGTCTGACAGCCTGACTGCAGCAGTGTTTTGGTAGTGCAAAACTGTTTCTACTTTACAATGACGACTTGACAGTGTCCCAAGGGTCATTCAAACACATTGACGTTTTCTTTTAGCCTTCCCCCCTTTGTACGACGTTATCCCGGAGTTCTTTCAGCAGCTGCTTGGTCTGCATGTTTTGACCTTTGCTTCAAATTCACTTCATACCACAGGAACAGATTGATTCTTCATCCAGAAGGATTCGAATCAGCTCAGCTATTGCTTGAACACAAAATTGTGCTCTATTTAACTTATGGTGGACCTTAAGGCAATTTTTTGAATCTGACCTCTGAGAAAGGGTGTGAAGACTTAAGAAATAAAAACTTTGTTATTTTTATTTTTACAGTACTTTTGGAATATTTCTAGAGTTGTTCTTTCATGTTGAAAAGTGCAGAATACAATGTGTAGATCAATAAACAAGTACCTACTTTAATATCTTTTGATGTGCAGTTTTTTACGCAGAATGTGAAAAAGGTACAAAAGTGTGAAGAAATTTACAAGAAGGTGTAGGTGTGTCGTTACTGTGAACTGTTTGCAGCATGAAGCTTAAAGCACTACAATGCTTTAGAACAGCCTTTACTACAACAATGACATTTTTCTGTGCCTACACACACACACATACATACTTATCTAAGGCTGTGACTTTACCCTATCGCAAACATACTGGCATCAAAAATAAACAAGAGCATTGTCATTCTGCTGACATTTAATGTGCTAATAAGCCTAAACTTCATAAAAGTTTTATTTCATTTTTTCACAGCTATCAGGCCGATGTAATATAGTTCGCTCAGCCAAGCACACGACTTTACATGTGTTTGGATGCATATTTTGGACACGCATCCAAAACCCCTCATGCAATGAGGGGATTAGTGCAGCCAAAACACGCGTAGCTAATAGCGCTCATCACGTGTAAATTCATGTTGATGAGGTTATTAGCTATTGCCCCCAATGCAAAAAAAAAAGTACACCCGACGCGCACATTTTTACCCTCAAAAAGTAACGCCTGCCCCGGAGCAGCATTCAAAATGCTGTCATGTGTCACAATACGCTCTGACCTCCCTGAGATTACAACTGAACAGAACTGGCTTATTTCCCTATAGAAAAGAAAAGGAGGCAGCATTGGACGCAAATGATAAGTGTAAGCTTTGGGGGGGGGGGGGGGGGTGTCACTGGGTGCCCTACTATTTGTGAAAAATGTGAAAGACACTGGAGGTAGCATTCAAAAGTAATTAGTGGGAGACAGACAGACATGATGATTTCGTAAGACCAGTTTCCTTGCAGGAAACTAGCTTAAAAACTAGAAATCTTTTATTGACACAGGGGTTTTTATTTATATTTAACTCATGCCCTTTTCATTGGTGGTTCAAGCAAGTTACCTTGCAGGCAGGTACTTCCCTGACCCCAGAAGTCTTGCAATCTAAGGGCCTCACTTACTAAGCATTTTTCCCATAGACGCAGAATGGGAGAAAAGCCTTAGTAAAATCAGGCCCTTTGTCTATACCTGAGGCAATGGAGGATGAAGTGATTTGCTCAAGATCACAAGGAGCATCAGCAGGATTTGAACCATGGCTTTTCTGCAGAACCGATCTTTGGAGTATGTGAGCTGGGCACTCGCCTAAGGCGTCATGAGCTGAGGGGCATCCTGGGCACTGCCAGCATCACCCAACCAGCACCAATGGAGGAGAGGCCCAGTGGCAGTGAGGCTGCAGTAGACCCCATCCTGCCAAGGCCCAAAATGGGGGGGCCCTGAAAGTGCATGGGTGTGAGAGAGAGCCTGTGCATATGTGTTAGAGCACACACATGGATGCAAGTATAACAGAAGGAGTTTGCATAAGAGCATGGATGGGCGAGAGAGTGTGTATGCGCAAGAAAATCAACTTTTTTGTGTGCGTGTGTCAGAGTGAAAGTCTGCATGTGTCTGTGAGTCTCAGGTTCTCACTAACGCACACACATACACACACACACGCACACATTTACACAGTTTTGGAGGCACCGTTTGCCCTAGAACTACCCTAACTACTAGGCTGATCATGACATAAATGTACATATATACTGGGTATCCACTATTAGTAAATTTCTCTCATGTATATTTATCATGAATATCCTGAAAATTTGACTAGCTGTGGGATCCCCAGGCCATGTTTGGGGAAGCCCTGCTCTACAGTTCCACCTCTGCATTTTATTCACTTTTACTCAGCTGCTTCCCAGAGTTGCTGACTCTCTCTTTAAAAGAAATATTACAAATAAATTATTTTTTAGCCAAAAATAGGACTTTTTTTCAAGAAGCTTTAATGAGAAACTAAACTTGGTTAATTAGGTGCTTCCATGAACACATTTTCATCCAGGCCGGTTGTCTAGCTTCTGTTCCAGAGCATTCTGGGATGCAAAGTCCAGCTACACCTCATTTTGTTTAAAAGAAGAAGAAAAAAAAAAGCAAAAGTGGGCCCAGGAAATGACCAAAAGCAATGAAAAATAATGGGGGCTTTCTATGTCTTTAATTGCCTTAATTTTCTATGCAGCAGTGGTTTATTTACATCCAGCAACTAGAACTGACAGAAGAAACAGAATCAGCCCCACATTATTGTGGAATTATGCCTTCAGGATCAAAAAGGGTAAATCCACCCCCAAATCCTGTAAAGCTGATTCAGATCCATGGCCTGTTTAAACTGGTAATGAAAAAAAACCAAGAACAATACCAGCAGGATGGGGGACAGAAGACTACAAAGAAAGCAGTTTACTTATTTAATAATTCTTTTTTAAGACAGAAGCCAGGGTTGCCAATTTAGGAAATTTGTCCTGAGATTTGACAACTTTTTCAACCTAATGGAGATTATATAAATGTTAACACAATGTTAACACAACTGTTAACTGATCTCAACCTAATTCATTATCTATACGCAGACGACGTGCAGATTCTAATCCCTATAACAGAATCTATCTCAAAAGCTCTCATCCATTGGAATAACTGCCTCCTTTCCATCACCAATCTACTTAACAGCTTAAACCTGGTTCTCAATGCTTCAAAGACAGAGCTACTCCTCATCTCCTCAAACGAAAACAATTTTCCGCCACCATCACCACACAATTCCCACATTACTTGCAAACATGTTAGAGACCTTGGGGCAATACTAGACAATCGATTAAACTTAAAAAAAATGGTCAACACAACCTCTAAAGACTGCTTCTACAGACTACAGGTTCTAAAACGACTTAAACCACTTCTATTTTTCCATGATTTCAGGACAGTCCTCCAAGCGCTACTGTTCGCCAAAATAAACTACTGCAGTGCTCTCTACCTAGGCCTCCCCAAATCTACTACCAAACCACTGCAGATGATACAAAATGCGGCAGCGAGACGTGTTCACCGCGGCTGGTGCTGGTAAGCAGTCTCACCCATCCTCAGAAACCTACATTGGCTACCAGTAAATTTTAGAATCCTATACAAATCAATCACACTAATGCACAAAACCATCCATCATCAACTTTCAACTCGACCTGGAAATCCCATTCAAACTCCACTCCTCTAACAGACCAATGAGAGATATTCATAAAGGCACTCTACAATTTCCTCCTACTAAAGCCACACGCCTCTCCACGACCAAAGACAGAGCTTTTTCGATAGCAGGCCCATCAATTTGGAATAATATCCCTTCAAACCTCAGATTGGAACCCTGCCTCTTAACTTTCAGAAAAAGACTCAAGACGTGGCTCTTCCACCAAGCCTTCTCCGATCCACCAGACAATCACTAATGGCCTTCCACTTGCACCCGGCCTTTAGACACTTATCTCCATGAACTATGGACTCTGGCTCCTCCAGGTTAAAGCACCGTCAAGCTTTAACCCGTTTTTCACTATCGTATTCATTTATTATTATCATTTACCTTTATCTTCCTTCCAGCTTATTATAAGCTTCCAAGTTCTCGATTCCAGTTGATTGTAACTTTGACTTATTCATATCTATTGTTATCTATTGTTAACCGAATTGTTTCCTTCAGTTATACCCCCTGTTAAATGTAAACCGATCCGATATGGTTATTTACTATGAAGGTCGGTATAAAAAACTGTTAAATAAATAAATAAAAAACACAGAGCTAATTTAGCAAGTTTTTAAATATGTATCCACAAACCTAGCAACTTTTGTCAAATTTATAAAAACTTCACTAGGCTCCTCAATTCCAACCGAGTATGCCCACTGGAGCCCTCTGGAAGCAATAGTGTTAGCAGCATGTTCTCTCAAGAGTTGAATAACTTCCATGATTGATGTTAGATTTCATCAATCCCATGCAGGAAGTGGGGTGAGTGGAACTGCAAGTGAAAAAGAAGAGTGGTGATTCAGGCCTACAGCCACACCACCACTACCACCTTACGCCTACTCCTCTACCAGAGTGGGATTTAAGATTTTATCACCCAAAGGCAGAATGCCATGGTGGCACCCTTTTGAAGCTGTGCCAGCACATAGCCCTACAGCAAGTACAAGCAGGCTCTTACTAGGTCTAGATATTTGGTGCTTTCAAAATTTGGAACTCTAGGCAGTTGCCTATGCCTACATCCAGGCCTGCCCTCTACACATACTGGGGTCTATGTACTAAAGATTTTCTCCCATTTTGTGTAGATGGTAGGTCATCCCATACCTGTTCTGAGGACCTTGTAGCCATTCAGATTTTCAGAATATCCACAACGAATACACATGAGAGAAAATGGCATACACAAAAAAAGCCAGTATATACAACCTTATCTCGTGCATATTCAGTAAGGATATCCTAAAACCTGACTGATTGTGGGGTCCCCGGACAGATTTGGGATGCCAAGCTTTATGGGAAATATGCTTAGTACAGAGGGCTCACCATGTGTTGATGGGAACCTTAATTTTTAAATCTTTGACCTGTGGCTTCTTCCTTCCATCTTGACAAGGGTTGTGACCAAATTATTTGAAAGCCTCTTTTAGCACAAACAGTGCCCATACAGAGGTGGAAAGAGGAAAGAAATGAGGGTAGGAAGGGAAAACAATCAGTGGGCCTCCTCTTGGAGTTCCTTGTCTTCCCTCCCTCCCACAGTTTACCTGCATTTCTATATACTGCTCAGTGCCACTGCCACCTCTTCTTCCTCCTATACATCACCTCACCACTCCCACAACAGCTTCTACCTGTCCTCTTCTCCTGGTATGTAATTGCAACATCTGTATGGGTATCCTATGGATCAGAACACATGTCAGCAGTAAAAGCCCATATAGCCTATCTAGTAATATTTCTGTCGAGGATGTATACCCTTCCATTCATGAGCATTTTGTTCTTTGCTGGGCCCAGGGCAAATATGTATGTGTGTAAGCCACTGCGGAGACACTAGCTGTGACACGGAGGGAACTACATATAAATACGTTATGGATGCATATTTATAGAAAGAGAGATCATGTAATGTACATATGTATGCACTACACAGGCAAAGTGTGTGGGCAGAAAGAGCAAGACTTTTTTCGTATAATTCCCATAGTTCTAGCTACTTTATACCCTACCTGGAGATTTTTTTCAAGAACTAGTGACTTTCTTCAAGCAGGAGTTAGCAATACTGGCAGAAGCAGGTCCAAACCATAGAAAGTGGCATTTTTAGGAATTAAGGCTCGGCCCATTCCAAAAGCTGGTTACTCTGAGGTGCCCTGCTATTTACTTATTTATCATTACTGTATTCCACTTAACTCAAAACAATCATTCTAAGCAGGTAACACGTAAAAACAAAAATCAGAATGCAATAAACAAAATAAAATTACATAAAATGAACAACAAAACATCAGATGTGCCAGAGTATTAACACAAACACCAGACCCTAGCCTTAGGTAGCACTGATTTGGGCAAAGGCCCCTCGAAATATCCAAGTTAGTTCGTACTTGCTGTTTCTGTTATTTTTCACCTTCATTAATATCAAAAGGAATTTTATAATGGGACAATGTTCACATTGCAATTTAATCATCTCATCAGCCTTGAGAAGGCACAGAAAACTAGGGGGCCATAATTGGTCTAAATACCACAGGTAGAGGTATAAATGAAGGCAGCTCGAGCTTGTTTCGGGTTGCCGTAGATAACGCAGGGCTAGGGGCATGAGCGAGTCACGTGGGAAAAAGGGGGGAGTAGCGGGGGGGCAAGCAACCGATGAGGATGGCAACAATTTGAATTGCTGCGCCCTCATTGGCTGCTCAGGTTGCAAGGAGTTTTGGCGCGGGGAGCTGTTTTCAGTCAGCGATTAGCAGCGAAGCAAGCAGCAGGTTTTGTACTGCGTTTGCTCCGTTGTTAATTTCTGGCTTTTGTTTTTTCAATTTTTCGTGTCCGATTTTCGGGGTTTTTCTCAGCGGTGTGAGGGTTTTTTTCCTGCAATGAAGCGTGCCAGAGCCCGCACTGCAGGTGACACCCCGACCGCGAGGAGGGGCCCAGCCGTGCCGAGTGAAGGAAGCGCGGTTGAGTGTGTGGATGTTTCCTCCCCATTTCGGCCTCCGGTGGTAAGTGGCTCCTCCTCTTCTGCTTTCCTTCCCTGTTTTTCCACGGTGGCCCGCCAGCCTTCACCTCCTTTAGGTCTCTGTGTGACTTGCTCTTCTGATTCTGGGGAGAGTGGACCAGAGTCTGTTGATCCCCTGTTTTTGCCTCGGGCAGCCCCTCCCTGCTTCTCCTCTCCCCCCTCTGCTGCTGCTCCCGGTTGGGAAGCAGAGATATCCCTTAATATTTCAAGCGGCAAAATTTCTCCCCCCGCCCCCCCCCCCCCCCATCACCCGCAGGTGAATGGCAGGTGAATGGCAGGTGAATGGCATGCAAGCCACCGCAAGGTGGCTCGCATGCCATTCACCCACCTCACATTTTCTCCCCTTCAGATTCTTGTCTCTCGAGAGCAGATGTGATTGTGTCTAGTGTTAAGCCCCCTCCCCACCGCGGTGCACAGCGTCGGGCTCCGTAGACTAATTTTGCGGGAGGGGAGGGACAAGGCAGGAAGGAAGCACCCAAGGGGCGGGGTAGAGTCGTGATGGGCAGGGGAGCTACGGTGCCACGAGTGCTATCAGTCCTAGGCTTCAGCTGCACAGTATTGGTGCTGGAAGGATTAGCAGAAGGAAGCTTCAGCTTACAAATGTAGATCAGGCACAGCAGAGCCGTGCAGGGGCCAGCACTCACCACCGGGCTGCTTTTAAGAGAAGGAGTTTGGGGACAGTCCCAGAAGAGGGTGATGATGTCAGCAGTGGGTGTGGTTTCGGGAGAAGAGTGCAGCCTAGCAATAGAGATCAGGTTCCGGTTACAAGTCAGACAGGGGAAAAGGGAGGTCCTACAGCAGAGATGATTGCAGACATGTGTCAATACATGGACTCACGATTTGGGATAAGACCACAACCCAGGAGTGGTAAGGAGCTTGGTGGTAGGGGGACATGGGGGGCTGGCCATTCAATTTTGGTGTAAATCAGGAAGAGGAAGACAAGTCAGTGGAAAGGAGGGTACAGGAAGGGCAGGGCATATACATAGGTGCAAGAAATAGCGAGCAGGGTTTCCTGGGACTTAGTCCAGCAGGTCGGTGGCAAGGACCAAGGGGTAAGGCAGGAGTGAAAGAGGTGGATAGGGTGGTTGAGTCTTTTCCAGCTCCAGAGGAAGAGGAGTTGCTGGGAACATCGCAGCAGGAAGCATGGCGGGACAGAGATTGGCGATCGGGGATGGAGGGCCCAGCGAACAGCCGAAGGCAGGAGGCAGAAAGAAGCACGAATGCGGAGGGGAAGGAGTCCGGAGCAGGAGCAGGTAATGCAAATAGAAATGACACAATCAGGACACAAGGGGTGGTTAAGAAGCATAAGAGGTCCAAGTTATCTACTTCTTCCAGTTCCTCTACGACATCATCCATTACAGAGGACAGTGTTAGCGGAAGGGCCACAGCAGGATATGGGACATCCAGCCCTAGCATCATTGACTGAAAGTGTGGAAGGGGTGCCCAAGAGACTGGTTAAGCGAATCCGGAAACGCAGATTCGTTGATATTTTCAGGTTATTGGAAGGAAGACGGGGGGGAAGAAAGGAAGAAAATTTCAAAAAATGGACTAGGGGTTTCTTACGGCTCGAGTATGTAGTGGGGCATTTTGATCCGACCCAGTATGGCGTGCTGCTGTCCTATGTGGACAGCATCCTGGGTGCCTTTAAGGATTATGACTGTTGGGCTTGGCTCAACTATGACGAAACGTTTCGGGATAAGATGGCGGGTAACAAATTTATGTCGTGGGGGAGTCAGGACATTCATGTGTGGCTCACACAGATGACCATCAAAGGAGTGGGTACGGAGAGAAGCGCTGGAGATGGAGGTGCGGGTAGCACTATGCAAAGTGGGAACTCTAAAGGGTGGGATAGTAGGAGTGGTAAGAGTGGATCCTTTCATGGGTCGGGGGAGGCCGCAAGTTTGAACCAATTAGCAAGGGGTTCGAGGGGAGGGTCGGACATTTGTTGGCGTTTCAATAAACTCACCTTTTTCCAGAGTGCAAGATTCGCCACACTTGCGCCTCATGTGGAGGGGCTCACCCTGCCACCAAATGTACACAGGGACACAATACCGCCATTAGCAAGGGTGGTAAATCTTAAAGTTTTATATGAGAAAGCGGATTCCCCAGTAGCTGTTCCAGTTTTGCGGGAGTTGTTGCGGTTTTATCCCGATGCGAAAGCAGCGAGTTTGTTAAGGTTTGGTTTCAGTTTTGGTTTTCGGATACCGTATGTGGGGTCAGGTCAGGGGGGGAGGGCACGAAATGCGAGGTCGGCGCAGAGGTTAGCAGAGGTGGCTAGAGAAAAGTTGCATTCGGAATCGCAGCTGGGGAGAGTTGTTGGCCCTTTTGATAAATCCCCGTTCCCTAGGATGCACTTGTCACTGCTAGCGGTTATACCCAAGAAGGCAGCGGGAAAGTTCAGGTTGATATTGAATTTGTCCTCTCCAGTGGGCTCGTCAGTCAATGACTTTATTCCGCGTGCTCAGTGAAATATGTTTCTTTCGATGAAGCAGTTGGTTTAGTAAGAGTAGCAGGACAAGGAGCTTTATTGGCAAAAGCAGATATAGAGTCGGCATTTCGGTTGTTACCGATTCATCCTGATAGTTTTCCTTTGTTGGGTTTTGTTTTTGAGGGAGGTTATTTTGTTGATCGTTGCTTACCCATGGGTTGCGCGATTTCTTGTGCTTACTTTGAGGCTTTTAGTACGTTTATTCAATGGTCAGTAGTACAGCAATCAGGGTGTGATGATATATTGCATTATTTGGATGATTTTCTTTTCATGGGACCTCAGCAGACAACTATTTCTCAAGAACAGTTGACCAGTTTTCTAAACGTTACCAGTTTGTTAGGTGTACCCATTGCAGGTGACAAGACGGAAGGCCCAGTGACTCGGCTAACCTTTTTAGGCATTGAATTGGACTCAGTAAACATGGTGTCAAGGTTGCCAATGGATAAGGTAGTCAAACTCAAGGAATTGGTTAGTTTGGTTAAGGGGTCCAAGAAAGTGACTCTAAAGCAGATGCAGTCACTCATCGGGTCCCTTAACTTTGCGTGCCGAGTAATACCAATGGGTCGTGCCTTTATTCGGCGGCTTTCATTGAGAACCGTGGGTGTGAAAGCCGGATATCATTTCATTCGGGTGACGAGAGCTGTGAAAGAGGAGTTGGAGATTTGGGATAGGTTTTTAGGCTCCTTTAATGGAGTGTGTATGATGCAGGAGACAGAGGTAGCCAATAAAGATTTGGAATTGTATTCGGATGCGGCGGGGGCATTGGGTTTCGGGCTTTATTTTCGGGGGCAATGGTGTGCAGAAGAGTGGCCAGTAGATTGGGTAGCAGACGGAATTACGAGAAACATCACTTTCTTGGAATTATTCCCAATAGTGGTAGCCATGGTCATTTGGGGCAATAGATTACAGAATAAAAAAGTAGTCTTCTGCCAATGTCAGCCAATGTCCTCTGATAGCGAAGTTGTTAAGGGAATTAGTTTTCTTGTGCCTGACCTGGAATGTTGCCATTAAGGCTAGGCATGTCCCAGGTACCTTGAACTTGATTGCCAATGCTCTCTCTCGTTTCAAGTGGGACGTCTTCCGGGCATTGGCTCCACAGGTGAGGTATTTCTGGAGCATCTTTGGCAGCTTGGCAGGACGACACCTGGAGACTGATTCAGCAAGCGCTGGTGCCGGCCACTTGGAAATCATATGTGGAGAGTCGTGGAATAGTATCTCGTTTTTTGCGGAGCTTGGGATGGAAAGGGAGAAGGGTTCAGGAAGGAGATGTTGTGCAGTTTATTCTGTGGGCCAGATGAATGGGGTATTCGTTGGCGACTGTTCGGGCGCAGTTAGCAGGTTTCACCTTTTTTCAAAAATTAGGAGGTTGGGGGTCGACAGTCTGTAGTTTTTTAGTAAAGAAGGTGTTGGGTGGTTGGGAGAGGGGGACAAGGAGATTTGGGGACAAACGGCGACCAATTAGGTACGCCGATCTGGTGAAGCTCGCCAAACAAGTGGAACACGTTTGCTGGTCTAGTTATGAGGTTTTGCTTTTTCAGGTGGCATTTTCGCTGGCTTTTTTCAGGGTCAGTGAGTTGGTCGCAAAATCAAAAAAGAATGCGTCAGGAGCGGGCCTTCTGGCCCAGCACATTTGGGTTAATGCGCATTCAGTGACCCTGTGTATTCCGAAGTCCAAAACAGATCAGAAAGGCAAGGGACAGTGGATTTCGTTGGTGCCAGCTAATGAAGAGGTGGTATGCCCGGTACGTTGCGTTAAAGCGTTCATGCAGATCAGACTGGCGATCCACGATTTGTTCTTGGTACACGAAGGACGGTTTGCCCCTAACTAATTTTCAATTTTCCAAAGTCTTGCAATGGGTGGTTAAAGTTTAGGGTGGGAAGCGGAGTATTTTACTCTGCATTCCTTTCGGATCGGGGTGGCAACCATGGCAGCAGAATTAGGATTGCCGCCTTGGGTGATTCAAACTATCGGAAGATGGAAATCGGAGGCGTATAGGTCCTGTGTCCGAAAGTGATAATGGTGGGTTCAGAGGCGATGGTGCAATGCAGACATTGTTTAATCAAGTTTCTTTCCTTGCAGAATGGCAGAGGTCTACTCGTAGTCAGGAATGTGCCTGGATCGTGGGCCATTCCTATGTGCACTGGGTGCAACAGAGAGCTGCAGGGCAATCGTATGGAGAAAACTTAAACTTGGATGCGAGCAAATGGACAATACAGTGGTTCGGAAACAGGGGCATGCGGTGGGGGCCGTTGTTCTCTTTCCTGCAAGTACAAACGGGAATATGGGGCTTTCCGCTGATTATAATTCTGCATTTGGGGGGAAATGATATCGGGAAGTTGTCCTGTCGGGATTTGATAGCGAAAATGCGGAAGGACCTGGCTAGTATTATGAATTTGATGCCAGGAGTGCAAATTGGGTGGTCGGATATTATAATCCGTTTGAAGCATCACACCGAGTCATTATGGCATCGGGGTATTAAAAAACTGAACCGACAAATGGGTAAGTGGGTGGTTTCCCGTGGTGGTTTTTGGATACGGCATGATTGGTCATGGGAATTGCTGGGCGGCTTTTTCCGGAGGGATGGGGGTTCATCTTTCTGATATTGGGAATGACCTATTTAATAATGCGTTGCAGGAAGGACTTGAACAACAAATCCGGTTAATTAGGGCTGCAGTGGGGGAACAAAGATAACCAGAAGGTTATTTTTGTTTGTGGAGGAAACCCGAGCCCTAAGGGGTATTTGTGTATTGCATTGTAAAGGTTATTGGAGGGGGAGGGGGAAAGTCTCGTGTAGCTTGGGGCTGCTACACGGGAAGGCCTATGAGCAAGGGGGGGGCGATGCTCAGGCCGATGCTTACCCTTGCTCGGGGCTGCGGTGGGGTAAGAAGGGGGTATGTCGACAGAGTCTTACCATTGGGACGGGGTGGTAAGTGAAGAGGGGTGAAGAAGGAGACAAGGAGGAGGGGGAGATGGGGGCATATTATTTGGGTGTTATTGTTAACAAGTTGTGGGGCTCGGGTTAATTTGATAATAAACTGCGGCCATGTTTAAATCCATACGGTAGTTATGTGTGTTTGTATGGGGGATGGGAGCAAGCAAGCTGCTATCTTGCTTCCTGTGTTAAGCTAATACTGCACAACCCCATGGGTCAGAAATGTAAAGCGTTAATTCCTTTCCTATTTCAGGGATAGCAGGTGCCAGGAACCAAGGATTCCCACCTCAGAAGTACAGTAAGCCCTGCCGGGTCCGGCCAGTGGAGAATCATGGTTCCCTCCCCCATCAAGATCCTGCAAGGCACCCGGCCGCTAAGTGGTATTTTCTCCCAAGCGTACAAAAATACCACACTCGCGGGCTATGTCTTAGCTCACAGGCTAGGGAAGAAGAACGAACAAGAGTGAATTTCCTCCTCCTTGCTGGTGCACTGAAGGTCGGAAAACTGGATTAAACAGGGCGAGCGCAACACCAGCAATATGTAAAATATGAAACAAGCACAGGCTCGCTGCCATTGCACCGCAAAGAGGGAAACCCCCCTCCTCCGAGCCCGATAACAAGACCCGGGCCACAGATCCGACCCAAGCCGGGAAACAGCAGGGGCGGAGGAAGAAATGGTCACCTGATGACGTCACCACCTCCAGTTCCCCTTCCTCGCAGTAAATGGCGGCTAGAGCTGAGAGCTCCTCCCGCGCCTCCTCAGACATGGCTCCGGATTCCCTCACATCAGCGTCCACGTCCCGTTACCGTCTCGGAGCAGGCGTCCTGCCTGCGGCGGCAGGCGCAATCTCTTCCACGCCCCCGCTGTGGCAGCCAGAAGAGACCGCTAGATGGCGCTGCTGCCCGCTTTCTTAGCGGTTCAAGTAGGAGTCGCGCACGCTGACGTCCAAGACGAGAGCAAACGAGTTGTTAGGGGAAAGGGGGCCGCCTCTCCCCACTTCGGTTAGGGCTAGTAGATATCCGTACCTATCTGGAAGCAATAATTCTGGCATAGCATTCCCCGCCCTCTTCTCTTACCAAGTCATGTATCCCCCCTTCCTTTTGCCAAGTTCACAAGACCCACGCTGCCTTTTTTTTCTTGTGCCTTAGACATGGCTGGATTTTGGCAGAGATAACATAGGCCCATTCCATGGGCAGCACCTGTTGAAGGCAACCCGAAACGGTGTCTGGATGTGCTGCTAGTTGTAAGCAAAATCTCGCATCACTAGTCCTCTGGCTATGGCTGTAGAGTAGCTCTCGTTTTTGCTTCTACATCAGCCTTGACCTGTTTCTCTTCATGCCTACTTAGCATCACCTACTCTCTCTGTCCAGAGCTGGATTAAAGATGATGGTACTATTAGAGAGAGGAAGTGGTGGAGGGCCGTCCTTGGAAGTTTAAAAGAGGGAAAATGTTCTCTGCTTGAGGGAAAGGGACCTAAGCATGCCTGGGCTTCTAACACACAGGTATTTTTAGCACCTTCAAAAGGTAGCAGACAACTAAACATAAACCCAGATGGCTCTACTTCTCTCTCTACTTCACCCTCACCTCCCTCTTTCCACAACTGCACCATGGCTCAGTTCCCTCTCTCCCTATATCTAAAGCAGCATCAATGGCCTTCACCCTTGAGGGGCCATGCCTTAAAAATGGGTAGGGAGGACCTAGTGTTAAGTACCAACATTCAGAACCTATTAAATTACAATAGGTTTATAAAATAAGAGGGAAAAAATGACTAGGAAAAACCCATGCGAGTAGAGGTTAGACTTGAACCAACATAACCTTTTTCTTGGATAGCTTCTGGGAGGTTGGATCTGTGTCTATTATAAACAGAGAATAGGGGGCCTGTACCCTTAACCTTGTCTAGGTTCTAGCACCAGTACTACATCCATAAAGGTTATAAGAGATACATCTATTATATGTTTTAGTATTGTTTGTTCATTTTGCATAGTTGATAGATACCAACACAAGCTTTACCTAATTACTAACATACAACTCAAATAGAAAAGATTTAAAAAAAAACAAAAACCCCACCACCAGACTTCCAGCAGTTCCCAAACAAAATAAATTGTGCAGTTAATGGAAAAACTACTGCAAATACTGAGCAGCAAACAAATCGTCAATTGAAGTAATTAAATCACTGTTGAACAAAGATTCAAGTTTCAGGCAGAAGCATCAAGATCAGCACACTCTTGAATTATAGAAAAACTTATATATATAACTTTTTCTATACCAAATATATATAACTATATATATATACCAAATATATAATTTATATTTTTAATATAAATATAAATATATAAATATAAATTATATATAATTTATATTTGGTATATATACCAAATATATATATATACACCAAATATATATATATACCAAATATATATAACTTTTTCTATACCAAAGTTCAAAAAAGAGTTAATTATCACTCCGGTTTACATATTAACCTTGAACAAACAGTGACAAAAATTGTCTTACATAGAACAGGAGAAGAAACTTGGATACAACATAAGCAAAGGGAAAATATAACAAATCGAACTGTTAAGAGCTAAATGAATTGTGTAGTTGGGGTGAAAAGGAGAAATCTAAGGGACGGGTTGAAGAGATGGGGGATGGAAGGAATGTGGGTTAACATAGCTTTAATGAGACAAAAATCAGTACTGGATAGCTTAGGCAGAGTAAAAGGGTGAGCTTAGGATTCTCCGCTTGGGAGAGGAGTCCGTGAAGGAGGTGGCCTTGACGAGTGGTTATGGGAAGACTTGTCTGAACAGTAGCATCTTAAGTCTCTTCTTGAAAGTCGTAGGGCATTTTTCTTGTCTAAGGTCAGGAGGAAGCAAATTCCACTGTTTGGGGCCTGCAGCAGAAAGCGCTCTTCTGCCTAGTGAGGTTTTGATTGTAGGTGCTCTGAGAGTGCCTCTTTGCGCTAATCTAAGAGGACGGGAAGAAGTATGAAATTGCAGGGAGGTTGAGAGGTACAGTGGGGCAATGTTGAGAATGGCTTTGTGAGTAATTGATAGAAGCTTGTAGAGGATTCTGAATTTGACTGGGAGCCAATGAAGCTTTTTAAGGATTGGTGTTATGTGGTCCCTCTTGTTTGACTTTGTAAGAATCGTTGCAGTTGCATTCTGCAGCAACTGGAGGGGTTTGATGGAGTGGTCAGGGAGGCCGTGGAGAAGAGAATTGCAATAGTCGAGTTTTGAAAATATAATCGCTTGTAGGACAGTTCTGAAGTCTTGAAAATGAAGGAGGGGTCTTAGTCTTTTTAAAACTTGAAGTTTGAAGTAGCATTCCTTTATTGTGTTATTTATGAAGCCTGTGTAGCTGAATTGATTGTCCATGACTACCGCTAGGTTTCTAACTTTGGGAGAGATGGGAGGAAGCACAGTAGAGAGAGAGTTGTTTGGTGAAAGATTACCATCTTGAGTGATTAGAAGGAATTCGCTGTTGTTGTTGAGAATCAGGTTGAGATTTGAAAGGAGGTTGTTAATGGCGCAGAGGTAGGTGTTCCAACGGTGTATAGTGCTGTCCAGAGAATCTGTTATTGGTAGGAGGATTTGAACAGCGTCTGTATACACGTAGTGTGTTAACTTGAGCTCAGAGAGGAGTTTACAGAGCGGGAGTAGATAGATGTTAAATAAAGTTGGTGATAACAACGATCCTTGAGGAACTCAGAGGGTGGAGCTAAAAGGAGAAGATTCTTTACTGTTGATCTTGACTCTGTAATATCTGTTCTAGAGGAAGGATTTAAACCAATTTAAGGCAGTGTTTTTGATGCCGATTTCAGTTAGTCTGTCAATGAGACAATCGTGATTAACTGTGTCGAATGCAGCGGTTAAATCCAGAAGGATGAGCAGGCAGGGCTGTTTAGTTCCAAGGTTCATGAGAATCTTGTCTGACAGTGATAGTAGGAGAGATTCTGTGCTTCGAGATTTACGGAAACCAAGTTGAGCTGGGGAGAGGATGTTGTTGTTTTCTAAGAATTCAGAGAGCTGTTTATTGACTATTCTTTCGAGTATCTTCGCAATGATAGGGAGATTTGCAATGGGCCAAAAATTTGCAGGGTTATCTGTGGAGAGGTTGGGCTTTTTTAGTAAAGGTTTCAAGATAAAAGTTAATAAATAAATAAATAAATAAGATGGCAAGTTTAAGAGGGTCCGGGACGTGACCTTGGGATAAGGAGGCATTGATGATGTGGGCGAAAGGTTTAGCGAAGTTTTTGGCAGAAGCTATCAACAGGTTTACTGGGATCGCGTCAAGAGGGTGAGCAGAGGGCTTTAGTTTTTTTAGTATAATTTCGATTTCCAAGGCTGATGAGGATTCGAAAACCTCTAGTGTGTGTGCCTGTGTGGATGGGACTGCGGGTGGTTGGTTGTGTTTGGGGGTGAGAGGTGGAGTCCAGATGTGGTTGGGTAGAGGAATTGTTAACTAAGTGGGAGGCCAGTAAGTTGGGTATTTTGTTCTTGAAATAAGTGGCCAGCTCGGTGGCTTTGTTCGATGCTTTGTCATCTGGAATTTCTGAAGTTGGAGCTTTGGTAAGCAATGATACCAAGGAGAAAAGGGCTTTGGGGTCAAAGGTAAAATGGTGAATTTTCTGAGAGTAAAAGTTTCTTTTGGTTTGCAAGATGACAATTCTGTATTGGTGCACGAGAGATTTAAAGATTTGTCGGCGAAGGATTTTTGCGCCAGTTCTGTTCTGTTTTTCTGAGTTCGTGCTTCTTGGTTTTTAACTCGGGTGTGAACCATGGTTTTTTGTTACCTTTGTTAGATTTGATGACCTTGGTGATGAGAGGGCAGGTCTTGTCTGCCACTTTATTTGAAATTTTGATCCAAGAGGCTAAAGCCGAGTTAGCGTCGGTAGGGTCAAGTTGGTTTAATTCCGGTGGGAGTTGGGAGATGAGTGTTTCTTGGAGGCAGAGTTTCCTGAATTGGACTGTGGTTTTGTATGTTGCTGGGTTGTTTGGTTGTTGGTATAGTAAGGTGGTAGAGATAAGCTTGTGGTCCGACCAAGGGATTGTCTGACAAACAGTGTGAGAGGATTGCGTTAGGCCTTGGTTAACGAAGATGAGATCCAAGGTATGTCCTGCTCTGTGAGTAGATTCATGAATGAGTTGATTGAAGCCCATGCAGAGGAGGGTGTTAAGGAAGGATTCGCAGTTGGGGGAGCGCGGGTTGGCATCTACATGAAGGTTAAAATCTCCTAGAAGAATGGCTGGCGTATCAGAATTGATATGTTTAACTATCAATTCAATTAAAGGCGATGGGTCGGCTTCAAGGTGTCCTGGGGGGGCGTATGTGAGTCCGATATGTAGCTGTGGTGATTTAAAGACTGCGAATTCTAGGTGCTGTTGTGAGGTCGACACATTAAGGGACAATCGAAAATCTTTTTTTGCTGCGAGAAGCAGACCTCCTCTTTTTTTCTTCGCTCTAGGGATGGAAAAGATGTCAAAGGATTCAAGGGGGAGTTGGTTTAAGAGAACCGTATCCTCTGGTTTTAGCCATGTTTCTGGGATAGCACACAGATCTGGCTGCTCATTAATGAGATAGTCGTATAAGAGGTGGGGTTTTTTTTAGAGAGTGATTGGCCATTCACCAGGGTTACAGAGAAAAGGGTAAGACCCAGTAATTGGTTTAGAGGTGACAGCATGATGGGAATGAGTCTTATGTTGTTGTTGCTGCTGGTGAAGTGGAGTTAGACCAGGTGTAGTGGCAGCTTTTCTTCTGATTTTGTGGATGATTGGAATAGCTGAGAAGAGTATGCCTATGCAGTTGTGAACAGGTGATTCAGAGGTGAAGGAGTACTTAGACCTTGGAAATTTTCAGGAGCCCTGCGTGAGATGAAGCTGTGCTGCAGAGAGGAGAATGGTTAGAGTAGGCTGGTTTGACGGTGGTAAGGCTAAGTACAAATAGGTATAGGTTTCCTTCGCACGGTTGTTTGAGTAGCTGGGTAAAGACTCTGAAGGCTGTAACGGGGAGCTTGTGGAGGTGATAGTTTGAGTTATCTTTCCTTACTGAGAAGCTACACTCAGGGGCTATACAAAGGGGCGCACAAAGGGGCCTGCCCTTTTGTCGCGCTGGGCCGGAGGACTTCAGAAATTTAAAGGTCCCTCTTCTGCCTTCCGATTGGTCGGTCGGCTATGTGGGAGGGCTGGAGGCCGAGTCGAGGGCACGGCGTTGTTGAGCGGCGGTGGCGAGGGGGCCTTGCCGTGTGGTCTGCGTTCGGGCTCGCCGGAGCTGAAGGGTGGAATTAAAGGCCATATCACCATACAACAAGGCTACCTCAGCGAAACTTCAACTATATCCTAGTCCTATCTTTGACATCCAGCACAGAGTGAAAATTAACCCAACCTTTAAACATCTTTTGACACAATCATTAGAGGATTTGACTCGAATACTGCTTAAATATCAAGTAGTACTATGATGTAATTAGCATTCAATACCTTAAATCATGACATCTTACTTTGTAATCTTAAACAAATTGGTATCAGCGGTACAGCTCTTCAATGGTTTAAGTCATTCATCTCTGATCGTTGTCAAAGAATTACTATTGGAAACACAAATTCTGCTTGCTACTCTACCAAATCCGGTGTACCACAAGGTTCTTCACTCTCCACGCTTCTCTTTAATATTTACCGTGGCTCTGCTATCTTCTGTCTGGACTCAACCTATCTTTCAAAATTTATGCTGATGCCATCCAATTCTTCATACCTTTCTCTGACTCCTGGAATAAAACCTTTTCATTGCTCCCATTATATCTGTCTACAATAAAAACATGGCTATCCCAAAATAGACTAAAATTAAATACTTAGAAAACTTAGATCTGTTTTTGATCATCGGTTCCTGACTCCATCAGCCTCCAAAAGACTTCATGTTTGAAGGTCAAACAATCCCTATAAGACCTTGTGCAAAAAGATTTAGGAATACTCCGATTCCAAATTATCCATGGCTTATAATATATCTGATTTAATAAAGAAATCATTTTTCAAGCTCCATATGTTAAGGAAATTAAAACCATTATTGCTTCCCTCAGATTTTCGTTTGGTAACCCAAGTCTTAATCTTGACAAATTTAGATTACTGTAATTCCTTATACTTAGGCTTACCATCATCAACTACTTATTCTTTACAACTAATCCAAAATTCAACAGCTTGTGTAATATTTAACCTATCACGAAGAGACCATATTACTCCGATCCTACAACACCTTCACTAGTTACCAATCTCTCAACGAATCGTATACAAAACTCTTACAATTATTCATAATCTTCTATACAATCCTAACTCAACCTGGCTGTGTTCTCTTAAGAATTTATAAACCAAACCAGCAACTTTGTTCAAGGAACAAATGCATACTTGAGATACCATCTGTAAAAATGGCAAGACTGGACCTAACAACTCGCCGTGCTTTTTCTGTAGCCGGGCTAATCCTTTGGAACTCAATTCCAGATGAAATAAGATTAACTACAAGCACAAAGGAATTTTAAAAAATCCTTAAAAACATCTCTTTTTTCCCCGTTGCCTATAAAAACAGTTAATTACATATTTGATGCAAGAATAACATCTAATTATTGACATCTCCAAAAGCTGTAACTCAGATAGTGTACTCAAATGTAAATGTGATAAAACAACAATACAAATAAAACTAAGTCATCTATTGGGCATCTAATTGGGCAAGTGACTGCCCGCGAATTGGGCAGTCATCTGCCCAATTCGCGGTATAGAAAAACTTTAAAATAAATAAATATATAAAACAAAACATCACATCATGGCCAGGAAAGAGTTAAAAGTGGAAGGGTGTTCTTAACAGAAACCGGGATGTTTTGAATAACTAACAGTTATTGTGAAATACATGAATGAAAGCAAACATACAGAAATGCAGGAAGGGATGGTAAAATATGAATTTAAAAATCTCTAACAGATAAATATTGCTAGCCCAGTTTTATTTCTTGCAACTTATAACTTGGGGGAGAAGAGGAAAGGATAAGTCTTAGCTGTTTAATGAAAAGCTAGCACCGCACCCTATGGTTATGGTTTACTAGGGTAGTCATTTTCAAAGCAGTTATGGACATAAACGTAACATACAATCCTAGCAATTTTCAAAAGCCCATTTATGTGCTTAAAGTGCACTTATATGCATAAAACCTATAGACAATTCAATGACATCATAGCAATTTTCAAAAGCCCACACACATGTAGAGTGCATTTGCATATGTAAGACATTTGTCTATTAGGTGGCGCATTAAGAAACACTGTTTAAAATGACAATCTGCAGCATCGCAGCAGGAGCTGGCTTGTTCAGATGGCCCAATCCTGCTGTGCCCAGATTCTGATCAACTGTTTTTCTTTTATGTCAAAACTTATCAACCTTGACCACCTCCCTTTAAAATGGCAAGATATCAACTTTATATGTGCATGAAATTAGGTTACAAGCTCATGTTATTTCATTAGGATACAACTATGCATCTCAGTTATACAACTGCTAAGAAAAATGTATATTTTTGTAAACCGTTATGATGGCTCTACCGAATGACTGTATATAAAACTCAACAAATAAATAAATATAAATGTATCTCAAATTAAATAAAACATTTATACTAAATAAAGAACATATATACAAGAAAAAAAAACTTTAAAAAAATTAGATTGATTTATTTTTTATGTAGAAATGTCAACCTAAGCTTGTAGCTGAAATGACTCTGTAAATAGTGAAGTGCTATTTTACTGCCTTAGGTTATAGATGAAAAACACATCTTTATATTCAGAGTGCTATTTTGGTAATCAAGCATGGCATCCTGCATAGAACAAGCATTTCCAGAGCCTCCACATGCACCCGCCTTAGGCTTTAATCCACCTGGAATAGATTTATCCGAATTCAGGGCACAGAACTGAGATTTCCATCCAAGATCAGTTGCAGCATTCCAAGAGCTGAACCAGGTTTCCCATGGTTTGAAGCAGATATATTCCAGATCCAAAATATCCATTTCTTTTCTCACAGTGCCTCTTATGGGTTCCATTATGTACATTATGGGTGCTAAAAGTCTTGGTACAGGAAAGCAGAGTAGCTTCCAAAAATGTTTTTCCAGCACATAATTGCTGTTACAATTTTATAAAATTAAAGTAGCTTCATTGGGTTTCCATTCCTGGTTGCATGTGAAGAATGCTGCATGCACGCAGCTTTAGCTGAAGATAAATCATTCATATGATTACACACCAGGGACTTGCTTGGCTTAAAGTGCACACTGAAATTAACAGAAAGAGTATGGATATCCCTAATTTAACAGATACCAGTAGTGACTTGCTACACAAGCCAAGTTCTATGAGCCAAATCAAGGGAAAGTGAAATTAAAGTAGGCCAATTCTTATATCATCAATAAGGGAGATTTATCTACATCACTGCACTGGAACACTAGAGTAAGAATGCCTTGAACTCAGAGGGGTTCTGTGCATGTGCAAGCAGAAGCAACTAAAGTTCTCAGCTCTTTGCTGATGGATTGAAAATCTTGCTACAGTAAAATTGTTATGTCAGTAATTGGAGCTAGACTTTCCCATAATTGAGCTCCAAACCGTGCCCAGCATTATCAATGTTATGTCGCTTGATGCAAAGTATGTATTACTTTTTTTTTTTTTTTAAATGTCTGGAACTACTATGAATCTCTATTATGAAAAGTTGCTCACATTTCCTTGACAAATTTCCTTCAAATGTTCTCTTACAGGTTTAGATGGAGGAAAAAAGTCAATTATAAAGTCATTTAAATAGACACTGCCACAGGACAATGAAACCCTGCAAATACTGACATTTGGATACCATTGAGGTATTATAATGTCACCCTGATATTTGTCACACTAGGAAAATAGCAGCTTTTTGTCAAAGATCTAAATTTCATCTCACGCTCAAATTTCCATCTACGCTGCAGACTACAGAAAATGTAAAATATTTACATTTGAAATGAAGTACTGAAGTTAAAGCCTGACCTTTGCCATTCATCATTAAATGGGAAGTCAGTCTTTTCACTATTTTCATCAAATGCTACATCTCAGCATTTGATGAGGTGGACTCCTGTTAAACTATTGTGCTTTTAGGGAAGCCTTGAAAAGAGTGTAATGAGATTCACCTCAGGTTTTCTGAAAGGACATGTCAAGATTACTTTAAACTTTGACTGAAAGTGAAACAAATGCTTTTTTTTTTTTTTCACTTCCTCTCATAGGGCTAGGAAATCATATTTTAGTTAAAAACCAAACAAAAACTACATCACTAAACCCTATGCCCCCATAAAAGGGTGTAAATGTGTGAAAAACCCATGCCCATCAAGCATAGAATCCTTAGTCAATTAGAATGAATGTTCCTTTTAATGCATAAGAGGCCTATCACCACCCAAAGAAGTTTGCCACAGAGATATGACTGCACTAAAAGAACATACAGCTTAATCTGCCTATTCACACCATTATTCAGCTTTAGAATCCCTACCTCTCCCCCTCAGAGATACTCTGTGCTTACTTTATTTTTTTCACCAGTTTCTATTCTGCCATTTCCAATTTGTTCAAGGCAGATAACAGTTAAGACATAGATAATACATAAACAAAATATTAAAAAACTAAAAACAGAACATTATGCATATTACAAAAATTCACAACAATCTAATTTAATTTAAACTTGATATGCTTGATTGAACAAGCCTGCTTTCACTTTCTTTCAAAAACAAATAATCTTGTTCATTACAGACATCTAATGGGAAAAGATTCCACACCTGAGGAGCAGCTATGGAAAATGTTCTTTTTCTAATGTCCTGCAAAAGAAGGGACTTTGAGATCTCAACACACACAATGGTTTATATTTTAGCCCATGCTTTCTTGAATTCAGATACTGTCCTTGTCTCTCCCCCCACCTCGATGGGGAGGTCTTTCCATGCATTCACCACCCTATCTGTAAAACAATATATTTCTTTGGGTTACTTCTGATTTTCCCCCTTTTCACCCTCATCCCATATCTCCCTTATTCTAGAGTCTCTTTTCTGCTGAAAGAGGCATGGAAACCTTGGAGGTCTTTAAATGTCTCTATCCTAATCTCCCCTTTCCCATCTTTCTTCTAAGGTATACATGCTTAGATCTTCAAGTTTGTCCCCATATGCTTTAGACCAAATACCACTGAACACTTTAGTAGCAATCCTCTGGAATAACTACATATGGTTTATATTCTTTTGAAGGCGCAGTCTCCAGAACTGTATACAGTTTTCTAAATGAGGTCTCACAAGAACTAACACAGGGGTAGTTTCACCTCCTTTCTGTTAATTATTCCTATGTAGTCAAGCATATTTCTAGTTTTTCCTATCAACTTCTGCATGTGTTTGGCCACCTTAAGATAATCAGATACAAATCACCCCCAGGTCCAGCTCTTTCATGCTTAGAAGAATTTCAGCTCCTAGACCAGTGAAGGCTAACCTATGACACGCCGAGACTTTTTGCTGACACGCGCAGCGTTTTGTGGACTATCGTGAATTTTTTTTTTTTTTTTTTAATCGGCTGCACCAACCCTTTAAAACTAGTTTTTTATTATCCCCCCAATGCCCCCGGGCGCAGCGACAGGCAGATCGGCAAGGCCAAGAAAAAGATTGCGTTTAAACGCGCTGATGCTCCTCCTCCTTCCTGCCTGTGCTTCCCCGGAAGTAAACATTGCCGGAGCCACGTGGGCAGGAAGGAGAGGAAGCATCAGCGCGTGCAGAAGTGGAGCAGCACTTGCGTTTACGGGCCGCCGCGAATCTCAAGTCGCAGCGGCCCGAGAAGAGGCCCGGTAGCAGGGCCACCGCAGAGCCTATCCTGCGGTGACCCGCGAAGAGGAGGCCCAGAGGTGAGAGGCTGAGGGTCTGTAGAGGGTGTGTGTGTGTGTGTACGCGCGTGTATGAGACGAGTTGAGAGATTGTGTGTGAGAGTGAGGACCTGAATGTTTGCAGAGACAGCATGTGAGAGCGACAGCGAGAGCCTGTGCTTGAGCAAGACAGCATGTGGGAGTGAGAGAGTGTGTATGAATGATTGTATGAGACACAGTATGTGACAGTGAGAGCTTGTGTGTGTGAGAGAGAAATGCATGTGAGAATGAGAACCTGTGTGTTTGAGGGAAGAAGATGGAGAGAAAAACAGAAAAAAAAGACAATATAAAAGGAATTGGCAAAAAAAAAATAAGAAAGGGAAGGTGGGAAAAAAGCCTGTGATCAACCAATTAGAAAACAAAGATCAGACAGCAAAGGTAAAAACCAAAATAAATTACTTTTTAGTGATTGGCACATGTAATCTTTGGGAATGTGCAAGAATAGCACTTTCTCTATGCGGATCTCACAATGTACGAGATCAGCATGGAGAAAGTGGAAGCCCATGGGGCCTGCACAGAGGAGGCAGCAGAATGGGCTTCAGTGTCAGTAGCAGCAATCGGCACCTCCCCAATAGCCATGCGGCAGCAATGGAATGAGAGAGGTTCTGAGGTTGCTGGCAAAAGAGAGGGTGGTCTGCCTTTAGTGTGTGCAGGTGAATGAATGGGACTCTGCATGGGGGTGTATGTGTGTGAATGCATAGGTGCCTGCCTGGGTGTGTGTGTGTGTGTGAGAATGAATTGGTGCCTGCCTGAAGGATGGAGCGGGAGTGATGTGAGAATGACTGGGAGCCTGCCTGGGTGTGTGTGTTTGTGTGTATGTGAGGGAGCCAGTGAGTGTGAGAGCATGAGTGTGTATGAGAAAATCCAGGGGCGTAAGAGTTTGTGTGTGGGGGGTGGAGGGGGAAGAGAGTGTTTTAATTGAAGATTTAGCCAATGAAATTCAGCAACAAAAAAGTCACTAAGCAGGTAAGGTAAAGAATTATTTGTTTTTGCTTTATTAATAAATACAGAACATATTAAAATTATAACTTTGTTATTAATATTAGAGCTACAAATATCACAAAATTATGGATTTTTCTAGAAGTGACACACCACCCGAGTTATGCTCGGTTTTTTTTATGAATTTTGACACACTGAGCGCAAAAGGTTGGCCATCACTGCCCTAGACTGTACTGCACGCTTCTTAGCTTCCAGACCATTCTTTGAGCTTCATGTTTTCCACACCTTCCTGGTTGTCTGTCCTGGTGCAGATTTTGGTATTATCTGCAAAAAGACAAACCTTTCCTGCCTATCCTTCCATTGCTTACAAAAATGTTGAAAAGATACAATTGCTCCAGCTCAGCACTAGAAATGCCTCTCTCTTCAGAGTGAACTCCATTTACTGCTACCCTTTGTCACCTTCACTCAACTAGTTTTAAATCCAGTCAGTCATTTTGGAGCCCATACAAGGGTGCTCAATTTATGTGGGACTGCGTCAAAGGCCTTACTGAAATCCAACTACAATCCTTCTAGTGCTCTCCCGTAATCCAACACGCTAGTCATTCAATCAAGAAATTGATCAGAAGCATCTGACACAACCTCCTCTGAACAAACCATGCTGCCTCAGATTTTGTAATTCACATGATTCCATAAACTGGACTATCCTTGATTTTAATAGTGATTCCATTAAATTTGCTCACCACAAAAGCCAGACTAACTGGCCTGTAGTTCCCGGACTCTTCCTTACTTCCACTTTTGTGAATAGGAACCACATCTACCCGTCTCCAGTCCACCGGCATTACTCCTGACTCTAAAGCAGCATTGAAAAGGTCAGCCAGCGGCACTGCTAGGACTTCTCTGTTCCCTTAGAACCCTTGGATATATCCAGTCTGGCCCCATCGCTTTATCTACTTTAAAGTTTAGTTAGCTCCTCATGCATGCACTTTTCTGAAAATCCGTTGAGGGTTACTTCACTTCCAATTTTATTTTTGTTTGTTTTCTGTGGTCCTGCTTCTGGCCCTTCCACAGTATGTACTAAACAGAAACATTTGTTAAGCAACTCCACTTTTTCCATATCAGTCTTTACCTATTTCTCCCTTTCATCTCCACATCTCACAATGCCACTTTTGTACTTCTTTTCCCATATCCAAAAATGTCGTGTCCCGTTCCCCCCCATTTTACTATATTTGCTATTTTTTCTCCCATATGCATCCCTACTTTACCACCTTCTCTTAGCTTTTCCAGATATTGTCACCCGTCTTCCTTTTTTTCTGTGATCTCTTGTAGTTTATAAATGTTAAGCTTTTTTACTTTTTCAGTTACTTCTTTAGAAAACTATAATGGCTTTTTTCCCCCTTTCCTATCAAAAAATGTTAAATTGCTTTTACAATATCTCATTTCAGCTTTGCCCAGTACTCTACTTCCCCTAGATTTTCCTATCTAGCTAACTCCTCGAAGTATTCCCCTTTTTTAACAGTTTTCCCTAAAGTCTAAGACCCTTAACCTTTGAGTGAACCTTCATTGCCTGTGCTCCGATACTGAACCACACCATCTGATGATCACTGGCTTCCAGATGATTGCCCATAACATCAGAACACTATCCCCACTGGTAAGCATCAGGTCCAGTACTGCTCTCTCCTGTGTGGGTTCCATTTCCAGCTGGACAGAACTGTTCACCATGCAGAGAAACAAAAAGCTAAACCAAGTCACAGCCTGACTTATCAGATTTAAAAGGCACTGTCGATTGGGAGGGGAAGGAGGACCTGGCCTGATTATTCAGTGGCAGTGCTACACTATGTCTGAACCTAAGCCCAGCTTCTGCTCTTCAAGTCAACTGTTCTGTAGATGCCCCTGGGGGGAAAAAAATGTCCAGCCATTGCTCAACAGCAATACCTACCGTAATAAGCAGACAGGTTCACAGACAGGCAGACAATCACTTCAATCCCAAGCTCAGATCTTTAAGCTCCCTGAGCTGAATTTCATCTAAATACTATAACAGGAGGTATACCTACCAGGTTCCAGGGGGAATCAAATCAATAGCCCACTAACTACACAATGAACAAGTTCATGTTTGTATTTAGTCAGAAAGTGAATCTAACTTAACAAAATATTTTACTCAAAACCATACAAAATGCACATTCGTTTTATAATCTATGTATTAACATAATTGAAAAGAGGAGCCACAACTTAAAAATTGTACAGATCAATCCAAGACCCTCTACCAGTGCCCACTTTTTTTTTTTTTTTTTTAAGAAAAGGTTAGTGTGCCCAATAGGGTCTTTTCAATTTTTTTTATTACTTTTTTTTAAACTTGTGTTTCTCTTCTCAACTCAACCACCTCAGCACCACAGAGATCAAATATGAAACATACATACTTAATTCTATGACTTATGTCAAGTACATTTTCCTATTTAATCCACAATAAATGTCCATGGGATAATAAATCTTGATACTCAAAACAAAAACTAAATAGAATTCTAAAAGGGAGTGTTGGTATAGCCTAATCACTACAGCTGCAGGCTTTAAACCAGGGAAGTCTTCAACTTCTGAGGTCTCAGGTACAACATATACATTGTTAAGACCTTTGGGAATAGGTAAACGCCTGAAAGGCAGAATAAATATCAAAATTTAAAAAAGAAAGAAAATGCATTTTATTTCCATTCTCCCTCTCAAGGGGGGTGGGGGGGGGTGTGGAGACAAACAGTAGAAACGCAGGCAGAATGCTATAACCTGCTCTGGTAAGCAGATTCTGGACATTTAAGCTGAACTGATCACTTTCAGAATTCTCAGGAGGCAGTAGAAGAAATTTGCTTCCAAATGACCATAAAAATACCAAGCAACAGAAAATTGCAAATAAAATCCAAATACAATCATTTTCATAAAAATTACAAATATATTGAAACAAAAACGAAGTCTTGAAGTCATTACAATTCTAGTTGATCACAATAGCCCAACTATGTGGATTGTTTTATTTTTTTTTTAAACTTTATATTTATTAATTTTTTTCAAAATACAAAGAAACTGCTTTGTACAGAAAACTTGTAAGATTCAATAAATGTATTAAAGGAGAAATTACTACTTACCTGATAATTTCCTTTTTTCTTTAAAAAGGGCAGGCAGATCCAAAACCAGTGGGTTGTGCACCTCTACCAGCAGATGGAGACAGAGAAAAGCTGATGCCACGATATATATACCCCTGCACTGATATCTGCCTGCAAAAGCCAACCATGGACAAATTAACAAAACTTGATTATTAACAGATAACCATGCCAGCACTCAGTCAACAGGAAAAACCTGTTGACTGAGTGCTGAGTGCCAGATCCTTTATTGCATACTATGTAAATATTCACTGTAAATGCGCTTTACTATGTAAATATTCCTGTCCCTTTTCTCTTTTTTCCTCCTATCCCAGTTGTTAACTTCCTTGTTCATTGTAACTATTATCTTCTGCACCAGTTCAATACCTCTAGTTCTATGTTCAATGCACGACTTGTTAAATGTAAACCGACTTGATGCAACCTCTGGTCGTGAAAGCCGGTATAGAAAATAAAATTAAATAAATAAATAAATAAACAAACAAACCTGCGCTCAGTCTAGGGACTGGAGTAATACTTACCAGCAACCCCAGGAACACGTGGCCATGCAGAAGGACAATAGCACAACCATCCAGCAAGCCAAGGGCAGGAACTTGGATCCACCTGTCCTTATTAAAGAAAAAGAAATCAGGTAAGTAGCAACTTCTCTTTTCTTACCATACGGACAGGTGGATCCCAAAACCACTGGAATGTACCAAAGCTACTCCCGAACAGGGCGGAAGGCTGCCCATGGTCCGAACAATACCGCACCCGCAAAGGTTGTATCCTCCCAGGCCTGCACAACTAGGCAGTAATGCCTGTAAAAGGTATGTGAGGACCACGTCGCAGCTCGGCAGATGTTGATGGGAGACTATTTAACCTCCGCCCATGACACTGCCTGAGCCATAGTGAAATGAGTCCTAACCTGACTAGGCAATGACTACTCAGCATCCACAAATGCGGCTGTGACTACCTCCTTAATCCAACGGGCTATAATAGCCCGCGATGCCAGCTCACCCTGTTTACTGCCCCCATGGAGAACAGGCGATCCATCTTCCTAAGAGGTTTAGAAACCTCAAGATATGCCCTCTTGACATCCAATGGCCGTAACAGGCAATATTCCTCTGCATCTCTTTTCCTGGCAGGGAAATAGTCTGATTCAAGTGAAAATCAGATCACTTTTGGCAAAAAAGAAGAAACAGGATGCAGCTGTATCGCCCCAGAGTCATCTGTAGAAACGCTCCTGGCAAGACAAGGCCTGCAGTTTGGATACTCCACACTGAACAAGTTGCCGCAAGAAACAGTTTTTAAAGCCAGTAACCTCAAGGAAAGGCTACACGTCTGTCAAAAAGTGGTGCCTGCCAAAAAATCCAAAACTAGATTAAGACTCCACAAAGGCACCATTAACCACAAGGGAGGATTAAGATGCTTCACTCCTTTTAAGAAACAAGCCACATCTGGATGAGCCGACAAGGGTCCATCATTCATCTGAACTCAGAAACAGACTACAGCCACCACCTGTACATTTATAGAATTAAGGGCCAACCCTTTACTCAATCCATCCTGCAAATATTCCAAAATGAGCGGGATCTTAACCAAACGAAGAACCCCTCGATCTTTATACCAAACCTCACACACTCACCAGACCCACACATAGGTTAAGGAAGTAGAGAACTTTCTTGCTCGTAGCAAGGTGGCAATCACTGCAGTAGAATATCCATGCTTCAGCAACCGAGCCCTCAAGTACCATACCGGAAGACACAATAGTTTCAGTTTTGTGGAGAACAGGCCCCTGCAGTAGCAGATCTCTGTGAGCCAGAAACTAGAGGGTAGAGTCCACCGAGAGCCTTCACAAATCTGCATACCACTGTCTTCTGGGCCAATCTGGTGCCACTAGAAGCACCATCCCCATGTGACTCTCGATCCTCCGAATCATTCTGCCCAACATAGATCATGGGGGAAAGGCATACAGTAGTTTGCCCTCCAGCAACTCCTGCACAAGGGCATCGATGCCCAAGGACTTTTGATCTCTCCTGCAACTGAAGTAGTGAGGAACCGTCAAATTGTAAGAAGTTGCCAGCAGCTCCAGACGTAGAAGCTGTCAGTGATCCACTACGAGCTGAACGCCTCGTTTGACAATTTCCATTCTCCTGGATCCAGATTCTGTCTGCTAAGAAAGTTGGCTCTTACATTGTCTTTTTCTGCAATGTGTGAGGCTGAGATCTCCTTAAGATGCATTTCCGCCCATTCCATAAGTTGGCCTATTTCCTGTGACTCTTGCTGTCTTCTTGGTTCCTCCCTGTCGATTGATGTAAGCCACTGTCATCCCATTGTCCAACATTATCCAGACCACTCAACTCTGCAATCGGTCACCAAATTGCAAGCATGCCAACCAGACAACGGGCTTCCAGCCAATTGATGCTCCAGAGACACTCTTCTGTACTCCAGCACCCTTGCGCTGTCAGCTCCTGACAACGAGCTCCTGGAGGTTTGCATCTATCGTGAGTACTAGTCAGTCCAGCAATCTTAGGGAAACCTCTTCTTAGATGATCTGCTTGCAGCTACCACTGCAGGTGTATGTAGATATCCATCGGTAGGTGGAGTCGAATCAAATAGTCCTGAGACTATGGCTCCGAGACAGCAGAGTGTGCTGAAGAGGATGCATATGCGCCCTCGCCCACGGCACCACCTCCAGGGCAGTCGCCATCAATCCAAGTACCTGTAGATAAGACCACACTGTTGGACATATTGTGTTTGTCAATAGACACACCTGCACCATGAGTTTCTGAATACGACCCTCCAGCAAGAACACCCTGCCCTGCTTCGTGTCGAAGCAAACACCAAGATACTCCAATGACTGTAATGGCTGAAAATTGCTCTTGGCCAGGTTTACCACCCAACCTAGCTCCCACAACAAGGAAATCACCTTGCTTGAGACCCAAAGGCTTATTCCAGACTCTTGGCCCGAATCAGCCAGTCATCTAAGTACGGGTGTACCAGAATCCCATGCTCTCTCAGCTCTGCCGCCACCACCACAACCTTGGAAAATGTTTTGGGCATAGTAGTCAAACCAAAAGTCAGCACTCAAAAGCTGATAATGTCGCCCCAAAACAGCGAAACACAGAAAACCATTGATGCTCCAGCTGGATCTGAATATGCAGATATGCCTCTGACAATCCAGAGACAAACTCCCCTGACTGTACTGCCAATATCATCGAGCGCAAGGTTTCCATGCAAAAACCAGTCATCTGCAAATGACTGTTGACCCCCTGGAGATCTAGGATGGGGTGAAAAGAACCCTCTTTCTTGGGCACAACGAAATTAAATTGAATATCGGCCTGTATTTTCTTGAGATGGGCCCTGGAACCTCAGCCTGCAGCATGAGGAGTCTTGACAATGTACGCTCCAATGCCTGTCTCTTCTGTGGAGAGATGCAGGGAAACACCATGAAAATGTCCTGAAGAACACAGCAAAGGTTTAGCGTATAGCCATCTCTTATCACCTCCAGAACCCACTGGTCTAACGTGATTTTGACCTACCTCCAATAAAAAAAAAAAAAAAAAAAAAAAGGAGAGGAAACTATTTCCTGTTAGAGGGAGTGGGTCAGCATACTTTCACTGGGAGGCTTGGGGGGGGGGGGGCTCCACTACTCAAACCTGCACCCTGTCTGGGCTGCCTGAGAGACAAGGACTGAGACTTATCCAAAGGTAGAGTCCTCTGAAAGGCCACTCCCTCTGTATGGTTGAAAATGTCTGAACCCCCCAATACGACCTCTCGTGCCGAAGGAGCACAGCACCTGTTTCTTATCCTGACAACTGAAGAACCTGGGACACCCACCATTTATTGGCCATTTTCTCCAGCTCTCTCCCAAACAAGAGTGAGCCTTTAAAGAGCAATTTCGTAAGATTAGACTTCGAGGTTGTATTGGCAGACTAATTTCTCAGCGATTGCTAATGCCTGACCACTATTTCCAAAACCACCCCCTCTGTCCAAAGTACGGACCAAATCGCAACTCGCATCTGCCAAAAAGGCTACTGCTGGTTCCATCATTGCCTTGGAATTTACGCCGGATTAATAGACATCCTGAGAGAGAACAAAACAAAAGCAAGCCACTAGGGAACACCAAGAAGCTATCTGCAAATTAATTGCCATTGCTTCAAAAGCCTGCTTAAGGATAGCCTCAGTTCTCCTATTCTATGCATCCCTCAAGGCTGCTCTCCCTTCTACGGAGATAGTCGTCCGCTTGGTAACAACACACAAGCATATCCACTTTCAGAAAGCGCAATTGCTCTCTCTCAGCTGGATTCAGGGGGTACAGTTCTTCTAAGGCTCATCCCCCAATTCTTGAATGGCCTCCATAATAGGGAAGAGGCTTTACGCAAAGAAATCAAAATGGGATCTTTCATTGGCTCAAACATGCATTCAGCCCCTGGTACTCCCAGCATCTGGGAAATCAGAGCCAGTAACTCATCTCTATGAAAGAAATACAATAGTTCTATATGGCTCCAATCGTGGAGAAATATCCCTATCCTCCAGGAACTAAGGATCGGCTTCATCATCCGTGCCATCTGGATCCCTATTGGGGAAACCTGCAGAAGATCTAGTACTCCAATGCTTACCCCACAGCACCAGGCATGCAGGAATCCGCAGCCTGCTATCCTAACCTGTTACAATTGGCTGGGCCAAGGACTATGCCTGAAGAAAGGACTGCAGTCCTTGAAAAAATTTTATTCAAGAAAAGGCAGAGTAATCCATGACAAAACCAGAGGGCATCAGACCTGTGCCCACTGAATTACCTTCCCCCGCTGACGAACCAGTTAGGGGAGCACCAAAATCAGGTGACACCTCTGGCAACTTTTTCCATTCCCATATGAGGCTGGGAAGAACCAGGCTTAGTAAAATTAGACCGAGGCAATTCTTCCTGAGTCTCCAAATAGCGCTGACAAGTTAGAGAGAACACCAGGCTAGAATGCCTGAATATAACAAGCAACACAAAGGGCAAGGCATTTAGGCTTCTTTGCTATGGGCACTAGTCTGTCAATACACCCTAACAGGCATCTGATAAGAGTGTACCCAAAATTTAAACATCCAAAACTTAGGAGCTCAATACTGTGCCTTGATAAGTGCACAAACTAAGCTCCCACCAGGACGCTTCAGATAGTATGCGTAAATACTGCGTGCACAACTAAGCACCCTTGTAAATTCTCCTATGTGCCCAACTAAGCGCCCAATCTGGATGCACAACTGGTCACACAGCCCAGGCACATAAGCACGAACCAATGCAACTGAAGAGGGCAGCCTTATGCGCAGGAAAAACATGCGAAAACACCACCGCGCCCTACCACATGGCGAACAAGACAAGTCTAAGAGCAGGGCCTACCCCAAAAGGCTGCTCAACCCGCCAAGCTGCCCATGTCCCCTAAGCTCCCCCGAAGGCGGTAACGAATGTTGGATCGGCACGCCAAGCATGGAGACCAGGGGGAAGAGGAATCCCTACTGAACTTTTTTTTTTTTTGTTACTTTTTACCTGAGCTCAGTTCATCCCAGCTGAGTATAAGGTCGGTCTCCAGCTGCAGGGATAGAGGGCAAGGACCTTCACTGCTGCTCTCTGCTTCCTGCATCCGCTTACCTTTCGGCTTTTATTTATTTATTTTCACTGCTAAGTTCACAATGGCTGAAAAACCAGCTACGAGACCAAAGCACTCATCTCTGGATCCCTCCCTCAGATATCAACTAAGGAATTCTCAACTGAGGGAGGGACCATAAGGTATCACCACAGGAGAGCGGGGTGAATAATCTCCTTCTCTTGTCCTTTGAAGAAATTTTTAAGCAATCCCAGTAGGAAGATGCATGTCCACCAACTGCTGGAGACAGGGAATACTGGCAGGCTGATGTCAGTGCAGGGGTATATATAGTAGGGATGTGAATCGTTTTTCAACGATTAAAATTATCGGACGATAATTTTAATATCATCTTAAATCGTTATAGAACACAATACAATAGAAATTCTAACGATTTATCGTTAAAAATCGTTAAATCGTGTTAGTGCGCACTAACAGAAAATGATACAAATTGACACTTTCCAGGTCAGTAAAGGTCAGTTAGGAATGAATATGTATTCCTATTGGCTGGATGCCCTCTTATCTATTGATGTTACCAAGGTTCCCACTGAGGTGATGGTTGGGGGGATGGGAAATGGAAACTCAGGAACACTAACAGAAAATGATACAAATTATTGACACTTTCCAGGTCAGTAAAGGTCAGTTAGGAATGAATATGTATTCCTATTGGCTGGCTGCCCTCTTATCTATTGATGTTACCAAGGTTCCAACTGAGGTGATGGCTAGGGGGATGGGAAATGGAAATTGTTGGTAGTTGACAAAAAAAGTAATGTGATCAGTCAATATGACTAGAACTTGTGCCCTATCCCTGATACCAGGGGTGTTGTGATCTTCCTGCACGCAGTGCCCTATCCCTGATACCAGGGGTGTTGTGATCTTCCTGCACACTGTGCCCTAACCCTATTAATACCAGGAGTGTTGTGACCTTCCTGCACACAGTGCCCTATCCCTATTAATACCAGGAGTGCTGTGATCTTCCTGCATACAGTACCCTAACCCTGATACCAGGGGTGTTGTGATCTTCCTGCACACAGTGCCCTAACCCTGACACCAGGGGTGTTGTGATCTTCCTGCACACAGTGCCCTATCCCTATTAATACCAGGAGTGTTGTGATCTTCCTGCACACAGTGCCCTAACCCTGATACCAGGGGTGTTGTGATCTTCCTGCACACAGTGCCCTATCCCTATTAATACCAGGAGTGTTGTGATCTTCCTGCACACAGTGCCCTAACCCTGATACCAGGGGTGTTGTGATCTTCCTGCATGCAGTACCCTATCCCGCCTGCATTACTAGTGAGAGGCTGGCTTCACAGACAGGGGGGACCTGCCTGACCCTCACTCCTGACTTCCCCCATGCCCCAGCCAGTGAATGGTGTGTGGGTGAGGGGGGGGGGGGATGGTGAGGCTGAAACAGCTCCTTCCCTGCATTACTAGTGAGAGGCTGGCTTCACAGACAGGGGGGAGCTGCCTGACCCTCACTCATCCCCTCCCCCATGTCCCAGCCAGTGAATGGTGTGTGGGTGAGAGGGGGGGGGAGGATGGTGAAGGCTGAGACAGCTCCCTCCCTGCATTACTAGTGAGAGGCTGGCTTCACAGACAGGGGGGAGCTGCCTGACCCTCACTCCTCCGGGGTGTTGTGATCTTCCTGCACACAGTGCCCTATTCCTGATACCAGGAGTGTTGTGATCTTCCTGCACACAGTGCCCTATCCCTGATACCGGGATGTGTGCAAGAAGATCAGAACACCCCCGGTAACCGGGATAGGGCACTGCATGCAGGAAGATCACAACACCCCTGGTATTAGGGATAGGGCACTGTGTGCAGGAAGATCACAACACTCCTGGTATTAATAGGGATAGGGCACTGCATGCTGCAAGATCACAACACCCCTGGTATCAGGGATACGGCACTGTGTGCAGGAAGATCACAACACCCCGGAGGAGTGAGGGTCAGGCAGCTCCCCCCTGTCTGTGAAGCCAGCCTCTCACTAGTAATGCAGGGAGGGAGCTGTCTCACCCTTCACCATCCTCCTCCCCCTCCCCCTCACCCACACACCATTCACTTGCTGGGACTTGGGGGAAGGGAGGAGTGAGGGTCAGGCAGCTCCCTCCTGTCTGTGAAGCCTGCCTCTCACTAGTAATGCAGGTGGGATAGGGCACTGCATGCAGGAAGATCACAACACCCCTGGTGTCAGGGTTAGGGCACTGTATGCAGGAAGATCACAACACTCCTGGTATCAGGGTTAGGGCACGGTGTGCAGGAAGATCACAACACTCCTGGTATTAATAGGGATAGGGCACTGTGTGCAGGAAGCTCACAACACCCCTGGTGTCAGGGTTAGGGCACTGTGTGCAGGAAGATCACAACACCCCTGGTATCAGGGTTAGGGCACTGTGTGCCGGAAGATCACAACACTCCTGGTATTAATAGGGATAGGGCACTGTGTGCCGGAAGATCACAACACTCCTGGTATTAATAGGGATAGGGCACTGTGTGCAGGAAGATCACAACACTCCTGGTATTAATAGGGATAGGGCACTGTGTGCAGGAAGATCACAACACCCCTGGTGTCAGGGTTAGGGCACTGTGTGCAGGAAGATCACAACACCCCTGGTGTCAGGGTTAGGGCACTGTGTGCAGGAAGATCACAACACTCCTGGTGTCAGGGTTAGGGCACTGTGTGCAGGAAGATCACAACACCCCTGGTATCAGGGTTAGGGCACAAGTTCTAGTCACATTGACTGATCACATTACTTTTTTTGTCAAGCTACCAACTGTTTCCATTTCCCATCCCCCATATATTGTCAGTGGGAACCTTGGTAACATGAATAAATAAGAGGGCAGCCAATAGGAATACATATTCATTCCTAAACTGACCTTAACTGACCTGAAAAGTGTCAAATTGTATCATTTTCTGTTAGGGCGCACTAATCGGAAAAAACGATTTTTTTCACTAAAAAATCGTGCCAAACACGATTTTCTTCTCCTGCCAGACGATTTCAATTGTTAAGAGGATAGGGCACACGATTCACATCCCTAATATATAGTGTGATGTCAGCATTGCTCCATCTCCATCTGCTGGTAGAAGTGCATAACCCACTGGTTTTGGATCCACTTGTCCGTATACTAAAAAAAAAAAAAAAACACCACACATTAACAAAACAAAGAAAATCTCAAATATAGACCACAGAAAATAGGGAGAGAAGATATAAAAAGGAGAAGGAAATAATGTAGAAAAAAAAAAACAGCTATTAACATGAGTTAATCCTGCTGCTACTAAATATCAGGTCCATACTTGCTCCAGTTGGTTCACTGAGGGATCAAAGCCTGCCTAAAGTCTAAAAAATAGTACATAATTGTTCTGGAAGGAAAAATAAAGCAATCATTTCTATTCTTCGCACATTTGCATGGGTACCTTAGAAGGAAGGAGACTCCAAGAGCCCTCACTTCCTGGCAAAGTGCCAAAAAAACCTTTCCTTCTTTCTTGGATATTCCTTGCTAAATCAGGAAAAACTAATAATCTGACCAAAAAAGAATTTTTTTTTTAAAGTAACTGCATTAATTGGCTTAAATCTTGTTCATAAAGGAAACCATTAACGTTGCCCTTTCGATAACTTCTTGAGTAGAATTTTTCAACATAGCAGACATTATCAAAAATCAATAGAAATTTCAGAGACCCCTTCCTGCCCATTAGCTTCAAGAAACAGCAGAACACACTTCATTAAATGCCGGAATCTTATTTGATAGAACCTGAAGACTTCAGTCAGGTATTTCCTCAATGTTACACAAGGTTGTTCTTCCACTAATTGAGAAAAATTTAAAAACCTCAAATTAAAACATCTCAAATTATTTTCAATAAATTCCACTGTTGATAAAGTCTCACATTCCTTAATCATCATGGCATTTACAGATATGAGCTGTTTAACATCTTCCTTAAGAATATTAATCTCTCAAAAATGATCTTGATACTGTCGAAGTATCCAGAGATAAAAATTCCATTCTAGAGGATATATCGTCAACTTTAGTAGAGCATTCAGCAAAGGTTAGCCATCAAGTGCCAAATGGAATCAAGTGTCACAACCGCCGATTTAGTCGGCAGGATGAAGGAACTTGCTGCTGCTCAGCCTGTCAAGTCAAGGGAGACCACCGATGTACTACAGTGGGTATTCGAGAGTACTCACCGAACAAGGGTCCTGCTACAAGTCAGCTCTGGATTGAGGCTTTCTCCTGCAGATGATGGCAGCATTTCAGAGCCTTCTTCCTTCAGGACTCCTCAGAAATGGATGCCCCAATGATGACATCATCATGCAGCATCAAAGACCTTGTGGCTGCAGAACTCCAAAGTTCTGCAGCCACAAGGGCAGCAGTAAACCATCAAGGGGGATGAATGCCACCTCTTCCCCAGGTGAAGACAACATTCCTCCATCGAGAACATGAATGGGAACCTTCATAGCCCCAAACACAGCAAGAGCTGCAAACTCTATGATGGAACACTGCCCAGATAGGATAGAGGTTTCAGAGGGAAAGCAGAGTTGCTTACCTCTAACAGGTGTTCTCCCAGGACAGCAGGATGTAGTCCTCACATGTGGGTGACGTCAGCAGACTGAGCCCTATGGTAGAAAGGATTTCCATGAAAGTTTCTAGAACTTTTGACTGGCACACTGAGCATGCCCAGCATGCCATAATCCCTGTAGCCTCAGGGGTCTCCCTTCAGTCTCGTTTGTAGCAAAAGGTGCGAGCAAAAAAATAAAATAAAACGTTTCAGACCCAACTCTGCGGGGTGGCAGGTGGGTTTCCTGAGGACTACATCCTGCTGTCCTGGGAGAACACCTGTTATAGGTAAGCAAATCTGCTTTCTCCCAGGACAAGCAGGATGGTAGTCCTCACATGTGGATGATTAGGAAGCTACAGGCTGACTCATATTTGTTTGGACCAACAGCCTACAACTTGTGCAACAGGCACAACAACTGGTGTACTGTTGGGAAAAATGAGGCAACCTGAAAATCACAGCAAGTTGGCATTGTTTGTCCACCAGAGAAGTGAGACATGTAGCTGGTCAGTTACTTGGATCTGGGAGGAAAGAGGTTGAGCCACTGAGATTTCAAAGTCCATTGAGTTATTCTCATGGCTAGCTTGGCCACAGGAGTGACGTGGACCGTGGAAGCCATGTGGCTGTTTTCCTTGTGCGCAGAGATGCCACTAGTTTGGAAAGTGTCTCTGCATGGTTTTTGGGCAGGAAGGCCTTTGCGACTGTGGTGTTCAAATCTGCTCCGATGAAGGTAAGGAGGTGATGGATTCAGGTGGGATTTCTGGTAATTGATGAGAAACCCCAACAAGTGTAGCAGATTGATAGTGAGCTTGAGAGCTCCTTGCTTGGATTGGCTCTTGATTAGCCAGTCGTCCAGGTAAGGAAACACGTGTATGCTATTTTTGTGTAGATGGGCCGCAGTCACTGCTAGGCACTTTGTAAATACTGCCAAGGCCAGTCCGGTACTGAAAATGCTGATGTCCCACTATAAAGCGCAGGTATTTGCGGTGATGGGGGGATATGGGAATGTGTGCATAAGCGTCTTGAAGATCCAAAGAACAGAGCCAGTCCTTTTGTTGTAGAAGGGGAAGCATGGTGCCTAGGACACCATCCTGAATTTTTCTTTTTGTAGAAATTTGTTGAGATTGCGGAGGTCTAGGATGGGTCAGAGGCCGCCTGATTTCTTTGGAATTAGAAAATAGCAGGAGTAGAACCCTCTGCCCTGCTGTGCCAGGGGAACCGTTTCCACAGTCCTGGCGCTCAGTAGGGAGGACAGTTCTGACTCTAGAAGACTTGTGTGATCTCTTCAGATCCACTGTGGATTGGGTGGTGAATCCGGGGGTACCATGAGGAAATTTAGATGGTATCCCTGGGTTATGATGGATATTGCCCATTGGTCGGTTGTAATGCGGCGCCAGTTGGTGATAAAGTGGTGTAGTCGACCTCCTATAGGCAATTCTGGTTTTGGATTGGTAGAGTGGCTGTTCTCTGGACAGATTTCAAAATTCAGAGGCTGGGCCCGTTTGCAGGGCTGGCTGAGATCTGAATGTCTTGGCCTGCCGTGGATGTCCTCTCTGAGGTGGTTTGGATGGTCTCACGTGAGATGTAGGTGGGTAGTTCTTGCGTGAGCGATAAAAGGGTCTTCTAGGGTCCCTTCTCGTGGTTTTTCGAGCAGATGAGGGAGTTTCAGCAGTCACTGTGGAAAGTTGATGCAGGGTCTCATGATGATCTTTTAAGTCGAGCCACTGCGTCTTGAATCTCGTCACTAAAGAGATTATCTCTGGTACTCGGGAGATCAGCGAGCTTGTCCTGGGACTTCTGTTCGCAAGTCAGATGCCTTAAGCCAGGCCCACCTTCTGGCACAGATTCCTGTTGCTGATAAGCGAGATGTCATCTCAAAGTAATCATATGCAGCTCTGACCTCATGTTTTCCTGCCTAGAGGCCTTTCTGGAGAATGGCAATGAGGTTTTCTTGATATTGAGGCAGAGAATCTGCTATCCCTTGGACCTGCTTCCACAGGTTCCTCTGGTATTGTGTCATGTATAATTGATAGGCAGCTATGCGTGTCACTAACAGAGCCCTGAAAAACCTTTCTACCCAAACTAGAGGTGTGAATCGTGTGATCTATCGTCTTAACGATCGATTTTGGCTGGGGGAGGGGGGGGGGGGGGGAGGGAAATCTTATCGTTGTGTTTTTGTTTTGTTTTTTTTAAATCGTTAAAAATCGTAAAATCGGGGGAGGGCAGGAAAACCGGCACACCAAAAAACCCTAAAACCCACCCCGAACCTTTAAAACAAATCCCCCACCCTCCCGAACACCCCCAAAATGTTTTAAATTACCTGGGGTCCAGTGGGGGGGTCCCGACACGATCTCCCTCTCTCTCTGGCCACGGCTGCGTTGAGAAATGGCGCTGGTGGCCCTTTGCCCTTATGTGACAGGGCAAAGGTAGCGCCGGCGCCATTTTGGTTCCTGGCTCCAGACGTCACGCGTGCAGGAGATCGCCCCCGGACCCCCGCTGGACCCCCAGGGACTTTTGGCCAGCTTGGGGGGGGGCCTCCTGACCCCCACAAGACTTGCCAAAAGTCCAGCGGGGGTTCGGGAGCGACCTCCTGCACGCGGGCCATATTGCCAATCTTCAAAATGGTGCCAGCGCTACCTTTGCCCTGATTGGTGGGGTAGCTGTGGTTCTGAAACCCTGGAGTGTGCTGGACTAGATAAGTTGCATCTGTTTTTCTATTAACTGGTTGGGCAGTGCAAGGGTGCTCCCATAGGCGATGTTGCAGATCCAAGAGCACTTCGTGGACTGGAATGGCCATAATTTCTTTAGGGGCATCTACAAATTAAAGGACTTCCAATGTCTTATGACAAGAGTCCTCCTCTGTGATTAGGTCAAAAGGAATGGTCTCTGACATTCCTTTATAAAATTAGCAAAGGAGCAGTCTTCTGGAGGAGATGGCTCTGAGAGTATGTCCTCTATAGAAGTGTCGGTGTTAACATCCTCCCATGGATCACATGGGGTCTCTGGCTGAGATCCCGAGGGAGGGAAAAGGCTTGATACTCTAGGATGTGCAGGCATCGATGGAGGATGCGGCGGCACCTATGGAATCGAAGGGAACCGCAGGCGCCTCGATCCCGAGAGCCCCGACGGACCAGGAACAGGTTCCGGCATCTGTGGAAGCGGAGCTGGAACAGGACTAGAGTCCATGCCTTCATCTTCTGAGGACCCTGGAATGGGTATCAGGGGTCTCGGAGACTCAGTAGGTAGTTTTGGTACCGATGGCCCAGGCTGGGTTGGAAGGGCACCAATGAGTCTATCCAGGCGGTCGTGCAATGGTGTAAAAAATGATGGGTCCGGTCTCTGTATGGGGGCAGGCATCGATGGTGGATGAAGATTCTGGAGGGCATCAAGCACCACCTGTTGGACAAGTATGTCCAGCTCCTCCCTGGAAGCTGGTATAGGTAACGCAGCTGCAGGGGGGGCAGGCTAGGCAATACTGGCACCTCCACAGGAATCTGTGGGGGCTCAGTACCCAGCACCGATATCGGTGGGGATCGCCTCGGGGTCTCGGGTGCAGAGGAGGTTGGAGGTTCCTCTCCCCGTGCCTTCTTCGCAATCGGCTCGATCGCTGAGGCCGATGCAGTGTCTGTGCCGGCACCGGGTGTGGAATCACGGCGGTGCTTCCCTCGGTGCTTGGTCCGGTCCTTCTCCGGCACCGAGGAAGACTATGCTGATGCCCTGGATGATGTTGTTGGTGACAGTGTCCCCGCTGCCTTGCTGCTCCCGGCGAGGTTTATCGATTGATTTCGACGATGTTCCTGCTGGTGATGACTGGGTGGACGTCAATGGAGCTAACTTTATCTTGAACTCTATTTTGTCCAGGCGAGCACGCCTGCCCTTCGAGGTCATTTGAGCGCAGCTAGGGCATCGATGTACATCGTGTGATGAGCTGAGGCATAACACCCAAACATCATGCGGGTCAGTAATAGACATCGTACACAGACACTCCTGGCATTTTTTTTTTTAAAGCCCATCGCCATGGTGGGAAAAAAACAAGGGCACGAAAACGGTCAGTGGCCTGTGGGAACCGAAGACAAGGTAGCAGGAACCTACTGAAGACAGTGGAAATTACTCACCGAGTGACGAGACAATGATGGCATGATGGGAGACCCCTATGAGGGAACTTTTTTGTGAAGAAAACTTCAAGTTTTTCCGTGAGGAAAGTTAGTGAGAAAATTCTCACAGAGCTCCTAACCGCGAGGCAAACTGCAGCTTGGAAAAAAAGATTGAAGGGAGACCCCTGTGGGTACAGGGATTATGGCATGCTGGATATGCTCAGTGTGCCAGTCAAAAGTTCTAGAAACTTTGGAAGAAAAAAGTTTTCCATGATAGGGCTCAGTCTGCTGACATCACACACATGTGAGGACTACCATCCTGCTTGTCCTGGGAGAAAACTCTCACCCTCCCTTTCCTTTTCAGAGGTTTTTGATAGAGGTAACAAGCACAATTAGCAGAAGCCTAGGAGTGCAAAGGAGTTAGCAGCGTTCTCATGTCATCTTGACTCCTTCCCATCTATAATCTCATCATTCGCTTGTTTTATTTATGAGAATGTAATAAAAATGTTATTGCAGGTCCAATGAAAAGGGTGGGTGGGGAATTTTACAGACATGAGAAAAACTTATTGCCAGCCAATTTCCCAATACCCTAGAATGATGGAACCCTTACTACATCCGAATTACCAAAGTTTTCAAAACACCATGGATCAATGAAGTTTATGTATAATAATCCTTGCAGATCAGGCACAGCAAGACTATTAGTTTTTACATCTAAAGGGGAAATCAGAAAATTCACTTCAGTTATAACAATATGTATTTTAGAATGTGTGTGTAGCATCCAAAGATGAAATTACACAGTTCTGTACGGGAATAGCACTAAGCCTATTAGCAGAAATAAATACATACAAAATGCTCACACTGCAGTGGCTTATTAAGATCTTTATTTGCAACCCCAGCTCACATCTCAAAATAAAATCCAGTTTTACAAAGCAGAAATGAAGGTAGTCATGATGTCCAGCGCCACCATGCAACTTTCATTCTATCCCAAACAGCAGTTAAAGAGTCAAATGCAGGACGGACATCCAAGATGGCAAACTGAAAGTCTTTATTTACTTCTCCTCCATCATAATAATCAATAACATAGCGAACTTGTGTTCCACAACGATCAACAATCCAATCATGCCTGTCAAAAGGTAGCTCATACCTGCAAAAAAGAAATAAACTGAATAGTGAATCTGTCACTTCTAGTGACATTCTCATATCACACAGTACATTTAAGCATGACGGCTTTGATAAAAGCTTACTATAAAAGCTGAATGTGTGGCATGATTAAAAACTTTGACACTACAGAACTTTCATCTCCAGATCAGAAAGTTATAGGCACACTATGAAAATGTGCCTGGGAGAAAGCATATACAGAAGGGTTTTCAACCTCTTATTTCTAAGCCCCCACCCTTTCCCCTGTTATAAAAATTTCTCAGGCCCTCCTCTCATACCACAACAAATTTTTTTTCTCTATTTAAAATTAGCTAAAACCAGGGGTCTCTAAAATATGGCCTAAGGACAAGACCCAGCTTGCAGAGCTCGTTTTTCTGGTCTGCCATTATTCTTCCTTACCATGGAGGACATTTATTTTTTTTTGAGGGAGGGCAGGGAGATTACCATGCTAGCAAAGGCTGACAAAGTTCCTAGGCCCCACCACAGAGGACGATGTATGAGGTGGGGAGAGGGGATGTCAAGGCAGGGGCTCCCATTTCTGCATCCCTTGAGATAGCTATGCTATGGTGTGCACAGTGTAGAGACATGCAAGAGAGGCCTGGGATGGAGCCACCACAGTACGAGGAGAATACTGGAGGGGGTTGGAGCCACCACAGTATGAGGAGAATACTGGAGGGGGAGTGGCAAATGAGAAGAGGAGAAGGAGTGAAAGGGAGGCATAAGAAAGATTTGCACCACTCATCTCCATTTCCTCAGGGGGAAAGATAGGATGCAGAATTCCAGTGCTGTGGCAGAGTTGCCAACTTCTGAGAAACCTAGAAATATTACTGACACTATCTTCGGCCACACTCCTGGGAAACATCTCCCATTAGCTCCTTTTCCCAGCATTTCTAATCATTGAAAGAGCCAGACAAGTATTCACCCCTACTCAACAAACACTGAATGGGACTCCTCCCCATCCCCAACACCTCCAGTCCTCTCAGTGTTTTGAAATGACCTAAGTGGCCCTTCTCTTGAAGTTTGGTTACCCCGAGCTAAAACAATCAAACATGCATATTTGTTTTATTTTTCAAGTTATGTTGATGGAATTGGTTATACAGGAATATGATTATTAACAGTAAACCAGTCATGTTTTAACCCAAATGGGAACACTGAGCTCAGACAAAAGCATTAAATATGCAGATGCTCTGGCTTTCTTAACAAGAATATAAAATTTAGTCAATCAAATGTCACTCTCATAGAGGTAGCCCAAATTGCACATCCCAGGGTGGGCTTCTTGACTGGTGCAGCAGAAGTAAAGTAAAGGAAATCAGGTAAGTTAATTTCCCCTTCCTTGTCCTTCTGCTCCAGTCAAGAATATGTGGGCGGACTGCAAACTTGCTCTTAAGACAGCTGTCCCAAAATTAGCATTCTGTCTCACAAGAACATCCAACCTATAGTGTTTGCAAATGGACCTACAGTGCTCCAAGCTGCCACTTTACTAACATCTACCTCCAAATTATTCTGCCTAACATGGGCCACGGGGAAAAGGCATAGAGAAGCTTGCCTTCCGGCCACTCCTACACAAAGGCATCAATGCCCAAAAACGTCATCTCTTTTCTGCAACTGAAGAAGCAATGAACCTTCACAATGTATGATGTTGCCAGCAAGCTTAGAAAGCAGAGTTACTTACCTGTAAAAGGTGTTCTCCCAGGAGAGCAGGATGTTAAAACCTCACACATGGGTGACATCATTGGATGGAGTCCGGCTTAAAAAACATGTGTCTAAGTTTCTGGAACTTATACTGAGCATGCCCAGCATGCCCTAATCCATGTGGGGTCCCCTCTTCAGTCTCAAACACAGAATTACGATAAAAATGAACAAAAATAGGAAAAACCCAACTCCACGGGGTGGCGGATGGGTTTCGTGAGGGCTAACATCTTGCTGTCCTAGGAGAACACCTATTACAGGTAAGTAACTCTGCTTTCTCTTAGGATAAGTAAGATGGTAGTCCTCACTCATAGGAAAATCCCTAGCTTCAGGCTGCTCCCCAACACAAAAGGGGACCAACAAGCAACAGCCAGGAGCCAATGGGCACAACAACCATAATGCTCTTGGTAACAGAGGGGGAGACAGCCTGAACCCAAACAATGAGCCCTAGGCAGGGAGAGTTGGGTTCTACACCTCGAAGAGATTCCCGAAGACAGATTGGCCGAACCTACTGTTACGTCGGCCATCCCTATCCAGACAGCAGTGACATGCAAATGTGTGGAGAGAACTCCACGTTGCAGCCCTGCAGATCTCCTCCACAGGAACTGCTCGCAAGTGGGCCACCAATGTTACCATGGCTCTGATAGAATGAGCCTTGACATGACCTCCAAGATGCAGTCCCGCTTGGGCATAACAGGAGATGCACTCTCCTAGCCAACTGGAAAGTGTCTGTTTGGTAATGGCAACTCCCATCCTATTCCTATCAAAAGAAATAAAAAGTTGGGTGGACTCCAGATGGAAGGCTAAGGCTCTATTGCAATCCAAACTGTGCAGGGCTTGTTCGCCTTGGTGTGAATGGGGCCTAGGAAAGAATGCTGGCAGGACAATGGAAATCAGTCACCACTTTAGGCAGGAACTTAGGGTGTGTATGCCAAACCACCCTATCATGATAAAACTTAGTACAAGGTGGATAAGTCACTAAGGCCTGGAGCTTGCTGACCCTGCATGTTGAAGTGACCGCCACCAAAAATATGACCTTCCAGGTCAGGTACTTCAGGTCACAGAAGCACAATGGTTCAAAAGAAGCTTTCATCCACTGAGCTAACACCACGTTGAAGTCTCAAGAAACAGCGGGAGGCCATAGGGGAGGCTTCAATTGGAGCAGGCCACGCATAAATCATACAAATTATCGGCTGTACAGAGATGGGCATACCATCTACATGCTGGTGCCAATTGCACTGAGATGAACTCTTAATGGTTTCAAACCAGCCTCCAATAAATGTAGAAGGTAGTCAAGTGGTTTTTGCATGGGGCAGGAGAACAGATCTAGGGCCTTCTGCTCACACCACACAGAAAACCTCCTCCACTTCAGTCCGTAGGACTTTCTAGAGGAAGGCTTTCTGGAAGCTACCAGGACCAGAGACATCTTCAGAAAGATTTAAGTGGCTGCATTATTAACCTCTCAACATCATGGCTGTGAGCAACAGGGCCTGGAGGTTGGGATGCCGCAGCCTGCCCTGATCTTGCGTGATGAGATCTGGGGAAGTCTCCAAACTGATCAGTTTCTGGAAGGACAACTCCCGAAGGAGTGGAAACCAAATCTGTCTTGTCAGATGAGGGGCTATGAGGATGATAGGAGATAAGACTCTTTGCCTCCCTGCTTGTCGACATACCTCATAGAAACATAGAAACATAGAAATTACGGCAGAAGAAGACCAAATGGCCCATCCAGTCTGCCCAGCAAGCTTCACACACTTTTTTCTCTCATACTTATCTGTTTCTCTTAGCTCTTGGTTCTATTTCCTTTCCACCCCCACCATTAATGTAGAAAGCAGTGATGGAGCTGCATCCAAGTGAATATCTAGCTGATAAGTTAGGGGTAGTAGGGGTAGTAACCGCCGCAATAAGCAAGCTACACCCATGCTTATTTGTTTTACTCAGACTATGTTATACAGCCCTTATTGGTTGTTTATCTTCTCCCATGCTGTTGAAGCAGAGAGCCATGCTGGATATGCATCGAAAGTGAAGTATCAGGCACATTTGGTTTGGGGTAGTAACCGCCGTAACAAGCCAGCTACTCCCCGCTTTGTGAGTGTGAACCCTTTTTTCTTCTCCCCTGCCGTTGAAGCAGGGAGCTATGCTGGATATGCGTGAAGTATCAGTTTTTTCTTCTCCCCTGCCGTTGAAGCAGAGAACTATGCTGTATATGCATAGAAATAGAAGTAACAGGCTTATTTGGTTTGGGGTAGTAACCGCCGTAACAAGCCAGCTACTCCCCCCTTTGTGAGTGCAGATCCTTTATTCCACATTTCCTCTTGCTGTTGAAGCTAGAACGATGTTGGAGTCACAGTAAGCATGTGTACGTTTATTGAATAAGGGTATTGTCTCCAGGCAGTAGCCATCATTCTGGCGAGTCACCCACTCTTCATTGGCGGCCTCTTGACTTTATGGATCCACAGTGTTTATCCCACGCCCCTTTGAAGTCCTTCACAGTTCTGGTCTTCACCACATCCTCCGGAAGGGCATTCCAGGCATCCACCACCCTCTCCGTGAAGAAATACTTCCTAACATTGGTTCTGAACCTTCCTCCCTGGAGCTTCAAATCGTGACCCCTGGTTCTGCTGATTTTTTTCCTACGGAAAAGGTTTGTCGTTGTCTTTGGATCATTAAAACCTTTCAAATATCTGAAAGTCTGTATCATATCGCCTCTGCTCCTCCTTTCCTCCAGGGTGTACATATTTAGATTCTTCAATCTCTCCTCGTACGTCATCCGATGAAGATCCTCCACCTTCCTGGTCGCCCTTCTCTGTACCGCTTCCATCTTGTCTTTGTCTTTTTGTAGATACGGTCTCCAGAACTGAACACAGTACTCCAGGTGAGGCCTCACCAAGGACCTGTACAAGGGAATAATCACTTCCCTTTTCTTACTCGATATTCCTCTCTCTATGCAGCCCAGCATTCTTCTGGCTTTTGCTATAGCCTTGTCGCATTGTTTCGCAGACTTCATATCATTAGACACTATCACCCCAAGGTCCCTCTCCTGCTCCGTGCACATCAGCCTTTCCCCCCCCATCGAATACAGTTCATTCGGGTTTCCACTCCCCATATGTATGACTTTGCACTTCTTGGCATTGAATCTCAGCTGCCATATCTTCGACCACTCTTCCAGTTTCCTTAGATCCCGTCTCATTCTCTCCACTCCTTCCGGCGTGTCCACTCTGTTGCAGATCTTAGTGTCATCCGCGAAAAGACAAACCTTGCCTTCTATCCCGTCCGCAATGTCGCTCACAAAGATATTGAACAGGACCGGTCCCAACACCGATCCTTGCGGTACACCACTTAAAACCGCTCTCTCTTCAGAGAAGGTTCCATTTACCATCACACATTGTCTTCTGTCCGTCAACCAATTTGCAATCCAGGTCACCACCTCGGCACTCACTCCCAAGCTTCTCGTTTTATTCACCAGTCTCCTGTGCGGAACCGTGTCAAAAGCTTTGCTGAAATCCAAGTATATGATATCGAGCGCTCTTCCTCGATCCAATTCCTTGGTTACCCAGTCAAAAAAGTCAATCAGATTTGTCTGACAGGATCTTCCCCTGGTGAATCCATGTTGCCTCTGGTCCATCAATTCTCCGGACTGTAGATAGTTCACTATTCTCTCTTTCAGCAGTGACTCCATTACTTTTCCCACCACCGAAGTGAGGCTGACCGGTCTGTAGTTGCCAGCCTCCTCCCTGTTCCCACTCTTGTGAAGCGGGACCACCACCGCTCTTCTCCAATCACTCGGCACCACTCCCGTTTCTAGGGATCTATTGAACAGGTCACCCAGCGGAGCCGCCAGAACATCTCTGAGCTCCCTCAATATCCTTGGATGAATCCTATCAGGCCCCATGGCTTTGTCCACTTTCAGGTTCTTTAGCTCTTCCCACACATTTTCTACTGTAAAAGGATTTTCATCTATTCCACTTCCCACCAGTTTTTTGTTGTGTAGAGATGGTCCTTCTCCAGGGTCTTCTTTAGTGAACACAGAGCTGAAGTATTCGTTTAATATTTCTGCCATTTCTTCGTCTCCCTCCACACATTGATCATTACCACCTTTCAATTTCACTATACCACTTTGGATCTTTCTCTTTTCGCTGATGTATCTGAAAAATGTTTTGTCTCCATTTTTTATCTCCTTGGCAATCCTCTCTTCCGCTTGACTTTTTGCCAACTTGATTAATTTCTTTGTCTCCCTCAGTTGAATCAGATATTCTTCTTTGTGTTCCTCCCTTTGGGATCTTTTATATATCTTGAATGCTGTTCTTTTAGCTTTAATTTTGTCAGCCACCTCCTTTGAGAACCAGATAGGTTTCAATTTTCTTTTGCTTTTCTTTACATTTCTAACGTATAGAGCAGTTGCCTTGGTGATTGCTCCTTTTAGATTGGTCCACTGCTGATCCACATCTCTCTCGTTCTCCCATCCTTTAAGTTCTTCCTCCAGGTACTTCCCCATTTCCTCAAAGTTAATTAAAAAAATTCCCATTTCCTCAAACTCAATTAAAAAAATTGGTGGGGGAATGCTGGCTGCAATTGTAAACAAAACAAAACAAAAATGAAATGAAATTAGAAAATGCTACTGGAATTTCCTATTTCGTTTTAACTGAAAGCACATCCCTATTGGGAACCATAAATATGGTGTCCTATGTGTTATTACTGGCAAGTGAAAGGAAGGCTGTGAAGAATGCCTGCTTGTCTCCACCCAGAAGAATTGCCTCCCCCTACCGAAGAACCAGGAATCCCAGTGCTACAAATGGTTTTTGGGAATGACCGACTGAGCACGGTAGCTACATATGGGGGAAAGATTTTTGACAGTCAAATTTATCCAGTTGCACTGTAGCAACACAGCGCTCTTCCTTCTGAAAAAGTTCAGAACTGCAATAATTAGCAGAGCAAAGATCAGAAAACAATGCAGGAGGAGAGGCCTTACTGCACTCTGAACTTTCATATAAATACCGCTCATATGAATATTTATTATTCAAGTTATGCTCATGGTGCGGCACTGTTTCATACATTTTAACTGGTGGCAACCTTTCCCAAAGAGGAGAGTGTTGCTTTCCCCCTGACCCGTTTAACACTGCACCTCCTGCAGAGCAGCTACTGAAGGTATCCTTCCGCTAGTCTGGAACATTTTGTGTCTGCTGTTTAAAACCAGGGAGCACGGAAACAAAGACGAAGCATTAAGCTACAGGCAGGACCATCAGAAAACTGAAAGAGCCATGTTTACTTTCTTTGGTCTATAATTTATTAGGTTGAATGGCAAGAGCACAAAGCTATTTTTGCTTATCTGGCAATCTTTCCATTTTTTTTGTCTCCTTTTCTCCAAGGAACTTATTTACATGAAAAAAGGAAGAAAATAATGACTGTACAACACTGGCCAACAGCAAATGTTGGCACCATGAAGACAATTCCCTTTGTTTGCAGAACATGTTGGTACTACATCAACAGACGCCAACACCCACCTATAATCAGTTTCCAAATGGTCTGCAGGCAAATGGTTTAGGGATGGAAACCATTCATCTGCATGTCAAAGCTGGTTGAACTAAATGGGTATTCTGAAATGCAGGCATTCCAATATTTAGTTGGGCGAGTATTTGAAATATATGACCATCTAGACAGGCCATTATGAAAAGAAGGACAGAAGAACAAGAAACATGAGGTCCTTTTAACTAGGGATGTGCTTTCATTTTGAAAAAGAAACAAAAGAGAAACAAATTAGAATGCAATTCATTTTTCTTTCATTTCATTTTCAAAAAACAGCCAGCCCTGCTCCCTCCCCCCGCATCCTCACCTCTACACCAAAAGCAAAAAGCAGTGCCACCAAAGTTCAAATGAAAGCCCCCTCAGGCTTGCCTCCAGGGCCAGCTCGCCCCTCACTGCATCTCACCCCATTCATGGGGGTCTGAAGGCACAGGGGTGATCTCCAGTTACTTGTGCCCCACTGCTGTCATATCTCAAAACGGAGCTGGCTGACCTCGGGCCAGTGCCACTTTGAACTACAGCCTGAAGCTCCCAAATGGCACCGGCCTTGGGCCAGCCGGCGCCATTTTGAAATATGGATCTGGCAGGGCAGGAACGACGGGGGAATCACGCCTGTCCCTTTGGATTCCATGGATAGGGTAAGATATAGGAAGGAGGGTCCGGGGGGAAGGAGAGAAGGGAATCCTGGGGGAGGGAGCTTTTATTTTAACTTTGGTGAAATGTTTTGGGTTGGTTTTTTTTTTTAGTACATGCTATTGTATAACAGCAAACACTAGAAAAACAAAATGAAATGAAAGTTAAAATCCCAGAAAATGACACACCTTTCCTCCCCCCAGGAACAAAATGAATACAAATGGGGGAAAAAATCAGCACCCCCCCCCCCCAATTAATGTTAACCACTGTCTTATTTCCCACTTAAAAGTGAATCACCGTTTAACAAGAGAAACAATTGCAGCCCCTACCAATCCTTCTTCCTGCTCCAGTCATTCATTTTCATGGGCACCAGGAAGAGGCATTGCTTCCTCAACCTTGTGTCTTGTGCTGTATCATGTTACCAGTAACATTTCCCCAAATCAGATATTTTCCTGTTGATGCTTATATAACTCAGTTGGGATTTCCGCAGTGAAGACTTATTCTGTCATCCTTGATTCACTGCAATTAGAATTTTAATCCACCCTTACTGTACTACATATAAATACATACCCCTGAGCACTGAATAGCTTTGGAATAGCATTGCGAGAGTCATTTCCTATGCAAAAGTTAATACATGCATTTCATTGTGTTACAATTTGAGTAGATGAGAGAGCAAATGTTATAATCTGTGCTCAAACTGCTGGTCAAGCCCTCCTGGATAGCATCAGCTTGGGGCTCTGTATTGCTATTCATTTGTGGCCCCACTTAGTGCTGCATTAACCTAGAGAAGAACCCCCCCCCTCCCTCACAGGCAGTCTTTTCAATTTTAAATTAACAAAGTGTCAAACACCTAATACTTGAAGACAAATATTTGAAATCCATTACAGAGTGATCACAATTCTACTCAAGTAAGCTACAGTTTGACTTCTGCTGAGCTTCTGAGTTTACCTATCATAGCATCCTGGTTGTCTGTATCAGAACAATTTTGCTGGACAGCTGATCTCAAAGTCCATAGCGCGTACCTGATCGCCAGGAGCTTCAGGAAGTTGATTTGACACCGTGCTTCCTGGCCAATGTGCTCCCCACCCAAAGGTGGATTCATCTGTGGTTAGGACAATTTGGGTAGGAGGATTTTGGAAAGATATGCCCCGTTCCAATTTCGAGAGAAACCGCCACCAGGACAGAGTCCCGAAGAGGCGGAGTGACTTGGATGCGAGCCCGGAGGTTCTGTGTGGCCTGGTGCCACTATAACCTCAAGGTCCATTGGGCTCTGTGCATGTGCAAGTGTGCCAAGGGAGTGACATGGATAGTTGCTGCCATATGGTCCAACAGCCTCAACATGTGACAAACTGAAACCCGCTGGCTCTGTTAAATCACTGCCACTATAGACGCTAAAGTGACTGCCCTGGATCATGGTAGGGAGGCTTTTGCCTGAGCTGCGTCTAGCAGGCCTCCTATGAAGCCCAATCAAGGTGGACTGAGATGGGACTTTGGGTAATTGATGACGAACCCTAGTGACTCCAACACCCAGATGATCAAGCGCAAGGACCGATCTGCCCTTTGACCAGCCAATCATCCAAGTAAGGGAAAACATGCACTCCCAGTCTGCGGAGGTACGCCCCTACCACGGCCAGACATTTTGTAAAGACACGCTAGCCCGAATGACAACACTCTGTACTGGAAGTGCTGTTTTCCCACCACAAATGTGAGATACTTCCTGTGACCCAGGAAGAGCTTGATGTAAATGTATGCGTCCTTTAAATCTAGGGAGCATAGTCAGTCCCCTTTTTGTAGGAAGAGGAGAATCAGGGTGCCCAGGGAAACCCTCTTGAACTTTTCTTTTTTGAGAAATCTGTTCAAGACCCTTAGGTCTAGGATGGGACAGTCCCCCGGTTCTCTTTGGAATCAGGAAGTACTGGGAGTAGAATCCCTGCCACCTTTGCTCTGGTGGGACAGGCTCGACCGCTCTGGCCGTTAAGAGAGCAGAAAGCTCCCAAAATAGTACCTCCTGATGTGCTACTGGCCCCGAAAACGGGCACGGAGGGCAATTTGGCAGGACACCCAATAGGTTTAATTGGTACCCTTGATGGACTATGGACAAGATCCATAACCTACTATCCAGTCAAAACCCTGGATTTGGCTTGGGAGCTCTGTTGCCTGGGGCGGCCCCGAGAGCTCACCCTCTGCGATCCAAGGCCCGCAACCATGCCTTTCTGTGGGCACCGACTCCCGCTGCAAAGACTCTCGCTGCAGTCTTGAAAACATCTTAGGTTGAACAAAACTTCATGTTTTTCACACTCCAGGCCCTGACACACCAGTGATAAGAAGGGGTCTTGCTGCTGTTGAGGCAGTCACTCTGCCAACTCTTGCACCTGCTTCCAGAGATTGTGAGAGTACTGGCTTATGTATAGCTGGTAAGAGACAAGATAGGCAATGAGCATGGCCCCTTGAAACTTTCCTCCCAAGAGCGTCCATCACTCTATGATCCGTGCCCGGGGGTGCCTAGGTGTGGATCCGAGCTCGCTTGGCCTCCTTGAGAGCGAATTTGACCACTACCAATTGGTGCAACAGCTGACGCTTCTCGAAGTAAACCCCATCCACCTTCCTGTTAAGGGGAGGTACTTTGAGGGAGAGCTCCCAGATCCTCAGCAGCAACTTCCTAAAGATCTCTTGCATCGGGACCCGCATGCTCTCTTTAGGGGCTGCCACGAACTGGAGGATTCCAGCATCTTATGCCTGGCATCCTCCTCAATCATTAACTGAAAAGGGATGGCCTCCGCCATCGCCTGTACAAAAGCTGCAAAGGGCAGATCCTCTGGAGGAGACCTCCTTCACTCATCTGGAGGAGACTGTTCCGAAAGGGAGACCCTCCAAGTCGTCGCAGTATCATCTCCCCAGGGGTCATATGGGGCCTCATCCTCACCTCAGTCTACAAGGGATGGGGCCCTGGGTGCTCAGCCATCATCTAGAGGCATGGGCATCAGTAGTGCCGATGTCGGCAAAGTTGGATGGGGGACTGCAGTCCTCGGAGCTTCCTCCTCACAGGAACTGGCACCGTATCTGTCAGAAGCATCAGTGCCCTACTGGGCATAGATGGCCTCCCGGGAACTGGCACCAACTGGGTCAGTAACACACCGATAAGCACATTGAGCGGTTCCAGCAGGGCGGATGCCGGCACTGGTACTGCCGGTATGATGCCCTGCAACGCCTGCTGGACTGCCACCTGGACCCTGCATTCCAGCTCCTCCTTAAAAGCTGCTGATGCCAAAACCAATTGGGAAGCAGGAGGGGTGCCAAATCTTCCTTGGATCCCCGAGGTGGATCACCAACTGGCACCAGGATTGGTAGAGAGTCGCAGACCCCTTGCATCGATGGCGGATGAGCAATCCTCGCCACAGAGTCGCTTTGGGGGCATCACGGCATGAACCTGCAACTTCCCAAGCCCAGCACCATGTAAGGGTGACCAGTGCTGATGGTTCCTTGGCTTCCCTCTGTGCTTGGCCCAATCTTTCCCAAGTGCCAAGGTTAATGACAACGAACCAGACTTCCTCGACTTGGAAGAGACCAACAGGGGCCAGTTCCCGGTGCCCCTATCCACTGATGGCGTCGATGGAACAGATTGCCCCGATGGCTTGGTGTCCATCGGTGCGGCTCCCAGGTCCATCGGTGCCAATGCCATCAATGCCTTGGACTTTCTTGACCCAAAGATCTTCTCCATCTTGTCGAGCCGAGCACGACATCCCTTGGGGGTTATCTGGGTGCACGTGGCAATCCCAGACATCATGCAATTCCCCCCGGCAGAGGACACACACCTCATGGGGGTCTGTGATGGACATGGTCCTCTGACACTGGGGGCACCGACGGAAAGCAGTCGAGACCATGACAAACAAAAGAAAAAGGAAAAATAAAACAAGAGATGGTGATGGCAGATAGCTGATGCGGGTGGGCACTGAGACACCACTGCCACGGGGGTGGGGTGGGACAGGACGGAAGCGAAATAAGACTTACCAACCCGCTGAAAAACCCGACTGATAAAAGTAGGAGGGGGGGGGGGGGGGGAACTGTGATCGATGAATTCACCCGAAGACCCAAACAAGCGGTGAAAAAAGTTTTCAAAGGCAATTTCAAAAGAAAAGCCACGAGCTCACTGAGGCGAAAGCTCCGTGGGAAAAAAAAACCCAAAGAGACAGAAGAGAGACCCCATGTGGATTAGGGCATGCTCAAAGTTCCAGAAATTTTGACATAATTTTTTACATGCCGGCCTCCATCCAATGTCATCACCCACATGTGTGGACTAACATCCTGCTGTCCTAGGAGAACACTTGTTACAAGTAAACACCTCTGCTTTCTAAGCTTACTGGCGACATTACGCAATGCGAAAGTTCATCACTTCTTCAGTCACAGAAGAGAGTTCTGTGCGAGAACTACCATCCTGCTTTTCCTAGGAGAAATGGAAGGTCCCAGAGGCCCACTATGAGCTAGAATGCTTCTCCAGTATCCAGACTTTGTCTACTGAGAAAGTCAGCTCTTATGTTATCTTTTCCTGCAATGTGCGAGGCTGAGATCACCTGAAAATGGAATTCCACCCATTCCATAAGTTGGGTTATTTCCTGCAACACTTGCTGGCTCTTGGCTGTTCCCTAGCAATTGATGTAAGCCACCAACGCATTGTCCAACATCATTCAGACCACTCAACTCTGCAAGCAGTCAACGAATCGCAAGCATACAAACCAAAAGGCATGGGCTTCCAGCCAATGTATGCTCTAGAGATACTCCTCTGTGGCCCAGTGCTGCCAACTCCCAATGGTGAGCCCGCAACCCTGGAGGCTCACATCAGTTGTGCATAGTAGCCAGTCCAGTGTTCGTAGAGGAACACCCTTCGTTAGTTGATCTGCTTGCAACCACCACTGCAGATGGATGCTTATCTCCACCAGTAACTGAAGCTGTATCGAGTAGTCCTGAGACTGTGGATTCCAACATGCAAGCAGTGTGCGCTGAAGAGGACACATATGTGCCCTTGGCCATGGAACCACCTCTAGGTGCCATCAAACCGCTCACCTTTCTTGATTCGTGTCGAAAACGAACACCGAGATACTCCAGTGTCTGGGATGGCTGCAGATTGCTCTTGGCTAAGATCACCACCCAACCTAGTTCCTGTAGTAAGGATATCACCTTACGTGAGGCCTAAAAACTTTCATGGCTCTTGGCCCGAATTAGCCAATCGTCTAAATATGGGTGGATCAAAATGCCAACTTCTCTTAACACTGCCGCTATTACCACCATTACCTTACAGAAGGTCCTGGGCAGGTGGCCAAACCGAACGGTAGAGCTCAAAAACTGATGTCACCCCAAAATAGCGAAACACAGAAAACAGCTGATGCTCCAGTCAGATCTGAATATGCAGATACACCTCTGACAATCCAGAGACTTAAGAAAGTCTCCCAACTGTACTGCCATTATCAGAGAGTATAAGATTTCCATGTGAGAACAAGTCACATGCAAAAGCCTATTAACTCCTTTGAGATCCAGGATGGGGTGAAAGGAACCCTCCTTCTCGGGTACAATGAAATGGCATACTGGCCCGTATTTTCTTGTGGCAAGGGCACTGGGTTCACAGCCCGCAGGCTGAGGAGTCTTGACAACATACACTCCACTGTCTGTCTCTTCTGCGTAGAATTGCAGGGAGACATCACGAAAACATCCAGAGGAACGCTGCGAGCATAGCCATCTGTTATCACCTTTAGAACCCACTGGTCCGATGTGATCTTGAACCACCTCTGATAAAAAGGAGAGAGAGAGACATGTGATCCCCTATCTCCTGTTCCTGGGAGTGGGTCGACACACCCTCACTGGGGGAAGGAGGCATCGCCATTCGAGCCTGCACCCCATCTGGGCTGCCTGGGATGAAGGACTGAGTCCTACCCAAAGGCAAAACACTCAGAAGCCACTCCTCTGTAGGGTCAAAAACGTTTGACAAACCCCTAGCACAACCTCTCGCGTCGAACAAGCACAGCACCTGTTTTTAATCTTCTAGTATCAGAGGAACCTGGGACTCACTCCACTTATTGGCCATTTTTTTTTTTAACTCACTCCCAAACTCCTTTAATGCTGGTCAGTTTGTCAGACAAAGGGCATCCAGTACCCAGCATCTCCCGAGAATACTTATACTGATTAATAAAAATAAATTATACTTTCTACTGAGTCTAAGTGTTCTTGTGTCCCTGGCCATAAGCATAGTGTGCGCTTTACATTTTTGGCACCTGAACAAGGGACTGGATGGCTGTGGCCATCGCTTGTGCAATTTTACATCTGACTCTGCTGGACTGGGCAGATCTAATGCTGCTATTCGGACTTTAATTGGCAAATTGTCAGAAGTTTTGTTTATTGCATAGTAATTCCTAGGAACAAAGGTTTCTGATTTCTGGATGACTGGTTATTGAAACAGTAGTACCTGGAAGATAACAGTACCCGGAAGACAACAAAAGTAGTACCTGGAAGACGTGAGTGCCCTACATGGGAAGACCGATCTTACAAGCATCCTCCTGCACTCATCCTGATCTCAACAAGCATCCTCCTGATCCCAACAAGCATCCTCCAGCAAACATCCTGATCTCAAGCAGCATCCTCCAGAACTCATCCTGATCTCAACAAGCATCCTCCACAATGTCTAGAATGGGTAGATGTGAATCGGTTATTTACTCTTTTGGATAATAGAAAGACTAGGGGGCACTCCATGAAGTTAGCATGGGGCACATTTAAAACTAATCTGAGAAAGTTCATTTTTACTCAACGCACAATTAAACTCTGGAATTTGTTGCCAGAGGATGTGGTTAGTGCAGTTAGTATAGCTGTGTTTAAAAAAGGATTGGATAAGTTCTTGGAGGAGAAGTCCATTACCTGCTATTAGGTTCACTTAGAGAATAGCCACTGCCATTAGCAATGGTAACATGGAATGGACTTAGCTTTTGGGTACTTGCCAGGTTCTTATGGCCTAGATTGGCCACTGTTGGAAACAGGATGCTGAGCTTGATGGACCCTTGATTTGACCCAGTATGGCATTTTCTTATGTTCTTAGAACTTGCAAAAACATTCATCATGATCTCATCCAACCTCATCCAGCACGCATCGCCAGAGGATGTGGTTACGGCAGTTAATATTAACTGGGTTTAAAAAAGGTTTGGATAAGTTCCTAGAGAGAAATCCATAAACTGCTATTATGGTAGTTATTAAGCAATAGTAGCTCGAGATCTGTCTAATGTTTGGGTCTTGCCAGGTACTTGTGAGTTGGATTGGCCACTGTTTGAAACAGAATACTGGGCTTGATGGACTCTTGGTCTGACTCAATATGGCATTTCTTATGTTCTTAACTCAGCAATCAGTCTGATCCCTTACAGCATCTAGATCTCGCACAACATCCTCCAGCACTCATCCTGCTCTCACCCAGCATCCTCCAGCTAAATCATAGACCATCAACAAAAATCAGACATACCAAAGAAAAGACACAGATACCTAATAAACATCCCCCTAATGGAAAATATCAAAAACATGCTATGTCTCACCTTCCTTCTCATAAATGCTCAATCTTTAAACAAAAAATTCATGTTAATATCAGACATACTACAAGAAAAAAAACCCAATTTCATCGCCATAACTGAAACCTGGTTCAAAAATACTGATCAAGTCTTAATGAACCAACTAGACAACAGTGCATACGACACATTTTCAATCCCTCGCAAATCCCATAGAGGCGAAGGACTACTCCTTATCATAAAAAAACAATTCTTAATGAAAATGATTCCACACAATCTCCCAAGACAATATGAAATCTCTTTGATTCACCAAACCTACAAATATGCCTAGTTTACTGCCCGCCCAAGCTGCTAGATAACTATCTCTCTCCACTCCTGGAATTCCTGATAAACATCAATATGAAAAAAACAGTCATTCTTGGTGATTTCAATCTTCACACAGATATCAGGCCCAGATCACAAAATTGCCAAACCCTGCTAGATATGCTATCAAGTCTAAACTGCAACCTACAAGTGAACAACCCCACACAAAGCGGGACACACATTGGACCTGATTTTCACAAATCACTATTTCTCAGACACATCTATTTCATACAGGCCAATTCCCTGGTCCAATCACTACCTCTTACAATGCAAGACACAAGCAAACATCAACACCACGGCAAAAACAAATTAATCACAACGATCCTTCAAATACCGACCACCGTTCCAAATCAACCTTCTCCAACAAGAACTTGGAAAACAACTAGCAAATCTAGACCTCTCAAATATAAATAACGCTATCCAATCCTGGTTCAAATATACAGAAGAAACCGCAAATATAAATAGATAAAGAATCACAGAACAACGGAACCCATGGTTCAACTCTCAACTAAGAAGCACGAAATCCAACCTCAGAAAAATTGAAAAAGAATGGCAAAAAGACAAGTGTCCCGTGACACTGCAAAGATCCCGCACCCAACTAGCCGCTTATAAAAAAAAAAAAAAAAAAAAAAAAAATATATGATTCTGAATACGAAACGTGACTACTATAGTCACAAGATCAAAAACTCCACCAATAACTCCAAATCACTTTACAACATAGTAAACAACCTCATATCTGAAAACATCAACTCCCACACAACTGAAAACAAAACTTTAAGCCAAGACCTAGCCACATTCTTCAAGAACAAAATAAGCAAAATAACTGATACCTTCAGCAACTCCTCATTCAATGAAGACAAAATATCCACAACAAATATAACACCATGGTCTAATTTCAAATCTCTCACAACCAAGGAAACAGAAAAAATGCTAAGGAAAATAAACCCAGCACGACATGACCTAGACATCATCCCAACCGAGAACTAAAGGAAATTGCTCATTCCATAGCCCCAACAGTAGCAGCAATTATCAATAAATCTCTCGAAGAAGGTGAGCTACCAGTCAAGTTAAAACTTGCAACAATCAAACCAATAATAAAGAGGAAGAACCTGAATCCAGACGACTTAAACAACTACCATCCAATATCAAACCTACCCCTTCTTGCCAAACTTACAGAGAAAGCGGCACTGAAACAGCTCAATGATCACCTCGATAACTACAAAATACTACATCCCACACAACACAGTTTTAGGAAAAACGTCAGCAGAGAAACTCTACTGCTCAACCTAACAATATACTAAGAGGCTTTGATAAACTAAGCCACTTACTAATCCTCCTTGACCTCTCCGCAGCATTTGACACAGTAGACCACAAAAATCTAATATCAAGACTAGCAAACATAGGTCTCTCAGGCAAAACTCTAGACTGGTTCACATCTTTCCTAAAAGACAGATATTTCAAAGTCTCCAACAACAACTCATTTGAAGCCATCCCTCTTGAAACAGGAGTGCCTCAAGGGTCTGCTCTCTCAGCCACACTCTAATATTTATCTACTACCACTATGCCAACTTCTATCAAGCCTAGGCGTAACCTACTATATGTACGCTGACAACATACAACTCCTCATCCCAATTACTTCCACCATCGAAGATGCACTGATTCTAGCAACCTCTTACCTTGAGTTGATTAGAAATATGCTAAACCACCTAAAATTATGCCTAAACATGAGCAAAACAGAATGCATTCTAATAGAAAGAAAAAACCCAGGATCAAAAACCACACCCTCCTTTCAAATTGACAACATCTGTATCCAACTAAAAGACAACGTAAAAGACCTTGATATTTGGATCGACATTGAACTAAACTACAAGAAGTACATCACAACAAAAACAAAAGAAGGCTTTCATAAACTCCAAATACTCAAACATCCAAAACCTCTGCTTCACCACCACGAATTCAGGACAGTCTTACAATCTCTTATGGGATTCTCACTCCCAAGACTGTTACATAGATCATTTTATGTTAGTTTGTTTCGAATAACTATTTGATCATTTACCCAGGTGTGACCACCCCATATACATAGTTTAAACAGATATACCCTGTTTAAAAAAGTTGTCAATGTACTAATCAGTTTTGGTTATGTTACTGTTAATTGTATGATGTTGTATATGTAAACCAGAGTGAAGGCAGCTAGCTATACTTCGGTATTAAAAAAAAACTCTTAAATAAATAAAATAAAAGGCCATGCCAGAAGATTAGCCTTTGAAATTGCCTTGGCACCAGTTCATCAGCCATCGGGAATATGCAGGGTGGTGGGGCTGTAGTGTACTGCCCTGAAATTCAAACCAGACTCATTGACTTCCTGAGAGAAAGCAAGCAAGAGCAATCCACCAGGGAGCAGCAACAGCCATCTCTAATTCATAGCATTCACCTCAATGCCTACTTAAAGGATAACTTCAATTCTCCTATCCTGTGGGTCCTTCAAGCCATTCGCCCTTCCACAAGGATAGTCAGCCACTTGGTCGGCACACACCGGTGCATCCATTTTCAGAAAGCGCAACTGCCCTCTCTTTGCCGGATCCATAAGAACATAAGAAAATGCCATACTGGGTCAGACCAAGGGTCCATCAAGCCCAGCATCCTGTTTCCAACAGTGGCCAATCCAGGCCATAAGAACCTGGCAAGTACCCAAAAACTAAGTCTATTCCATGTTACCATTGCTAATGACAATGGCTATTCTCTAAGTGAACTTAATAGCAGGTAATGGACTTCTCCTCCAAGAACTTATCCAATCCTTTTTTAAACACAGTTATACTAACTGCACTAACCACATCCTCTGGCAACAAATTCCGGAGTTTAATTGTGCGCAGAGTAAAAAAAGAACTTTCTCCAATTAGTTTTAAATATGCCCCATGCTAACTTCATGGAGTGCCCCCTAGTCTTTCTACTATCCAAAAGAGTAAATAACAGATTCACATCTACCTGTTCTAGACCTCTCATGATTTTAAACACCTCTATCATATCCCCCCTCAGTCATCTCTTCTCCAAGCTGAAAAGTCCTATCCTCTTTAGTCTTTCCTCATAGGGGAGTTGTCCCATTCCCCTTATTTTGGTAGCCCTTCTCTGTACCTTCTCCATCGCAATTATATCTTTTTTGAGATGCGGCGACCTGAATTGTACACAATATTCAAGGTGCGGTCTCACCATGGAGCGATACAGAGGCATTATGACATTTTCAGTTTTATTCACCATTCCCTTTCTAATAATTCCCAACATTGTTTGCTTTTTTGACTGCCGCAGCACACTGAACCGACGATTTCAATGTGTTATCCACTATGACGCCTAGATCTCTTTCTTGGGTTGTAGCACCTAATATGGAACCCAACATTGTGTAATTATAGCATGGATTATTTTTCCCTATTTGCATCTCCTTGCACTTATCCACATTAAATTTCATCTGCCATTTGGATGCCCAATTTTCCAGTCTCACAAGTTCTTCCTGCAATTTATCACAATCTGCTTGTGATTTAACTACTCTGAACAATTTTGTGTCATCTGCAAATTTGATTATCTCACTCGTCGTATTTCTTTCCAGATCATTTATAAATATATTGAAAAGTAAGGGTCCCAATACAGATCCCTGAGGCACTCCACTGTCCACTCCCTTCCACTGAGAAAATTGTCCATTTAATCCTACTCTCTGATTCCTGTCTTTTAGCCAGTTTGCAATCCACGAAAGGACATCGCCACCTATCCCATGACTTTTTACTTTTCCTAGAAGCCTCTCATGAGGAACTTTCTCAAACGCCTTCTGAAAATCCAAGTATACTATATCTACCGGTTTACCTTTATCCACATGTTTATTAACTCCTTCAAAAAAGTGAAGCAGATTTGTGAGGCAAGACTTGCCCTGGGTAAAGCCATGCTGACTTTGTTCCATTAAACCATGTCTTTCTATATGTTCTGTGATTTTGATGTTTAGAACACTTTCCACTATTTTTCTTGGCACTGAAGTCAGGCTAACCGGTCTGTAGTTTCCCGGATCGCCCCTGGAGCCCTTTTTAAAATATTGGGGTTACATTTGCTATCTGCCAGTCTTCAGGTACAATGGATGATTTTAATGATAAGTTACAGATTTTTACTAATAGGTCTGAAATTTCATTTTTTAGTTCCTTCAGAACTCTGTGGTGTATACCATCCGGTCCAGGTGATTTACTACTCTTCAGTTTGTCAATCAGGCCTACCACATCTTCTAGGTTCACTGTGATTTGATGCAGTCCATCTGAATCATTACCCATGAAAACCTTCTCCATTACGGGTACCTCCCCAACATCCTCTTCAGTAAACACCAAAGCAAAGAAATCATTTAATCTTTCCGCGATGGCCTTATCTTCTCTAAGTGTCCCTTTAACGCCTCGATCATCTAACAGTCCCAACTGACTACCTCACAGGCTTTCTGCTTCGGATATATTTTAAAAAGATTTTACTGTGAGTTTTTGCCTCTACAGCCAACTTCGGAAATAAGGGAAGTTGCCTTTTTATTATACAGTATAAAAATAAGAAAAAATTGAACATTGATGTCAGTCATCTGGACCAATTGATTAAACATGACCCTGTGAAAGTGCAGAAAATGCAAGTATGACTTGTGAGCACTGGGGGTGGTATGATGGTCCTTAAATATACATTATAAAAATTGATAAAAATATTTACATAGCGTTGTGATTGTGAGGCGACTCGGGCCGGTCTGATTTTAAATACAATGGTTTTTTACGTCCACCTGACAGTCAAGTGATTCCTGATTTCGGCGGGCAATCACCAAAAATGAAACCATTCAATGTCTTTATTCAAACCACCAGGAATGACTGATTTCAATTGAAAAATCCACTTTTGCTCGCATTGTCTTAATGTCTGAATACGGTTCCCGCCTCGCCAATGTTGATTGATTTCAAGCACTGTCCATTTAATATCAAACTCGTGCTTAAATTCCTTAAAATGAGCGACCAAAGGTTCCTCAACTCGATTAGTGTTGATGCAACACTTATGTTCAGTGAGACGGGTCTTGATTTTTCTTTTAGTCATGCCCACATAGATTAAAGGGCATGGGCAGAAGATCGCATAAACAGCATGAGTCGAGTGGCAGGAGGATTCTGGCAATGAAATTGTCTTCCCTAATGCTGTGGTAATGTGGGTCTGGGGTGATTTCAATGGACAGAGTTTACATTTGTCACAGACTTGAATTGGTTCAATGTTTACTATAGGTTTTGAGCAGTTTGAACGTACAACATGATCTCTGATGTTTTTACCTCGGGAATATGCAATTCGTAGAGGTTGATTGAATAAAGGATGGATTTGCTGAATAATCCTCCAGTGCGTTCTCATGGCTCTACTGATAGATGCCGACAACAAGGTATGTTTCAAAACCACAGTCTGTGGGTTCGATCCCGGCTCTGGATTTTTTGGCAAAAACAAATAATCTCTATTAGAATAGAGTGCTCGCCGGTATGCTTTAACACACTGGGTTGGGTAACCACGTTGTAAAAAGCGATTAGCCATTTCTTTCGCTTGAATCTTGAAATCGTCACGATCCGTGCATAGTCTCCTCAGTCTGAGGAACTGGCCCACGGGAAGATTAGTTTTGAAGCTGGTTGGGTGGAAACTATCAAATCGAAGCAAGTTATTACGATCATTTGGTTTCCGGTATATGGATGTGGCTAAGGTGGTATCTTTTCTCTGGATCAATGTGTCTAAATAGGCTATATGATCCCGATGGAACTCCATGGTAAATTTTAAACACGGTTCCAGGCTATTTAGCCATTGATGGAATTCCTTCAATATGTGTAAAGAGCCTTCCCATATAACGAAAACGTCGTCAATATAACATTTCCAGCACTTCAGATGGGGTGTCCAGTGACAATTTTCTATGTGTAAGGCCTCAAATCTGGCCACAAAAATGTTGGCCACATCTGGGGCCATAGCAGCCCCCATGGCTGTTCCTCTGATCTGTAAATAAGTCACCATCAAACATGAAGTAGTTCTTACTTAGTGTGAGATCAAGTAATTCAATAATATAAGAAATGGGAATTCGTTTTGGATGTGAGTGTGTCTTCAATGCCTCTGAAACTGCAACGAGTGCCTGATCCTGAGGGATGACCGTATAAAGCGATTCAATGTCAAATGTGACTAGCAAGCACTCTTCAGATAATTGTACCGTGTCAAGGAATTGTAACATACTCGTACTATCTTTGACATACGACGTGGATTTGGACACACAAGGCTGGAGAATTTTGTCCAAGAAGATGGAAATCGGTTCTAACACAGATTCATTTGCCGATACTATTGGACGTCCCGGCGGGTCACAGAGTGTTTTGTGAATTTTAGGTAGTATGTATAGAACTGGTGTTCTAGGGTTTTCATTGATCAAAAATCGTCGTTCTGAACAGGTCAAAAATCCAAGTTCAAATCCTCTTTCCACAATCTCTTTAATTTCATGGAGAATCTCATCCGCCTCACTGCTGAAATTTTCTGAGCAGGGAGACGGCGTCGGTGTCCGGTGAGTCAGATAAATTTGTTCTTCTTTTTTCCCACTTGCAAACATACATCGTTAAATGTTGCTTTGCTAAAAATTAGATATCGCTAAAATTAATTTTTAACTATAAGCTTTTTCATCTTAGAAAAAATTCATGGACCCGCAGCATTCTGCATGAAATAAATGCTGTTTAGATACCCCGTTAAGCAAGGGAAAGTGCTGGATCAGGAGAGCTTGAAACGGATGTCTCTGAAGCAGCTTGTGTGGCGAAACGCGCGCGTCGGACAAGTGCCTCTGACAGCTACGGGACAAGCAACCCAGATACCCCGGAAATAAGAGAAGTTGCCTTTTTATTATACAGTATAAAAATAAGAAAAAATTGAACATGGATGTCGGTCATCTGGACCAATTGATTAAACATGACCCTGTGAAAGTGCAGAAAATGCAAGTATGACTTGTGAGCACTGGGGGTGGTATGATGGTCCTTAAATATACATTATAAAAATTGATAAAAATATTTACATAGCGTTGTGATTGTTCAAAATTATCAAATACCACGTCTTTATACAAGGTAATTGAAGTCTCCCATTATTACTGCACTACCAATTTGGTTAGCTTCCCTGATTTCTCTTAGCGTTTCACTGTCCGTCTCACCATCTTGACCAGGTGGACGATAGTATACCCCTATCACTATAGTCTTCCGACACACAAGGGATTTCTACCCATAAAGATTCAATTTTGTATTTAGTCTCATGCAGGATGTTTATCCTGTTGAACTCTATGCCATCCCGCGCCACACCTCCTCCCGAGTGCTCCTCTCTGTCATTGCGATATAATTTGTACCCCTGTATAGCACTGTCCCATTGGTTATCCTCTTTCCACCATGTCTCTGAGATGCCAATTAAGTCTATGTCATCATTCACTGCTATACATTCTAATTCTCCCATCTTACTTCTTAGACTTCTGGCATTAGCATACAAACATTTCAAAGTTTGTTTTTTGTTTGTATTTTCATTCTGCTTTTTAATTGATAGGGATAAGTTAGAATATTTTAGCTCAGGTGAGTTTTTAGTTACAGGCATTAGGACTACTTTTCTAATTATTGGAACCTCACTGTCAGGATGCCCTAATTCTAATGCATCATTAGTATCCTTTGAAGATACCTCTCTCCAAACCATGCGCTGCTGAGCGACTGTCGGCTTTCCCCTTTGTTCTAGTTTAAAAAGCTGCTCTCTCCCCTTTTTAAAGGATAGCGCCAGCAGTCTGGTTCCACCCTGGTTAAGGTGGAGCCCATCCCTTCGGAAGAGACTCCCCCTTCCCCAAAAGGTTCCCCAGTTCCTAACAAAACTGAATCCCTCTTCAGGGGGTACAGTGCTACCAAGGTTTGTCCCCTTTTAAAATTAGCTTCCGAGACACCCCATCCAAGATCAATCGGTTCTTGAACAGAATCCATAATGCTTTACGTAAGGAATCTAAATGGGATTCTAGTTTGGCTCAGACATAGAATCAGCACCCCCAACATCTTCTGTGCCTTTATGATCCAAGCCAGCAACTCATCTTTATGAAAGAAATGCAACATTGTTCTAGACAGCTCCAACCCCAGAGGAATTTCCCATCCTCCGGGGAGTAAGGGTCCCTTCATCATCTGTGCCATCTGGGTCCCTATCAGTGACCCACAGCAGGTGTAGGCATACTCCTACGCTTACTCGTGGCACCAAGTGTATGGGGATCCACGGTTTGCGATTCTGAATGCTTAGGCCTACCACATCGGTGACTGAGCAAAACCAGGGCCTAGCCATAAGGCTGCTTAAACCACCAAGCTGTTTTGCAGCAGACTTGCACAAGAAAAGTGTGCAAACGCTGCCACGGTCTATACGAAAACCCGGGGGCATCAGTCTTGCGCCCACTGAGTAGCCTTTCTCTGCTGACAAACCAGTAAGGAGAGCCCCAAAACCAGGCAAAACCTCTGACAGGTCTCATTCCGGTCCTATTCCCAGATCATGTTGAGAAGGGTGGGCTCAGTAAAAGCAGCCAGAGGTAACTCCCTGAACCTCCAAGCAGCATAGACACAAAGCCAAGATGAAATGCCTGAATATGGCAAATAGACGCTTTGGGAGCATGCTGCTACCCGGTGTTTATCTTTGTGCTGACAATTGTGCGCCTGCACAAGCTAGCATGGACAGGGCACTGTCCAATAAGAGGCCAAAAAATATAGGCGCACAATACATGGTACAAGTAGGCACCCACCTAAGCGCTCAAACACGAACCGAAGTCAGTCACTGTTTTGCGACAGACTTGTGCACAGAAAAGCGTGAACGCCACAGTGGCCTACCACACAGCATCTAAGCAAAGCCTGAGAGTGGGGCCTAGCCAAAAGGCTGCTCAACCCGGCAAGCTGCCAAAACTCCAAATTCTCTCAGAGGTAGGAATGAACATCAGATCAGCACACTGAGGCTCTGAGACCAGAAGCGGAATGGAAATTCATTCCTTTTCTTTTTTTACTCTTTACCTGAGCACACCCCATCCCGGCCAAGTACAGAGTCAGTCTTTGGTTGCGGGTGGAAAAAGCAAAGGCCTTCACGATCGTGCTTGGGTTCCTGCACCCACTAGCCTCTCAGCTGTTTCTCTCTCTACAGCAAAGTCCACGCCAGAAAACCAGCTACCAGACTGAGGCACTCTACTGAACAAGGGATCCGCAGACATCACCTCAGGAAATCTCGACTGAGTGAGGGACCATAAAGTATAGCCACAAAAGAGCAGGGCAAATTAATTTCCTTCTTTTCTCTTTTCATTTTTTTTTTTTTTAAAGCAATCCCCGGTAGGGAGATGCACATCCACCATCTGTTGAGATGGAGAATACTGGCGGACTGTCAGTGCAGGGATATATATACCATAACTTCAGCTTTGCTCCGTCTCTATCTGCTGGTAGAGGTGCATAACCCACTGGTGTGGCTTAACCTGTCCGAATGCTAACAAAAGCAATGTTTCCCTTGGCCAGTTCTATATCAATGCATCTGTTGCCTCACTGCCATAATCCTGTTGCTGTCTGAAGAACTTTCTTGCCTTTGCGTTCTGGTAAGTTGCCATTAGAACCAGCTTGGCTCACCTCTTTTTTTTTATTATATGCTTGAATGCGTAATGGCCTAGCTCCTGGATCCATCATATTTTGGCTCAGAAAATATGCTTGCACATTCTCCTGACCTGTAATGTGTAATGCTGAAAGTTGTAGCAGAATTTTCTCCGGCCATGAGAATAGTAGTTCCACGTCCTCCAAAGTTCTTTGGCTCCAGGTATCCCCTTGTTTGTTTATATATGCGATTGCTACTGCTTTACATAGTCACATAGCACTCTTACTGCTCCTTACCTAATCATTAACTGAAAATGGAGCAATGGTAACTATATGATTTGATTCTAATCACTTTATGGACCCCGTACTCTCTCTCTTTGCTCAACCCTGAGCATAACTGTCCGGGCAAAGGACACCCCAATCTCTTAAAATGGGCATCTGTTATCAAGTGAAATTCCCCCCTACACATTCAGGTAGTTTGTCCACCAACACAAACCTTACTATTATTTTCAGGTGAATTTTTTTTAAAGGAATTATATATGCAAATGTAACAAACTATCATAGTAATTTTTGCACCTAATGCGAGAAAATAATCTAACAAAAGAAAGGCATGTATTATAGCCATTTTCAAAAGCCCACTTTCAAGGCTAAGGTGTTTTTACATACGTAAAGCCCAGCATTAAACATATAAATAAGAACATATGAAATTACCATGCTGGGTCAGACCAAGGGTCCATCAAGCCCAGCATCCTGTTTCCAACAGAGGCCAAACCAGGCCACAAGAACCTGGCAATTACCCAAACACTAATAAATCCCATGCTACTGATGCATTTTTAATATCTTTTGGAATTTCAAGTATAAATGATTAACATCCTTGCTCTTGAAATGGAGCAGGACGTAACACTCTTAGTTTTATTACTTTTAGTGTTGCCAGAACAGCAATGATCTTCGCTGGTGATATGCATGGAAAAAAACCATGAATGTGTTGGGAAACCAACTCTAGGGCATAAACATTTTGAATGATATCCAGTATCTCCTACTCTAGTAATGTGGATCTACTCTTTGTAAAACATTTATTCTAGCTTTGCTGGCACCCTCTGTAAAATCTAAAATTTGACCTATCCTCAGGAAGCCTCTGTTTTGATTCATCTAGACTCAAGATTAGTCTTTCAAGTATCTCACCCAAATAAACTCTCTTTGCAAGACATTTTGCAGAGATGCAATTTGGTGCAAGAACCAGCAGCCTAATGCTCGAGTCAGAAATTGTCTAGCTCCTAACGTGCTAGTGGATCTTGAAGAACTAACAAATTCATCTTCATCAGAATGATAAGTAGTTGTGGATCAAAGCTGTTCCATCTGTCCTCCATCAAAAAGCTGCTGTTTTCTGCTTAACAGGGCTCTTACCGCATTACTAGTGCAGATGCCATCTGCACAAACAGTTGAAGAAAAAGTGTGTATAATTCTTTATGTGCAGCGCCTCCTTCCACAGGGATAGATGATTTCCTGCTCAGTTGCGAGAATCTGGCATCAACCTGTGTCTTCTGAAATAGATGTTACTTTACCTCTAATGGTAGAGGAGCTAACCTTGAAAATAGTATTATATGTCTATTATAGTATTATATATATTAAATAGTATTATATGTCAGGAAGGTCTATTCTGAAAGGAGTTTAATCTCCAATTCTGCATAGAATGGAATGGCTATGGATGCCTTCTATGTCCCTCTCAGAACTGAAATTCAGTTCATACCTAAATTTCATCTTAGTGAAATAGATTGATTACTGAAATCTCTTATCACTCAGAATTAATTTTAGTTTTTACTACCTCCTCCTGATCTACAGACAGAAAGACTATAATTTGAGGGAAATAACTATACCCTCTCAGAACATCCTGTTACTAGATTCCTGTATTTGTGTTACAAGACATGAAGAATGCATGCCATTTAACTATATTTATCTTTTTCTTTAAAGGCTGAAAGGCTTTGTTTAGGATTCTTAAGGATCCGGGGGAGAAAAAAAAAACCCAGAGGCAGAGGATGCTGGCAGTAATCACGATGCCTTTTTTTATGTTGTCCCAGCACTTTGAGAGTTAAAAGAGGGTCCTTGTATTTAATTATATGCGGCTGTGCAGAACCTGCAGCTGCTGGAGTTCAAGATGGAAGCATTCCAGTTAGCTGCTCCTTCTCTGGGTATGTCTCTGTGAGTTTAAAATATAATTTTGCACTAGGTTCATGCTATTAAGACCCCAGATCCCGGCCTCAACTTATTTACAGAGTGCAGAAGGGACTCCTTTTTATTTTTATGCTTTTGTGAACACACCAAAAATATCCAAATTTTCAGATTTTTTTTTCAGGTACTTTTGTTCCAAAAACCATATTTATTCAAAACAAATGCATATCCCTGAATGGACTTTTGAACTAGCAGTGTGACAACAATTCTACTGCTGCTGGAGCATCCATTTTGCAATGGCAGCAGGGCAGTGATGTCACAGTGTAACAAATGAGGTTGTGCCAACATGACTGCAGCAGAAGAGCTTCAAGATAAGCTGGCTCACAATTCACTTATGTTCAGAATGCTGTGTTTCAGTTTGCAAGGAGCGGAAGCTTACCAGGCTGGCTAATAAGCTGCCCTGATTTTTAAGCTAGGATTTCCCCTTTAAAGGAAGAATCATTTGCTGTTTACCATATATTTCCATGAAAACAGTGAAAGAAAATTCACACACACTTCTGCTAGTTTCCTAGTTTCTTTTCCATATTTTATTTTTATTTATTTATAACTTTTTTTTATACCGAAGTTCAGGTAACAGAATTACTTATCACTCCGGTTTACATTATAACAAGTAGAAAACAATGACAACATATGTCTTACAATGAACAAGGGAGTGAACAACTTGGATAATATAACATAACTAGGAACAGTAGCATTATGCACTATTAGAGCGAGACTAGCGCATGGGGAGGGAGGGGGAAGGAAGGTTGTTTGTGGAGGGGGGGGAGGAGGGAGAAATTTCTTATTGATGAGTAAAAACATGAGCATAGGTTCTGGACGTCAACAGTATGAAAACAGTCTATGGGAGCTGTGGAAGACTAAGCAAGTTAAGGGAATGCTTGACCGAATAGCCATGTCTTGAGTCTTTTTTTGAACGTGTTGGGGCAATGTATCAGCCTTAGCTCCGGAGGAAGCAGATTCCACTGTTTGGGGCCTGCTGTGGATAGAGCTCTTTTACTTAAAGATGTTTTCATGGGAGGTGCATGTAGAGTTCCTCTTTGTGCTAATCTTAGCGGTCAGGAAGACGTGTGAAGCTGAAGAGGGATTCTGAGGTCCAGTGGAGTGTTGTTGAATATGACTTTGTGGGTGATTGATAGAAGTTTAAACAGGATTCAAGATTTGACTGGGAGCCAGTGGAGCTTCTTTAGAATTGGTGTTATATGATCGCTTTTGTTGGACTTATGTCAAATAGGGAAAAGAAATAAGTTTCAGTCATAACTAAAAAGGAACCTGTTTTCAGGATGCAATTTCCGTCCTACTTCAAACCTCCCATTTATCTCCAAAATCATGGAAAAGGCTGTCAACTCCCAACTCATGGACTACCTTGAAATTAACAATATTCTATACCCTTCACAATTCGGATTCCACAAGAACTTCAACACTGAATCCCTTCTACTCGCCCTCACTGACCACCTCCTCAGAGGCATGGCCCATGGCCACTGCTACATAATTGCCCTCCTTGACATCTCCTCAGCTTTTGATACAATAAGCCACAACCACCTCCTCTCCTGCCTATTGGACATAGGCATCTCTGGTTCTGCCCTCCAATGGATCACATCCTACCTATCCAACAGACAATTCTCAGTCAAAATAGGCAACACTAAATCCAATCACTACACCCTCTCTCAAGGAGAACCTCAAGGTTCCTCCCTCTCATCCACTTTATTCCAGTGGGAGCACTGAGAGGAGAGGATCACCTTGCTGGTGGCTGAAAGGAATCAGTAAGTTTTTGCTTGGGACATTGTCTTTTTGAAACGTATTGGGGCAAAATTAACTATTTGGGAATATTATTTAGTGTGTTTGTGCTTTTAATAGTCAGTAAGGCAGCGAATAAACAAGTTAGACTTTGTATTTTTAAATGGTCAGTCAGGAAGGCAGCTAGTAAGCAGAACTGAGTGTTTGTATTTAAAAAAATTAAAAAAAATTAGCCAGAAGCTAGAAATAAGCTAGGAGCAGTGTATACCTAAGTAAAAAGGTTGAAGAGTTCAGTTCAGTTATTCACCTTGGAAAGGTGTTGAGGTAGTGTGATTTGGTACCAACATTTGATAATCAAGAGAGCAGCGAGTCACTCTGGCTGACTAACTGAAGTTAGACTGTTTGGATTTCCCAACCCTTCCACCACCTCCCCCCCCCCCCCCACCCAGCTCATCCTTTAATTTATAGGCAGGTGCCACTTTCACAAATTTAAAAAAAAAAAAGAAAAAAGAACTTTGAGAGTTTGATCAGTCCCTTAGAGGCCACTACCAGACATATAGTGAATTCACTAATACATTTAAAAGACGTTAGACACATTCCTACTCCCCTAGCAAGCTAAAACTTAACAAAATTGAGATGAAGGCAGCAGCCCAGCAGCAAGAGGGGGGCTTCCCAGTCTTTTGCATAGAGTGTCACATGTATGATTTTACACCCGCCGGTGAGAAGTTGTACATGTGCATGCAATGCAAAGAGCTCCTGGCTCTCAGAGAACGAGTCCGATCTCTGGAGGCTAGAGTGGCAGACCTGGAGGAGCTGAGGCAGACAGAGAGGTATATAGATGAGACCTTCAGGGACATAGTAGCCAAGTCCCAACTTCAGACTGGCAGCCCTGGTGCTGCCTTGGAGGAAGAAGGTCTCATGATTGGCGAGCATCAACCAGGTGCAGCAGAAAAGGATCCTGTAGCAAGGACCTGCTCGCCAGGTGATGCATTGTCCTTTCGCACCGAGGATATCTCCCCAAGGCCTACTGCCCAGGAGGGAAGGGTCAGGTCAGCCATCATAGTTGGTGATTCGATTATTAGGAATGTAGATGGCTGGAGGGCGTGAGGATCGCCTGGCAACATGCCTACCTGGTGCGAAAGTGGCGGACTTCAAGCGTCACCTATATAGGATTTGAGACAGTGCTGGGGAGGAGCCGGCTGTTGTGGTACATGTGGGCACCAACGACATAGGAAAATGTGGGAGGGAGTTCTGGAAGTCAAGTTTAGGCTCTTAGGTAGAAAGCTTAAATCCAGAACCTCCAAGGTAGCATTCTCTGAAATGCTCCCTGTTCCACGCGCAGGTCACCAGAGGCAGAGCTCCGGAGTCTCAATGTGTGGATGAGACGCTGGTGCAAGGAAGAGGGATTCAGTTTTGTTAGGAACTGGGGAACCTTTTGGGGAAGGGGGAGTCTCTTCCGAAGGGATGGGCTCCACCTTAACCAGGGTGGAACCAGACTGCTGGCGCTAACCTTTAAGAAGGAGATAGAGCAGCTTTTAAACTAGAACAAAGGGGAAAGCCGACAGTTGCTCAGCAGCGCATGGTTCGGAGAGAGGTATCTTCAAAGGATACTAATGATGCATTAGAATTAGGGCATCCCGACAGTGAGATTCCAATAATAAGAAAAGTAGTCCAAGTGCCTGTAACTAAAAAAACTCACCTGAGCTAAAATATTCTAACTTATTCCTATCAATTAAAAAGCAGAATAAAAATACAAAGAAAAAACAAACTTTGAAATGTTTGTATGCTAATGCCAGAAGACTAAGAAGTAAGATGGGAGAATTAGAATGTATAGCAGTGAATGATGAAAGACTTAACTGGCATCTCAGAGACATGGTGGAAGGAGGACAACCAATGGGACAGTGCTATACTGGGGTACAAATTATATCGCAATGAGAGAGGAGCACCCGGGAGGCGGTGTGGCGCTTTATGTCCGGGATGGCACAGAGTCCAACAGGATAAACATCCTGCATGAGACTAAATGCACAATTGAATCTTTATGGGTAGAAATCCCTTGTGTGTCGGGGAAGACTATAGTGATAGGAGTATACTACCGTCCACCTGGTCAAGATGGTGAGACGGACAGTGAAATACTAAGAGAAATTAGGGAAGCTAACCAAATTGGTAGTGCGGTAATAATGGGAGACTTCAATTACCCCAATATTATCATCGGGACACGCTAGAGAGATAACGTTCCTGGATGGAATAAATGATAGCTTTATGGAGCAATTGGTTCAGGAACAGACGAGAGAGTGAGCAATTTTAGATCTAATTCTCAGTGGAGCACAGGATTTGGTGAGAGAGGTAACGGTGGTGGGGCCGCTTGGCAATAGTGATCATAATATGATCAAATTTGAATTAATGACTGGAAGAGGAACAGTAACTCAGAGGCTGGGGTAACTCATTCAGAGAACCAGAGTCAAGTGATTCAGCCAGGAGACAAGACTGTCTGTTCCAGCACAGATAAGATCGAACTGTTTATTAATATTATTGCATCTGTGTATTATATATTTCTCTGTGCTATCATTTCATTATCTCTTCTCGTTAAGGATTTTGTATATTAATTTGTTTGTGTTCTTACTATTTGGTTGCATTAAGATTCCAGGGGGGGGGGGGGGGGGGGAGGAACCAGTCCAGCATTTAAATCAGTATCCCCCTCTTTTGCATGTAGCTGGCTCTATTAATTCCTGTTTAGATACTAATATTGGGCATAAAGAGCTGTAGGATCATTCATAGCTAACGGAGGTAAAGCTCCAGAAAGTGTCCTAATCTACCCAGCTTGACCAAGGTTTAAGTGTTTATCTCTCTCCCACCCTACCCCACTGCCCACCCACCCCTAGGTTTGATTTTCTGATATAGTCTGCCGAAACTCATAATTGGCAACAAAACAAATTAGTAAATTGGTATTTCCTTAGATGTTAACCATCAATAAATTACCAAAATGAAGACTATCCAATGTAGCTATTGTGGAGCCATTATTCTGAGGGAAATCATCTGGAAACGTAGGGCTTGCCCCATTTGTGCAGAACTCTCTTCCTTGAAAAAGGAGCTGGCTGATGTTAAAGCTGAATTAGCTTCAATAAAGAAAGTCTCACCCACTTTTCAATATTCAGGAATTAATTCCCCATTACCACAAAAAAATCAAGAGTCAAGAAAAGAGAGATACACAGTAGGCTCAGGTAGGATAAGACCTGTGACCCACAGACACCCATTCTTTACAGCTGTGCAACCCACAAGTTCACCCCCCCCACTCACACAGGGCATTAAAGGACTCAAAAAAACAGGATTACAGTGGGCTCCGGTAGAATTAGACCTGTGATGTGGAGACACACACTGTATCAAGTTCAAGTACAAAAAGCCTTCTCTGTATTTAATACTGAAGACTTTCTTGAGAAAAAGATCTGAAGTGTTAACTGAGAAGAGAGAAGAAGCCCAATGCATACAGAAATTCCAGATCAGTAACCAAAGGAAAAAGCTCATTGTGATGGATGAATCTGTCAGAGGCAATAATCCTTTCCCTTGCACAATTGCAATGGGAAAAAGTGAAGTGAATAACAAAACAACTAAAGTCACAAAAGGAGTCCAGGAATAGCAGCGAGCTTAAAGAGAAAAGCTGGAAAGCTATGAGCACAATTGCCCGTAGTTTGGGCAATAAAATCCCAGATCTCCAAGCCCTAATGGTGGAGGAAGGCTTGGACATTGTTGCTATCACGGAGACGTGGTTCACAGAATCTCATGATTGGGATATGGCCATACCGGGCTACAACTTGTTAAGGAAGGACAGAGAGGAAAGGAAAGGGGGAGGAGTGGCTCTTTGTCAGAAAAAATATCCAAGCTTCTGAGCTGCAAGGAAGATGGTGGAAATGAAGAAACTATATGGGCCGACCTAAAAAAAGATGGGGCATTCATTTTTATTGGAGTGGTTTATAGGCCTCCAAACCAAAAGGAAGATCTGGACAGAGATCTGGTTGAAGACATCCAAAAGATAGGAAAGAAGGGAGAAGTGGTGATCGTTGCAGACTTTAATATCCCAGATGTAGACTGGAGAATCCCATCTGCAGAATCTAATAATAGCAGAGAAATAGTGGATGCCCTGCAAGTAGCTTTGTTCAAACAAATGGTAATGGAACCCAAGAGAGAAGGAGCTATACTCGACTTAGTGCTCACTAATGGAGATAATGTCTCCGATGTCCAGGTGGGCGCCCACCTCAGCACCAGTGATCATCAAAAGGTATGGTTTAATATCACAAAAAGGATACGGAAAAGAAGCACAAACACCCGTGTTTTGCAGTTCAAAAACACGGACTTTGATGAAATGGGGGAAGAACCTGGAGGAAGAACTAAAAGTCTGGGAGAACGAGAGAGATGTGGATCAACAGTGGACCAATCTAAAAGGAGCAATTACCAAGGCAACTAATCTATATGTTAGAAAAGTAAAAAAAAAAAAAAAAATGAAACCTATCTGGTTCTCAAAGGAGGTGGCTGACAAAATAAATGCTAAAAGAACAGCGTTCAAGAAATATAAAAGATCCCAAAGGGAGGAGCACAAAGAAGAATATCTGGTACAACTGAGGGAGACGAAGAAATAAAGTCAAGCGGAAGAGAGGATTGCCAAGGAGGTAAAGAGGTGACAAAACATTTTTCGGATACATCAGTGAAAAGAGAAAAGTTCAAAGTGATATAGTGAAATTGAAAGGTGGAAAGGATCAATGTGCGGAGAGAGACGAAGAAATGGCAAAAATATTAAACAAATACTTCAGTTCTGTGTTCACTAAAGAGGACCCAGAAGGACCATCACTAGTTAACAAGAAACTGGAGGGGAGTGGAGTAGACAGTAGAAAATGTATGGGAAGAGCTGGAGAAACAAAGTGGACAAAGCCATGGGGCCTGATGAAGTTCATCCCAGGATACTGAGAGAGCTCAGAGATGTGCTGGCGGGTCCGCTGTGTGACCTGTTCAATAGATCCCTAGAAACGGGAGTGGTGCCAAGTGATTGGAGGAGAGCGGTGGTGGTCCCGCTTCACAAGAATGGGAACAGAGAAGAGGCTGGTAACTACAGACCAGTTAGCCTCACTTCGGTGGTTGGAAAAGTAATGGAGTCACTGCTGAAAGAGAGAATAGTTCACTATCTACAGTTGGGAGAATTGCTGGACCAGAGGCAGCATGGATTCACCAGGGAAAGGTCCTGTCAGACGAATTTGATCGACATTTTTGACTGGGTAACCAAGGAATTGGATCAAGGAAGAGCACTCGATGTCATCTACTTTGATTTCAGCACAGCTTTTGACACAGTCCCGCGCAGGAGACTGGTAAATAAAACGAGAAGCTTAGGAGTGAGTGCCGAGGTGGTGGCCTGGATTGCAAACTGGTTGACGGACAGAAGACAATGTGTGATGGTAAATGGAACTTTCTCTGAAGAAAGCAGTTTTAAGTGGTGTACTGCAAGGATCGGTATTGGGACCGGTCCTGTTCAATATCTTTGTGAGTGACATTGCGGATAGGATAGAAGGTAAGGTTTGTCTTTTTGCGGATGACACTAAGATCTGCAACAGAGTGGACACGCCGGAAGGAGTGGAGAGAATGAGACGGGATTTAAGGAAGCTGGAAAAGTGGTCGAAGATATGGCAGCTGAGATTCAGTGCCAAGAAGTGCAAAGTCATGCATATGGGGAGTGGAAATCCGAATGAATTGTATTCGATGGGGGGAGAAAGGCTGATGTGCACGGAGCAGGAGAGAGACCTTGGGGTGATAGCATCTAATGATCTGAAGTTGGCGAAACAATCTGACAAGGCGATAGCTAAAGCCAGAAGAATGCTGGGCTGCAAAGAGAGAGAAATATAGAGTAAGAAAAGGGAAGTTATCCCCTTGTACAGGTCCTTGGTGAGGCCTCACCTGGAGTACTGTGTTCAGTTCTGGAGACCGTATCTCCAAAGAGACAGAGACAAGATGGAGGCGGTCCAGAGAAGGGTGACCAAAAAGGTGGAAGGTCTTCATCGAATGACTTATGAGGAGAGATTGAAGAATCTAAATATGTACACCCTGGAGGAAAGGAGGAGCAGAGGTGATATGATACAGACTTTCAGATACTTGAAAGGTTTTAATGATCCAAAGACAATGACAAACCTTTTCCAGTGGAGCACAGGTCTTGGTGAGAGAGGTAACAGTGGTGGGGCCGCTTGGCAATAGTGATCATAATATGATCAAATTTGATTTAATGACTGGAAGAGGAACAGTGTTCAAATCAAAGGCTCTCGTGCTAAACTTTCAAAAGGGAAACTTTAATAAAATGAGAAAAATTGTTAGAAAAAAAACTGAAAGGAGAAGGTAAAAAGTAAAAAAACATGTGCAAGAGGCGTGGTCATTGTTAAAAAATACCATTCTAGAAGCACAGTCTAGATGTATTCCACACTAAGAAAGGTGTAAAGGCGGCAAAATGATTACCGGCATGGTTAAAAGGGGAGGTGAAAGAAGCTATTTTAGCCAAAAGATCTTCATTCAAAAATTGGAAGAAGGATCCAACAGAAGAAAATAGGATAAAGCATAAACATTGGCAAGTTAAATGTAAGACATTGATAAGACAGGCTAAGAGAGAATTTGAAAAGACGTTGGCTGTAGAGGCAAAAACTCACAGTAAAAACATTTTTAAATATATCTGAAGCAGAAAGCCTGTGAGGGAGTCAGTTGGACCGTTAGATGATCGAGGGGTTAAAGGGGCACTTAGAGAAGATAAGGCCATTGCAGAAAGATTACATTATTTCTTTGCTTCAGTGTTTACTGAAGAGGATGTTGGGGAGGTACCCCTAATGGAGAAGGTTTTCATGGGTAATGAATCAGATAGACTGAATCAAATCACAGTGAACCTAGAAGACGTGGTAGGCCTGATTGACAAACTGAAGAGTAGTAAATCACCTGGACTGGATGGTATACACCCCAGAGTTCTGATGGAACTGAAAAAATGAAATTTCAGACCTATTAGTAAAAATCTGTAACCTATCATTAAAATCATCCATTGTACCTGAAGACTGGAGGATAGCTAATGTAACCCCAATATTTAAAAAGAGCTCCAGGGGCGATCTGGGAAACTACAGACCGGTTAGCCTGACTTCAGTGCCAGGAAAAACAGTGGAAAGTGTTCTAAACATCAAAATCACAGAACATATAGAAAGGCATGGTTTAAAGGAACAAAGTCAGCATGGCTTTACCCAGGGCAAGTCTTGCCTCTCAAATCTGCTTCACTTTTTTGAAAGAGATAATAAACATGTGGATAAAGGTGAACCAGTAGATATAGTATACTTGGATTTTCAGAAGGCGTTTGACAAAGTTCCTCATGAGAGGCTTCTAGGAAAAGTAAAAAGTCATGGGATAGGTGGCGATGTCCTTTCGTGGATTGCAAACTGGCTAAAAGACAGGAAACAGAGTAGGATTAAATGGACAATTTTCTCAGTGGAAGGGAGTGGACAGTGGAGTGCCTCAGGGATCTGTATTGGGACCCTTACTGTTCAATCTACCTTATAAATGGCCTGTGACCGACGGCCCGCAAATGCGCAGTAGAGCACAGCTCTACTGCGCATGTGCGGGCAAGGACGTCGGTCAGAAAAAAATATGGCGGTGGGGCCGCAGGAGCGGGAGGAGAAGCAGCGGCGCCGCGCGCGCGCGGTGCCGCTACTTCTCCTCCCCAGATCTGCCGGCAGATCTCGGGGGGGGGGGTGTCACTCCCGCGCCCCCCCCCCCCCCCCCCCCCCGAGATCTGCCGGCAGGAGCGGGAGGAGAAGCAGCGGCACCGCGCGCGCGGTGCCGCTGCTTCTCCTCCCGCTCCTGCCGGCAGATCTCGGGGGGGGGTCACTGCCGGCAGATCTCGGGGGGGGGGTCACTGCCGCGCGCGCGGGAGTGACCCCCCCCCCCCCCCCCCCCGAGATCTGCCGGCAGGAGCGGGAGGAGTTAATGGAGCCGGGTGAGGGTTGCGGGAAGTCGCGCTTACGGCGCCGGGAGGAAATGGAGGTGGGTGTGGGCTGCGAGGAGTCGCGAGTACGGCGTCGGAAGGAAATGGAGGCGGGTGAAGGGAGGGACTGAGTGGGAGGGAGGGAGGGAGGGAGGGAGAGGGGGGACTGAGTGAGTGGGAGGGAGAGGGGGGACTGAGTGAGTGGGAGGGAGGGAGAGGGGGGACTGAGTGGGAGGGAGGGACTGAGTGAGAGGAGAGGGAGGGTGGAGAGAAGTGGGTGGGGGAGGGGGGTGGTGAAGAGTGAGGGGAGAGAGAATGAGGGGGAGGTGAGAGACAGAGGGATGTAGCCCGTTTTAACGGGCTTAACGGCTTGTATATTTATAAATGATCTGGAAAGAAATACGACGAGTGAGATAATCAAATTTGCAGATGACACAAAATTGTTCAGAGTAGTTAAATCACAAGCAGATTGTGATAAACTGCAGGATGACCTTGTGAGGCTGGAAAATTGGGCATCAAAATGGCAGATGAAATTTAATGTGGATAAGTGCAAGGTGATGCATGTAGGGAAAAATAACCCATGCTATAGTTACACAATGTTAGGTTCCATATTAGGTGCTACAACCCAAGAAAGATCTGGGCATCATAGTGGATAACACATTGAAGTAGTCGGTTCAGTGTGCTGCGGCAGTCAAACAAACAAACAAACAATGTTGGGAATTATTAGAAAGGGAATGGTGAATAAAACGGAAAATGTCATAATGCCTCTGTATCGCTCCATGGTGAGACCGCACCTTGAATGCCATGTACAATTCTGGTCGCCGCACCTCAAAAAAGATATAATTGCGATGGAGAAGGAACAGAGAAGGGTGACCAAAATGATAAGGGGAATGGAACAGGTCCCCTATGAGTAAAGACTAAAGAGGTTAGGACTTTTCAGCTTGGAGAAGAGACTGCCGAGGGGGGATATGATAGAGATGTTTAAAATCATGAGAGGTCTAGAACAGGTAGATGTGAATCGGTTATTTACTCTTTCGGATAATAGAAAGACTAGGGGGCACTCCATGAAGTTAGCATGTGGCACATTTAAAATTAAATCAGAGAAAATTCTTTTTTACTCAACGCACAATTAAACTCTGGAATTTGTTGCCAGAGGATGTGGTTAGTGCAGTTAGTATTGTTGAGATTACTTACCTGATAATCTCCTTTTCCTTAGTGTAGACAGATGGACTCAGAACAAATGGGTATAGTATGCTCGTGCTAGCAGTTGGAGACTGATCTGACGTCAGCACGGGTATATATACCCCCACAGGAAGCGTAGCAACTCAGTAATCTTCCTTGCAAAAGCTGTTATGGATGTGTGTACTGACACTCAGTGAAATAGTGAAACAGGATTCCCCTGACAGATTGATAGTAGCTGGAGACCGCCAGCATTCCCAACCAGTAAGTAATCTCAACATTTCCTGGCGTGTAGCCAGATGGACTCAGAACAAATGGGATGTACAAAAGCTTTACTCCCAGCCTGGGTGGGAGGCTGCCTGAGGACCATGTAGGACCGCCCTCGCAAATGCTGTGTCCTCCCTGGCCTGGACATCCAGACGGTAGAACCTGGAAAAGGTATGGAGGGAGGACCACGTCGCCGCTTTACATATTTCTGCAGGCGACAGCATCCTGGATTCTGCCCAAGATGCCGCTTGTGCTCTGGTAGAATGAGCCTTGACTTGTAGAGACGGAGACTTCCCGGCCTCTAAGTAAGCTGCTCTGATAACTTCTTTAATCCAGCGGGCGATGGTGGGCCAAGAGGCCGCTTCCCCTTGTCTTTTCCCGCTGTGCAGGACGAACAGATGGTCCGTCTTTCGTACTTCTTGTGTCATTTCCAGATATCTGGGCAGCATTCTGCCTATGTTGAGATGGCGTAGTAAACGCCCTTCTTCAGATATCTTCAAACCCGCCATGGTAGGCAAGGATATAGTTTGGTTAAGGTGAAATTGTGAGACCACTTTAGGTAGAAAGGAGGGAACCGTGCGAAGATGGATAGCCTCCGGAGTGATTCTGAGAAAGGGATCACGGCAGGACAGTGCTTGTAGCTCTGAGATGCGGCGTGCTGAACACACCGCCAATAACACCATCTTCAAGGTTAGAGAACGGCGAGACAGGCCCCGAAGGGGTCTGAAGGTGGATCCCGCGAGGAAATCCAAAACAAGGTTGAGGTTCCATAAGGGCACAGGCCACTCCAGTGGCGGACGAATATGCTTGACTCCTTTCAGGAAGCGAGAAACATCTGGATGCGTGGAAATGGTCTTGCCATCCCTCCTGGGACCATAGCAAGACAGCGCAGACACCTGAACCTTGATGGAGCTGAGGGAGAGACCCTTCTGAAGTCTATCCTGCAGGAAATCCAAAACAATAGGGATAGTAGTCGCATGTGGGTTGGTGCCATGTGTGTCGCACCATGCTTCAAATACTCTCCAGATCTTGACACAGGTAAGGGATGTGGAAACTTGCGAGCTTGGAGGAGTGTATCTATCATGGGCTCCGAGTAACCTCTTTTCTTCAGTCTAGCCCTCTCAATGGCCAGACCGTAAGAGAGAATTGAGCTGGATCCTCGTGGAGGATGGGACCTTGACGTAGAAGGTCCCGGAGAGGAGGCAGGGGAAGAGGCTCCCCTGCCAGCAGTCTTCTCATGTCCGCGTCTTCTTGGCCAGTCTGGTGCCACTAGAAGAACTAGGCCCCGGTGTTTCTGAATCTTGTGGATGATGGCGCCCAGCAGAGGCCACGGAGGAAAGGCGTATAGCAGAGTCCCTGGAGGCCATGGCTGAACCAGGGCATCGATTCCGTGTGAGAACGGATCGCGCTTGCGGCTGAAGTATCTGGGTACTTGAGCATTGGACTTGTCCGCCAGTAAGTCCATGTCCGGAATCCCCCAGTGATCCTCAATCATCTGGAAGGCTGTGGGTGACAGCTGCCACTCTCCCGGATTTAGGCTTTCTCTGCTGAGGAAGTCTGCCGTGGTGTTGTCCTTCCCGGCAATGTGGACGGCGGAGATGTCCTGAAGATTCGCCTCTGCCCAAGCCATCAGTGGGGCGATCTCCAGAGATACTTGTCGGCTTCTGGTTCCGCCCTGACGGCTGATGTATGCCACCGTGGTGGCGTTGTCGGACATCACTGACTGCTCTGTTCTTCAGTCTGTGAGCAAATCAAAGGCATGCCAATCGGACTGCCCGAGCCTCTAGACGGTTGATGTTCCACGCTGACTCTTCTCTGTTCCACCGCCCTTGTGCGGTGAGTCCTTCGCAGTGTGCTCCCCAGCCGCTCAGGCTGGCATCTGTGGTGAGCAGAGTCCACGTGGGGGAGGACATCTTCGACCCCCTGCTCGTGTGGTTGGACTGCAACCACTACCGTAACTGTGTCCGTACTCTGGCAGGCAGAGGTAGGTGAGTGGAATAGTTCCGGAAACGGGGGCTCCAGCGAGAGAGCAGGGAGCGTTGCAGAGGTCTCATATGGGCCCTTGCCCAAGGTACCACTTCCAGGGTGGATGCCATGAGGCAGAGAACCTGCAGATAATCCCAAGCTATGGGCCAACTGGCTCCCATCAAGTACCGGATACGCGTCTGAAGTTTTAACCTTCTCTTGGTAGTGAGACTGTGTGTCGGCCTGGGTGTCGAACTGTACTCCCAGGTATTCCAGCGACAGGGGAAGGCTGTAGGCAACTCTTGCTGAGGTTGATTACCCAGCTCAAGCTTTCCAGAAGGGCGATCACTCTGTCGGTTGTCCGATGGCTCTCCTCTCGTGATTTCGCCCTGATCAGCCAATTGTCTAGGTAGGGATGGACCAGGATTCCTTCCCGTCTGAGTGCCGCTGCTACCACTACGACCACCTTGGTGAAGGTCCGCGGTGACGTGACCAACCCGAAGGGCAGAGCCCGGAATTGGAAGTGGTGTCCTAGAACCTTGAAGCGTAGGTAGCGCTGATGATCCGGATGGATCGGGATATGCAGGTAGGCTTCCGACAAGTCTAAGGCCATGAGGAATTCTCCTGGCTGTACTGCGGTCTTGACGGAGCGCAGAGTTTCCATGCGAAACCTCGGGACCCTTAAGTATCGATTGACTGACTTGAGGTCCAGTATGGGCCGAAAGGTGCCCCCTTTCTTGGGTACCATGAAATAAATGGAATAGTGTCCAGAATTCACTTCCCATGCAGGTACTGGGATGATGGCTCCTGTCCTTGAAAGCCTCGCCAGGGTAGCTTCCAATGCTGCCTTCTTGTGTATGGGACATGAAGATTCCACAAACTTGTCCGGAGGGAGGTGATGAAAGTCCAGGTAATACCCCTCTCAGATGATGGCGAGTACCCACTGGTCCGACGTAATCTCGACCCATCTGGGGTAGAAGAGGGTTAACCTGCCCCCTATGGCTCCGTCCCCCAGATGAAATCGGCGGATTCTCATTGTGAGGCGCGGCCGGGACTGCTCCCCTCTTGCGCTGCTTGGTCCGAAAGGACTGATTCTGGGCCTGAGGACGAGGCGCCTGATAGCTACTCCTGTAGGGAGTGAAGCGCTGGGAGCTTCTACCCCTGGAGGGCCTTGGAAAGGCGCGCTGGTTCCTTCTGAACCGATCTTCCGGCAGTCGAGGTACTGGAGAGGCGCCCCATGTGCTGGCCAGTCTATCAAGGTCGCTGCCAAACAGGAAAGAGCCCTTAAAGGGCAATCTGGTGAGGCGTGTCTTCGAAGGAGCATCGGCTGACCATTTCCGGATCCAGAGCTGGTCTGATGCAGCATCCGTGAGGAACGAGAGCGCTGACTCCATGTCTGCTGCTGGAGCGTTGTTCCTGACCTGTGACAAACAGGAACGCGTCACCACTGTGCAGCAGGTTGCGATCCGCAAAGATAGAGCTGCCACCTCAAAAGTCTGTTTCAGAATGGCGTCCAGTCGCCGGTCATGAGGCTCCTTGAGGGCCGCCCCCCCTCAACTGGAATGGTAGTGCGCTTGACCACAGCACTAATCAAGGTGTCCACTTGAGGGCACACCAGCAGCTCCTGGATAGCCGGTGCCAGGGGGTACATGCCTGTCATGGCCCGACCCCCTTTGAATGAGGCCGCTGGTGCAACCCATTCTAAATCTATCAGTTGTTGTGCCGCTTGCAAGAATGGAAAATGGCGGGCTGTAGGACGAAGACCTTCCAGCAGGGGGTTCTGTGCAGAGTGTACCGTAGCGCTGGGACCTGTAATATCCAACTCCGCCAGGCACTGAGACACCAGATCGGAGAGATCCTCTTTAGGGAAGAAGCGCCTCATGGTTCTATATGGCTCAATCCCTGAGGGAAGTTCCCCCTCGTCTGGTGAAACCTCCGGGTCAGACTGATCCGGACTGTCTGGCGGCGGGAGGTCCTGCTCATGATAAGGGCATGAGTGTCCAGGAACAGGATCCGCTGGAGCCGCAACCGGAGCAGCCGCCGCAGCAGGAACTGGACGGGAAGCTGTTTGCATCTGTACAAAGGCATGAATCCCCTTAAGGAGATCCACCCAGGAAATGGAAGCGGTCTCTAATCGCCGGGGTACGAGATCCCCCGGGATTCCAGGTTGGTCGAGACTGCCCGCTAAATCCGGGGTAGCCCCTGGGGAACTGTCAGCAAATCGTGGCTGAGACTGGTCCTGGCCCGAGGGTCCCACGGCCTCCTCACATTGAGCACATAGGGAGTCTGGCTCTTCACTGTGCGTGGCTCTAAGCTGGCATGCAGAGCAGAGGCAGAGGGCTTTAATGCCGGAGGTAGGAGGCGCTCCTGCTGTAGACGCCGAGGCGTTCTGTTCCATTGAAAAATATGCGCTTAATGAGAAGCGGCAGCAATATACACTTAAAATAACAGGCGCTTAATAATAATATGCGGCAGCCATATACGCTTAATATAACAGGCTCTTAATAATATGCGGCAGCAATATACGCTTAATACAACAGGCGCTCAATAATATGCGGCAGCAATATACGCCCAATGATATCCAATATGCTCTCAGCAATATGCGGCTAGCAATATACGCTCAATATTTATTTATTTAAATAACATTTTTATATACCGAAATTCATGTAGCAAATGTTACATATCAATTCGGTTTACATTATAACATTAAAACAAGCAAGACGGAGTGCAATTACATCGAACAGGAGAATAAACTTGGATGAAGTAACTGGGGGTTTAAAGAACAAGAAGTTACAGTAAATAACTTATAAATAACTTATACAAAACAATAAACAATATCATCCAATATGCTCTCAGCAATATGCGGCTGAGCAATGTACGCTTAATGATATGTAATATGTTCTCAGCAATATGCGGCGAGCAATGTACGCTCAATGATATGTAATATGTTCTCAGCAATATGCGGCTAGCAATATACGCTCAATGATATCCAATATGCTCTCAGCAATATGCGGCTAGCAATATACGCTCAATGTTATCCAATATGCTCTCAGCAATAGGCGGCTAGCAATATACGCTCAATGATATCCAATATGCTCTCAGCAATATGCGGCTAGCAATATACGCTCAATGATATCCAATATGCTCTCAGCAATATGCGGCTAGCAATATACGCTCAATGTTATCCAATATGCTCTCAGCAATATGCGGCTTAGCAATGTACGCTTAATAATATATAATATGCACGTAGTCATAGACAGGCGCCTATCATGGGCACTCAATACCTGAGCAAGGCCAACAAAATGGCGCCCTTCCACGGCGTGCCGCCTACAGGCCACGCCGCCGATCCTCGTTCCTCGGAGACCAAAGAGTAAGAGATGTACGCCTTACCTGATCCTCGGCGCTTCCCGGCTGGAACCCGGGCGGTCTCCGGCTGCAGGGGGAGAGGGCAAGTACCTTCACCGCCGCGCTTTGAGGAAATGCACCCGCTGCCTCGTCCACGCCAGGACCGAGGTGCCTCGTTCGCCCCGCCCGAGCCTCGCCCGGGGGCTACATCCCTGCCGCGATTCAGCCACCGGACTGAGGACTTAAACCTCCGGGAGATCACGGAAATCACCCCGGGAAACTCAACTGGGGGAGGGACCCCAAGGGTATCACCGCAGGAGTGCGGGGCTCGATGGTGCTGTAGAAGTTTAGTAAGAAGAAAGTAGAAAGTAGAAAGTAGATTGGAAACACGCTCAGCGAGCGTGCAGGCTCTCCAAACTGCTTTGGAGACGGAAATTACTAAGTTGCTACGCTTCCTGTGGGGGTATATATACCCGTGCTGACGTCAGATCCGTCTCCAACAGCTAGCACGAGCATACTATACCCATTTGTTCTGAGTCCATCTGGCTACACGCCAGGAAAAGCTGTGTTTAAAAAAGGATTGGATAAGTTCTTGGAGGAGAAGTCCATTACCTGCTATTAAGTTGACTTAGAAAATAACCACTGCTATTACTAGCAACGGTAACATGGAATAGTTTTTGGGTACTTGCCAGGTTCTTATGGCCTGGATTGGCCACTGTTGGAAACAGGATGCTGGGCTTGATGGACCCTTGGCTGACCCAGTATGGCATATTCTTATGTTCTTAATATCTACCTCACACCCCTCTGCCAGCGTCTATCCACCCTCTGTCTCAAATTCTACCTATACGCCAATGATGTCCAAATCATTAAACCCATTCATGAATCTCTCTCAGAATCTCTAAAATTCTGGGAGAAATGCCTAGCTTCCATTAATATCCTTCTCACAAACCTCCACCTTGCCTTAAACAACACCAAGACAGAACTGCTCTTCATATCCCAACACCAAAGCCCCAGACCTGCCCTTACAAACGACCCGGCATTTAACTGCATCTCCGCTCAGCACCATGTACGAGATCTTGGTGTCCTGATTGACCAGCAACGGAACCTAAAAAAATACATCAATGCAATCCTCAAGGAAGGTTTCTTCAAGCTCAAAGTCATGAAAAAACTAAAACCCCTACTCCATACCCATGATTTCCGTACCGTCATTCAGGCCACCTTCTCATCCAAAATGGACTACTGCAACTCCCTACTCCTAGGTCTCCCCTATTCCACCTTAAAACCGCTCCAAATGCTCCAGAATGTGGTAGTGAGGACCATCACTAATGCCTGCAAATCTGATCACATCACCCCCATTCTGAAAGACCTTCATTGGCTCCTCTATAAAACCTCTATTATGCACAAATCCATCTACACACACAACTCCAACTGGCTTGATGAGCCGTTTCGCCTCGTAACCTCTAACCACCCCACCAGAGCAACCAATAAAGGAACCCTCCACGTACCATCCCTCAAGAAGGCACAGCTCACCTCTACGAGGGACCGAGCCTTCTCCATTACTGGTCCTACCCACTGGAACTCACTACCAAACAAACCTCTGACGAACTCTGTACCTTCAAATTCAAAAATAAACTAAAGACCTGGCTCTTCAAACAGGCCCACCCTGATTAGATCCCCTTACCTTCAACCTCTCAATGCAGCAATATATGATTTGAACCCATATATATAGGCTTGTATAAAGTTATGTTTCTAGTTCTCATTGTTTACCTGTCTCCTTTCTTGTTGCCGGCTAATTTCTCTTCATTGTTCTATGTAGCCCCCTCCCCTGTACCTGTTTGATGTAATTTCCACCTCAGTTCTGATGTAAACCGGTATGACGTACCTACTAATACCGGTATAGAAAAGTTTTAAATAAATAAATGCATACATGCATGTCTGCAATCAGCGTTCACATGCCCCCCCCCCCCCTCCCAACAGGTTCTGAAAAATCTGGTATGGACAAAACACTGAAAAATGCTATTAGAAAAAACACACAGACTGATCTCATATGCTTTCTTTTCCTTCAGAAAATAGGCTAAAAATGTTATTTCTATACAATTTTTTTTACAACATACCCCATCCACGAGCGAATTCTGGCCCTGGGAGAATATTCCTTAGCTTTACCTCCAAAGCGGATCAATGTTGGCCCACATGGACATTCCCTAGATGAATTTTCCAAAAAATAAAATTACAAGTTACAATTCTCTGTTCAAACGAGTATACCTGCTGAAGCAATAGGAGAATGCTAAGTGCTATAGATACAAATTGTGCTTTTAATAAAAGTATGTATTTCAATTTTGGTAGACTCAAATTGGCCAAGCTGAAATCCCTTCCACACTCAGGTGTACAGCATTAAAATATTGTGCTGTACACAAAAAATAAAATATATTCCAGGGCCTAATTTGTGGGGGAATGGTCTAGAATGCAGTACCAACACTTCTTTTCAGGCTTAAGAGGCAGAGCAGCAGGGATGTTCTGCTCTAGCCCCTGTCTTCCAGGTAGCCTGCAAGGAAGAGAACAGCCACTCTACTCCCTAAACCAGCTACTTCCCTCTTGCTTCCCCCTCATCTCCTGAACTGCAAGAAACAGAAGGGGAAGGGATGAAACTGAAGCAGACACTGCAGAGCAAGAGACACAAAAAAAGGATTTGAATTAGCACAAGTTTGAAACTTATGAGCAGTAATGCTAATTGTCAAGGCTTCAATCCTGGCCTTGACGAACTGCACAACTTTCCAATTTGTGCTAATTCAACCCCATTTTGTATCCATTACCAAGGGCTTAATTTCAGGCAGTACAACCTAGAACCACATTCTGCCACTTTTCTCTGGGACCCAAGAAAGCAGACCAGAGCTGGCAGGGTATATCATCTGCCTCTCCTGTGGAAACAAAAACAGAGCCAGTAGTTGCATGGATTATTTATGCCCACCCCCCACCAGCCTTGGAGGAAGCAGAAAAGAGATAGGCCGATGGCAATATCATGCGCTCAGGCTAGCGCACAGGTTGACATGCATCCATAACCCGTGATGCAATAAGGGGATCGGCACATCCAAAAAAGCACATATCCAATAGTGCTCATAACATGTAAATGCCATGTTGATGAGGCTATTAGCTAGTACCCCAATGTAAAAAAGAACCGTGCGCCCAAAGCGCACATTTTAACCCTCAAAAATTAACGCCAACCCAGGAGCCGGCATTAAGTCTTGAGGAGACCCAAAACCTGCACAGAAAAGCAGAAAATACTGCTTTTCTGTAGTTCCTCCGACTTAGTATTGTTGCGTAAAATTGAGAGTCCATTTTCCTAACCTGCGCATAACCACGTCTCTTTGGTGCCTGATGCCATGGATGTGCTAGGGATGCACAATTTATCCCTAGTGTCTTTTTTAGCACGGCAGCTCATTTTCCTATTGCATTGAGTGCCCAAGAAAGATGAATGTGCGCGTGGTGGAAGACAGGTATCCAGTTTGGACAAATGTTTTTTATGCGCACTTTATTGCATCAGCCTGAGAGTGTGTTAGAGCTGCTTATTTATTTAAAATACTTGTATACCGCACCCTCCAAAGTTCGGGGCGGTTTCCAATAACATACATAGAAATAAAAATAGTTTTTTTTCATGTTAATTTAATTTAAAATAAAAACAAAAGACAAGTAGACATTAAAATAAGGTAAGATAGATAAGAATCACAATAAAAGAGCAAAACAGAGAGAGGAGACATGGGAGAGGCAGTAAAAAGGGAAGCTAGAGAAGGTGGTAATGTCAAATATGTGTAGGCGAGAGTGAGATGGTTAATCTGGAAAGGCGCATTTGAATAAAGGGGTTTTCACTTTTTTTTAAATCTTTAGGATATGATATAAAGGAAAATTAGTTCTTACCTGCTCATTTTCGTTCCTATAGCACCACGGATCAGTTCAGACTGCTGGGTTTTGCCTCCCTTCCAGCAGATTGAGACAGAAAAAAAACTTGAAGAACTCCCCCTCTTAATATGGTGTGCTACCTGTTTCCCTTCAGTATAAACATTACCAGAGCAGAACAACCAATTTAAAACCAATGGTTAGATCAAGCAAGGATAAGAAGAACACCAAACTAAGGAGTATTCTGTAATCTTCTGCCGTATAGGAAGTCAGACAAATAGCTGTGAACAGAAAAAAAAAAAATCGAGCGGACTCTTAAAACTGAAACCCCCCCCCCCAATGGGTGGGCGTCTGGACTAATCCATGGTACTATAGGAACAAAAGTTAGCAGGTAAGAACCAATTTTCCTTTCCTGTACGTATCCACCTCAGTCCAGACTGCTGGGATGTACCTAAGTTTCCCTAACTGTGGTGGGACCTGGAGAGTCCCACTTGAATGACACTGCTCCCAAAACAGTCGACATCCGGTGCCTGGACGTCCAAATGATAATGTCTGGCAAAAGTGTGCAGACTTCCAAGTAGCTGCCCTGCAAATTTCTTGTGGTGATACCAACTGGCTCTCTGCCCAGGTAGCAGTTTGTGACCAGATTGAATGAGCTTTTAGACCATCCAGAACCGGATATTCACGGCAAATGTAAGTGGAAGCAATAGCCTCTTTCAACCAATGGGTAATGGTAGCTTTAGACGCCTTATGTCCTCTCTTAACACCACTCCACAGAACAAAAGATGATCCGAAACCCGAACAGCATTGGTGACCTCAAGGCAACACAAGAGAACTCTTCTGACATCTAGACATCTCAATTCTGTAGCGTGAGGAGTATCTCGATCTAAACCCGGAAAGGCCAGAAGTTCCTCCAACTGATTTAAGTGGAAGGCAGAGACAACCTTCGGAAGAAAGGATGGAACCATTCTGAGCAATACCCCGAAATCAGAAAACCGCAGAAAAGGTTCCAGACAGGAAAGGACTTGAATTCAGAGACCCTCCTAGCAGAGCAGATAGACCCTAAAAATACCGTCTTGAGGGTTAAATCTTTCAAAGTAGCCTTCTTGAGGGGCTCAAAAGGAGGTTCTCACCAAATTGAGACTCCAAGAAGGACAAATGGAATGGACCGGAGGGTTCAAGTGCTTCACCCCTCTCAGAAAACGTACCACATCAGGGAGGGCTGCCAGAGATGCCCCTTCAATCTTGCCTAAGACATCCCAAACCTGCAACTTGCACCCAGAGGGAGCTAAAGGATAATCCCTTGCTGCGTCCCTTCTGTAGAAATGCAAGGATCTGTGGTATCGAACCCTGATGAGGAGGAACCCCTTGCTCGCCACACCAAGAATTGAAGACTTTCCATACCCAGACATAAGTTAGAAAAGTAGAGGTCTTTTGCGCCCGTAAGAGAGTGGATATGACATCCTCAGGATACCCTTTCTTTCTCAATTGCCTCCTCTCATAAGCCAGGCTGCTAGATAAAAGCAATCCACCTGGCCTAAAAATACCAGACCCCGACGCAGCAGGTTTGGAAGATGATTTAGGCGCAGAGGACCATCCACAGCCAGGTTGACTAGGTCCGCAAACCATGATCTCTGGGGCCCTCCGGAGTTACGAGGATAACTGTGCCTGGGTGAGTTTCTATTCTTCTTAGAATCTTGCCTACGAGAGGTCATAGAGGAAACATGTAGAGCAGAACGTCGTGGGGCCAAGGAAGGACTAGGGCATCTACCCCTTCCGCCCCATTTTCCCTTCTGCAACTGAAGAAGCATGGTGCCTTTGCATTTTCTGAGTCACCATCAAGTCCAAATGGGGAGTGCCTCACCAGCAAGAGATGAGCGTTATTGCTTCCAAGGACAACTCCCACTCTCCGGGGTCCAGATGTTGACGGCTTAGAAAATCCACTTGCACGTTGTCGACCCCTGCTATGTGAGAGGCCGCCAACAGGGCTAGATGTTGTTCCACCCAGGCCAACAGTTTCTCCACTTCTAAGGCTACCGGACGTCTCTGTTCCACCTTGATGGTTGATGTAGGCCACCGTCATTGCATTGTCTGACAAGACTCATACCGCCCGATGGTGGACAAGAGGAAAATATCTACACAACGGAAAGCACACCGCTCTCATTTCCATGTGATTGATGGACCATTGTGCCTCCTCCTGCGACCACTGGCCCTGACTGACAGATTGGCACACAGCACCCCAACCGGAGAGACTGGCATTCATGGTTACACTCACTCACTGAGGTACCTCTAGGTCCACGCCTCGCTTCAAGTGGTTGAGGACAAGCCACAAACACTGGACCTGGCAGACTCTGTGAATGGCAAAGGCATCCGGAATTCTTCAGACATCTGATCCCAGCGGGAAAGTAAAGCTCTCTGTAAAGGCTTCATATGAGCAAAGGCCCACGGGACCAATTCCAGAGTGGACACCATAGAGCCAAGAACCTGCAAGTAATCCCAGACTCTGGGTACTGGCACCAACAAGAGATGTTGAACTTAAGACGTCAGCTTGACAATCTGTTCCTGCATGAGGAAGACTTTGCCGACTCTGGTATCGAATTGTGCCCCCAAGAAGTCCAGAACCTAGAAAGGAAGCAGATGGCTGTTGGGATGATTGACGACCCGAAGGAGCACAGGCAATGTAATACTTTGTGTACCTCTGTTATGGTTGAGTGTGTTTTGGTGGATCCTTGGGTGCTGTGGGAGATGACCTCGCCCACAGGGAGGAGCCACAGCACTGGGCTAGACTCGTAATGCACAAAACACAGTTAGTTCTTTTTTTAAACAGCTTGAAGAGAGCCACCAGAGATGGCAATAGTGAGGCAGTCTGGTAGTTGCAGTCTCAGGGACATCGGCAGAGGGAGCCCTTCTCTCATTGATGATAGTAGGTTCTGCAGCATGTTTCCCAACTGTGGATGAGATAGACAGAGAGAGTACTCACTAGGTGTTTGCTGTTGGGATGCGATTTCCACCAGGTATGTTGAAGAAGGTATAGGCACAGAGGCAGGGAGAACAGGCCCTCGAGGAGCGAGTGCCTGTTCCCTGTAAGGCACCTGAAATAAAGCAGAGGGCCCCCAAGGAGCAGGTACCCAGGTTAGCAGTTACCTCAAAGGGCAGAGAGAGAGCTTCCAGCGGCAGCACAGAGCGTAGACAAGAATGAATTTGAGTCCTTGCTAACTCAATGAGCTAGCAAACTAGTGAAGGTAATATACCCAGATGGCGTGACGTCAGCATGAGGGAACGCCCTTGAAGTTCGCGCCAAGGATGACAAAGATGTGGGGTGTACGCGTGCGCGCACCCTAGTAGGTACCTGGGAGGAGCAATGGCGGGAGGCTGCACCATAGCCGTTCTGGGGGACGCCGGAGAGGTCGGCTTGTAGACGCTGTGGTAGCCATCTTTCCTAGGTAAGCGGGAGGAGCCGTGAATAAGGTGAGGCAAACGGGGCGAAGCCGTCTAGCACTGACGGACGCAACACCGCTAGCCTGCAGAGGTCCTCAGACTTTGCCTGAATGAGCCAGTCGTCTAGATATGGGTGAACCAGTACTCCCCTCCACCACTATCATCACCTTGGTGAAGGTATGTGAAGCTGTCGCCAACCCAAACGGGAGGACCATGAATCGCAGAAATCTTTGATTTATCCTTGTGGATTCCGATATGCCTCCGTCAGATCCAGGGAAGCCCTGCTGCGCACCGCCGCAATGACTGAGCGCAGAGTTTCCATCCGAAAATGTTGTACTTTGATAGCTTTGTTCACCTTTTTTTAGGCCCAGAATCGGACGGAAAGAGCCCTCCTTTTTGGGTACCATGAAATAGATGGAATATCTCCCGGTCCTGCACTCGTCCGGGGGAACCGGAACGATAGCCCCAAGATCTTCCAACCGGCGAAGGGTCTGACTTACTATCCGCTTCTTCACTGGGGATCCACAGGAAGATATCAGAAACAGGTCTCGCAAAGGCCAAGCAAATTCTAAAGCATAATCGTGTTCTAAGATTTTTAGAATCCACTGGTCCGATGTTACTTTGACCCACTCCTCGTAATACAGGGAGAGCTGTTCCCCTATGATTGGAACGGAGGAATGGGTCAGTGCTCTCTCACTGGGAGGACTTGGATCCCGAAGACCCTTGATTGAACCTGTCACAGTTGGGTCTGTGCCCCCGAAAGGAGTGAGACCAAGCTTGAGATCTCCCCGATGGTTGCCTTTGTCCAAGGGAAGGTGCCCTGCTCTGATGAAATCTTCTCCGACCCCGAAAACGAGAGCGGGGAAGAAAGAAATTGCTGGGGCCCTGAGGCTGGTCTTCTAGGAGCTTGTGCACCTTATTCTCCAAGGACTTTATCAGCTGTTCCAAGTCGTCTCCAAACAGGAACTTGCCCTTAAAAGGGAGTGCCCCCATCTGAGACTTTGAAGAGACATCAGTTGACCAATTGCAGAGCCACAAGAGCCTCCTGGCCGAAACGCTGACACCATAGTCCGGGACGAGGTACGGAGATCATGTAAAGCATCCGTGCCATATGCCACTGCCGCCTCCAAACGCTCTGCCTGCTCAGCTTCCTGAGGAGAAAGATCCCTAGCACAGAGGAGCTGTTGAACCCACCTCAGGCTCGCTCATTGCATAAGACTGCTATAGACAGCCGCCCCGACACCTCGAAAATTCTTTTGAGATGATTTCGAGCTTCCTGTCCTGGAGATCTTTAAGAGCCGCTGCGCTCCTGCCATCGGAATAGTCGTCCTTTTAGTGACAGCCAACACCGAAGCATCCACCTTCGGAACCTTGAGGAGTTTCATGGAGTCCTCAGGCAGCTGATAGAGCTTGTCCATTGCTCGCCCCACTCGCAGGCTTGCCTCCAGAGTATCCCACTCTCAGATCATAAGTTGCAGGAGCATAGGATGAAAAGGAAAAGTTCTAGCCGGACCACGCAAGCCTGCCAGGACAGGGTCCACTGTGTCGTGCCCTGGCAGCTCCTGAGGAAGTGCAATCCCCAGCTCAGCTAGGAGATGCGGAATCAGCGGATCCAGCTTATCCCTCTGGAACGAACCACCCTCGGGTCATCACCTTCCACCGGAACAGGCTTCTCTGGTTCCTACTCCTGATCCATCCCAATGAAGGGAGGAGTCGTCGGGGGAGGGTCCAGGGCCGGGTGCCTAGAGGGTCTGAGGTTTTCTTTATGATGGAAATTGAACTCCTGGCATTTCTACACACAACAAAGTGCAGAACATGGATTTGTGTGCATAAAATGGAGTCAGGAGCATAAAAAAGTTGGGCTCTCCCAAATTTTGAGTGGTTACAATGCACACAAAATATTTTTGTATATAATGTGTATATGCACATAAATAGTGTTTTGTATGCATATTTGCATATGCATATTTGTATGCCTCGTAGCATTACTTATAGTTCCTGTTAATGTATTTACATACAATACCCTATATTTATTTAGTCCCTAGTCCTATTACATATCAAATTGTTAACTCACTCTCCCCTATACTTTTCATTTGTTGCTTGTTTTTCGATTGTTATTTGTAAGGGCCCTGCCCTAATGTTATTGTTTTAATGTGAACCGATACGATGTGCAAACGGCTATCGGTATAAAAGAGATTTTAAATAAATATTTTATGCACACATTTTCAGGTAAGCACACTTTTGTTTAATCTTCTGATGCATTAGCATATCATTAGCTTACTCCTTTGGGAGTTAACTCGTTTCTTAGCAGTGAGTAAAGAAAATATGCACTGAATTTCAGCACACATTTATTATTCATGACTTATTACAATGGAGTTTGTTAGCTTCTCCAAAGTTTAGCATTTTCTTCTAGGTGTGAAGCAGCTGGCTGTTTCAGCCTCAGCCTTACCCTCACCTATCAGAGGAGCACAAGCACACACACACAGCATTCTCATGCTAAACCAAGTACAAAGTAAATAACTTTGTTAAACATTTTCTTCATATGGGCAATACAGTGCTAATATTGCAACACTATTTAGCTACAATAGGGCAGGGAACACTTCTAACTTGGAGCACACATTTTCTACAACATGTTCAAGGATCTAATATATCCTAAAGTGCAAACCCCCTTCATGAATCAGGCCTTAGTGTACTGTTAATACAGTTCCAGACTCTCTAAATACTGCCCCATCTTTCTTAACACTTACTTAGTATGAAGAGCTTCCCATTTTAAAATCTCTTTCCAAGCCTGTTCATTATTTACATTATGAATCTTAATAATGTTACTCATATCTTCAGCTTTCATGTCATCATCCTTCCACCTCCACCTTAAAAATAAAAAAAATCCCAAGGTTTTGACAGATTTATGCAAATAAGCCTCAACTACAAAATACATTTTTGTGACAGATAAAAACTGGATATTGAGGGTAGACATGCTGATACCGAGAAAGGAAAGAATGGCGGTGCCAATAATCATGTATGGGGTAATTATGTCAGGACAAGTCATGGATATGCAAGAGCTAGAGCATTTCTCAACTTTTACGCTATTGAAAATGACTTCACATTTATTGGATCAAGGTTGATTTCAGTAGTGCAGGTGCCAGAACTTATGCTCCTTCCCTAAAATTTGTTATCCCGACTGGTCCATGTGCCTCCAAATGAATACAAATTTACCAATACACAAACGTTTGTTTTCTAAAGTTGAAAAGTGCTAAAATGTCTATAAAACAACGTTTTTTTAATTTCTATTAGTATAAATCCTGTTTTGTTTCTGAGCCCAACATTTTCCCTCTTCCTCTTTTGGGCTTCCAGCTCAAATGGAATGAGGGCAGGAATCTGGCACCATGAGCCTTCAAATGGAGCCACACAGGGATTTGTTTTTCTCCCGATTTTATATCACCTCCCAACATAGTTTAGTTCAAGTCACTGCAGCCAGGGGCCATGCGCCAGGGCTCCTCTCTCAACCCTGCAGGCATAGATCCTAAATATAGTCCCCAGTTTTCACAATTACATAATGAATATGACTCCCTCTCCTACAAGGGATATCAGCGCTGCCTCTACAGCCTCAGCCGACTCTGGGAGCTGAAGATCTGAGCCAGGAGCCTCATCCAGGCCCCATCCTCATGGCATGGTGCAGCACTAAACACTAACTGGCTAATTTTTAAAGCCCGGTATGCGCTGAAATGGGGAGATGCGCACGGCCATACATGTATCTCCCCGTATGTGCACAAAAATTTTGGGTTTTTTTTTTTTTTTTTTTTTTTTTAAAGGGCTGGGCCAGCAGCATTAGGCACTGTCCCAGTGAAGCACATGCCAGTGCGCACTACTTACTACTGCTCCGGAGAGGTTGGGTGGGGGGGGGGGGGGGGGGGGGGACACAAAACTTAGTAGAGGGGATATAGAAACTTCTCTCCCAGTCCTCTCCTTTGTCACTGCGCGCATTTAAAATGAACTCCCACCCTGCACGCACAGATATAAAATCGGCGCATCCATGTGCGTACGCAGAGAACCACAAGCACATGAACACCCGCATGTTTCTTTTAAAATCTACCTTTAAGCCACTAAGCTGGCTCAGAACTAAGTCTTTTAAACGCAGGTTTACTCACCCTTTCCTTAACATTGCATTCCAGAACATCTGCTCTGATGGATAAACCCAATTTTTTTCTGAAAAAGCCATGGGAATGGTAGACTCTTCTCTGACAGTAGACAGTGGGAATGGCTGATCTGGAGCTGGTAACTGATTAGGTGGTGGCATCTAAAAGATTTTTGAAATATACATTTCAATAGTCTGTTCAAAATAATTTTCAACCCTACTTGCAAAGGCTTTACCCACTGTGTGCCTGCAGAGAAATCCTTTTATAAATCAGACCCTTTGAATAAATGTTACCCTCAATTTCAGCAAAGCAATGTTTATAATATTAGTAACAAATAAACAGGCCGATACAGTACAGTGCGCTCCGGAGCGCAGTTAACCTGCCCTTGGACGCGCAATTTCCCTTCCCCCTTATTCAGTAAGGGGCGGGAAACGCGCGTCCAACCCGCGGCACCTAATAGCGCCCTCATGTTGATGGCCCTATTAGGTATGCCCGCGCGATACAGAAAGTAAAATGTGCAGCCAAGCCGCACATTTTACTTTCAGAAATTAGCGCCTACCCAAAGGTAGGAGCTAGTTTCTGCCGGCACCGGGAAAGTGGCGATATTAAGTCGGAGGTCCCGAAGAGTAAAAAAAAGTAAAAAAAAAAAAAAAAGTTTAAAATGGGCCGGCGGCTGTCGGGCAGAAAACCGGATGCTCAATTTTGCCGGCTTCCGAGTCCATGGCTGTCAACAGGCTCGAGAACAGACGCTGGCAAAATTGAGCGTCGGCTGTCAAACCCACTGACAGCCGCCTCCTTTTGCCAGTTTCTACCGCACCACCTAATTTAAATACAGAATCGCGCGCACAGGCAAGTGGCCTGTGCACACGCCAGGAGAGCGGGCGTTCATCCGCTCTCCCGCGGACTTTACTGAATCGGCCTGATAATGATTTCAAACTCCCAGAAAGGGCAGTGCATCTGACCAAGTCTGTCCCTAGATGTTACTCATTTACTCACAGTGGTGGATTGCAAACATGTTAGCAGGGATAGGTGGCAGCTCAGGGAATTTTGTGTTTTAAAACAAAACTGCTTTTTTTTTTAATTAAAAATTGCCCCTTTCAAAAAAAGACAATGACAACCTTCTTTAACATTCTCCACCCCACAAAAATGACCAAGCTCTATTTGGGGACATCATCTCCATTTCAACATGCAAAAAAGAAGAAGGAATACTGGAAACAAGTGGTGCATACCATGACTAAGATTCCTACAAGAGCTCTCAGATCAAACATAAAAACAGAGAAACACCATTACAGCCTATCTAGTCTGCCCATCCACACCAACTACACAGCTTGCAGTCTCTGCAGGATGTGTCAGCCATTACTCTGTCTACATTTCAACTCAGGTTTAAAATACAACAGCGCTAATTGCTCAGAAATGTGTAACTAGAAAAAAAAAATACTGGCTTTGTGATCTTCGAGAGATAACTCCTCTAAACTGCAGACCATATATACACGAGCAGTGAAACACATTAGTGATTGGCAAGTTTGGACTGCATCAAGAAAATTCCTAATATAAAATTGGAAATTTGTCACACACCTCCTTAAGAAGTTTTAATATTGCTAGATGAACCGTGTTTGCAGAAGTTGTCCACAGCGGAGCATCACACTATTACCAAAAAGGCAATAATGCAAGAATCTAGAGTGATTCTGAAGCCTCTGAGGTGATTGGTATTATTCACAGAATGGGATTTATCGATCAAGTTTTATATACCGTCATTTGGTTTCGCCATAACGGTTTACAAAAAAATATTATGTTTACAAGGTTTTCAAAAAAGGTTCAAATGATTGTTAACAGAGACATCAAATACAAGTTATTTGCTGTTCAGTTTTTTTACGTTTCAATTCTTTTTGTTAGAATATATACTTGTGTTGAGTTTGTTTTCTTAAGGTTAGGCCGGAGGGGGTTAGCTTTGGCTGAGTTGGTATGCTTTGGTGGAACATCCATGTTTTTAGATCTTTTTTGAAAGTTTTTAGGTTGAGTTCTGAGTTCAGTTGGGAGGGTGTTCCAGAGTTTCGGGCTTCCTAGAGAGACTGCTCTCTCTTTTGGGTTGAGGTGAGTTGTTTGGAACGAGTAGGTGGTATCTTTAGAAGTCCTCTATTTGCTGATCTGATGTTTCTGTTTAGGGTATGTAGATTTATGGAGGAACTTAGCCATTTTTCTTGTTTTTCATATATGATTTTATGACGTATGGATAGTATTTTGTATTCAATCCTGAATTTTATTGGTAGCCAATGTAGTGAGATAAGTGTTGGAGTGATGTGGTCATGTTTTTTAGATCCAGTGAGGATTCTTGCGGCTGCGTTTTGTAGGATTTGGAGTAGACGGATAGTGTTTAGAGGTAAGTTGAAAAGGAGAGAGTTACAGTAGTCCAGGTTAGAGAAAATGAGTAATTGAAGGACTGATCTGAAGTCATTGGAGAAAAAGGAAAGGTTTTAATTGACGGAGTGGTAGTAGTTTATGATATCCATCTTTGATTTTTGTTGAGATGTGGTTTTTGAAAGAAAGTTCCTTATCTATTACTCCAAGATTGCGGGCATGATTGACCGGAGATATAATCATATTTTGGTTCATTAGGTTGAGTGGTGGAAGTTGTTCTGTCTAATCTGATTGATTATTTCAGTCTTGTTGAAGTTAAGGATGAGTTTTAAGTTGGTTAGAATTTCCTTTATTCTTTTTACACAAGTGGCTGTTAATTTGTATGTTTCTTCTAGTGATTTTTGTATTGGGATTAATATTTGAATGTTATCAGCATAGATGAAGTGGGTCAGATTAAGATTTGATAGGAATTGGCATATTGGAAGCAGATAGATGTTGAAGAGCGTCGCTCATAGAACGGATCCTTGCGGAACTTCAGTGTTTAGATTAATTTTGTTTGAGAGGGTATCATTGAGCAGCACTTGGCATGTTCTTTGTGATAGGTATGAAGAGAACCAGTGTAGGATTGTTTCCTTTACCCCAATTTCAGATAGACGGTCAATCATACTAGAGTGGTTTACTGTATCAAAGGCTGCCGATAGGTCGAGTAGGACTAGAAGGTAGCTGTGGCCATTTTCGAAACCTTCGAGTACGAAGTCGTTCATTACTAGTAGTAGAGTCTGTGTTCAGTTGCTTTCTGAAACCAAATTGTGTGGGTAGCAGGATGTTTTCTTCCAGGTGGTCACTGAGCCGTGTGTGGACAACTTTCTCAATGATTTTGGCAATGAATGGTAGGTTTGATATGGGTCGATAGTTCAGTGGGTTTTCTGGATCAAGATTATTCTTTTTCATAATGGGTTTGATTGCAGATTTTAAACATTCTGGGTAGTTTCCTTCCATGAGGGAAAGGTTTACGATGTCAGTTATCGTCTTAGGTATTGATGGTTCAAGATTTTTTTATCTTTGTAATGGGTATGGGCAACAATAGGGTGTTTGGCTGGGTTCTTTTTTTTTTTTTATTGATCATTTGGATTTCCAGAGAAGATGCTAACTCAAAGTTGGGCCAGCTTTTTGTTTGAATGTTCTGTATTTTCTGGTCTTGTGAGTCATTTTTGAGGTTGTTCTTTATGAGGATTTAGATGTTTTCATTAAAGAAATCTGCGAAGTCATTACTAGTGATCTTTGGTGTTGATTGTGACTGATCATCATAAGATGATTTGGTTAGGCAATGTTGAAGAGCATCTTAGGGTTATTTTGATGTTTATTTTGTTAGTGTAAAGGTTTTTTTGTGTTATGGATGAGTTTTTTGTATTCTGCTAGTTGTGCTCTGTATGCGTTGAGTAGTGTGGTGGTTTTGTTGTTTCTCCATGTATTGTTTTCTTTATCATGGGGTTTCTCTTGTCTGCTACAGTTCTAGTTATGGTAATCCATGATGATGATGTGTTTTCTGTGTTTGATAGGTCTATGTTTATTAGTTCAGTTTGTAGATTTGCTTGAAGAGTTTCGATGCAAAAAGGTGGACGGAATGAGAAGGATTTAGAAGGGATGAATAGTTGGGGCTGGGGTCCTCATTTTATGCTGTAACTATTTAACAAACCAACAATTCTGCTCCTGTAGCTCAAATGATATTATTTTATATTATATGGAGGATATGGATGACCATCATACGTGTCTTATCACTGGCTCAAAATTGAAGCCTATAGTGACACTAAGACCTGGTATGTGTAGTGCGACAGGCTATGAATATACAATGAAGCCTTAAAGCACAATACCCAGTTTAATCATTGGTCATTCCTCACCCCAAGGTTCTTCATGAATGCTCAAGATCGCTTGGCTGTGTAGAATATAAGAGTGCACAAATCAAATTATAAAGTGCACTTATCTGAGTCCTGAAGTTAATCCTTAACTTCAGGTTCCCTGTACGTACCAGGTTCAGTCCAGACTGCTGGGTTATGCCTCCCCTCCAGCAGATGGAGTCAGAGAGAAAACTGAAAAGCACCCCCTAGATATACTGGTGTGCCACCTGCGATTCCTGACTCCAGCAGATTGAGAGCACCCTTCAACCATCGGGCAATAGTTGCCTTGGACGCCTGCAGACCCTTCCTGGGTCCCTGCCACAAAACAAACAGGTGATCTGACCTTCGAAAGTCATTGGTGACCTCCAAATATCGCAGGAGTACTCTGACATCCAAACGCCTCAAATCTCGACCCTGAGAAGACTGGAGCTCCGTCTCCGAGAAAGAAGGCAACTCCACCGTCTGATTAACATGAAAGGCCGATACCACCTTAGGTAGGAAGGAAGGTACTGTACGCAAAGACACGCCCGACTCCGAAATACGCAGGAACGGTTCTCTGCACGAAAGAGCCTGTAGCTCCGAAACACGACGTGCAGATGCAATGGCCACCAGAAACACCGCCTTGAGAGTTAAATCCTTTAAGGAGGTCCTCCTAAGAGGTTCAAAGGGGGCCACGTTGAGGCCACGGAGAACTAAGTTCAAGTTCCAGGAAGGACAAGGAACCCTCAGAGGAGGACGCAGGTTCCTAACTCCACGTAAAAACCGGGCAACATCTGGATGATGAACTGTATTCGATGGGGGGGGGGAAGGCTGATGTGCACGGAGCAGGAGAGGGACCTTGGGGTGATAGTGTCTAACGATCTGAAGTCGGCGAAACAATGTGACAAGGCGATAGCTAAAGCCAGAAGAATGCTGGGCTGCATAGAGAGAGGAATATAGAGTAAGAAAAGGGAAGTGATTATTCCCTTGTACAGGTCCTTGGTGAGGCCTCACCTGGAGTACTGTGTTCAGTTCTGGAGACCGTATCTTCAAAAAGACAAAGACAAGATGGAGGCGGTACAGAGAAGGGCGACCAGAAAGGTGGAGGATCTTCATCGGATGACGTACGAGGAGAGATTGAAGAATCTAAATATGTACACCCTGGAGGAAAGGAGGAGCAGAGGTGATATGATACAGACTTTCAGATACTTGAAAGGTTTTAATGATCCAAAGACAACGACAAACCTTTTCCGTAGGAAAAAAATCAGCAGAACCAGGGGTCACAATTTGAAGCTCCAGGGAGGAAGATTCAGAACCAATGTCAGGAAGTATTTCTTCACGGAGAGGGTGGTGGATGCCTGGAATGCCCTTCCGGAGGATGTGGTGAAGACCAGAACTGTGAAGGACTTCAAAGGGGCGTGGGATAAACACTCTGGATCCATAAAGTCAAGAGGCCGCCAATGAAGAGTGGGTGACTCGGCCACAATGATGGCTACTGCCTGGAGACAATACCCTTATTAAATAAACATACACATGCTTACTGTGACTCCAACATCGCCCTAAGCTTCAACAGCAAGAGGAAATGTGGAAAAAAGGATTCACACTCACAAAGAGGGGAGTAGCTGGCTTGCTACGGCGGTTACTACCCCAAATCAAATAAGCCTGAAACTTCACTTTCAATGCATATACAGCATAGTTCTCTGCTTCAACGGCAGGGGAGAAAAAAAACAACCAATAAGGGCTGTATAACAGTCTGGGTAAAACAAATAAGCATGGGTGTAGCTTGCTTATTGCGGCGGCTACTACCCCTAACTAATCAAGCTAGATATTTCACTTGGATGCAGCTCCATCACTGCTCTCTACATTAAAGGTGGGGGTGGAAGGGAAATAGAACCAAGAGCTAAGAGAAACAGATAAGTATGAGAGAAAAAATGTGTGAAGCTTGCTGGGCAGACTGGATGGGCCATTTGGTCTTCTTCTGCCGTTGTTTCTATGTTTCTAGAGAGGACCCTTCAACCTTACCCCTCAAACAACCCAGAGCCGCCACCTGAACCCTCAGAGAACTGTAGGCCAAACCCTTCTTCAATCCATCCTGTAAAAACATAAGGCTATGACCTACAGAAGCCCGACGTGGCGATATTTTGGAGACACAGCACCATGAGTCAAACACCTTCCATACTGGACCCCTGCTGTTTTGGGGGGAAAGGAACCACCCCTCCCCATACGAAACCGGCGCTGCCCCCGAAACAGAGTCCGGGAATTTCCGAAGGAACGATACTGACGGGGCTTATCCTCCGGCAACTTATACACCTCGTCTCCCAAGTCTCTGATAAGTTGATCCAACTCCTCACCAAACAACAACTTCCCCTTAAAGGGAAAGGAGCCTAAACGCGACTTGGAAGAAGCATCCGCCGACCATCGACGGAGCCAAAGCAGACGCCTAACTGCAACCGCCGACGACATAGTGCGAGCCGAGGTCCGCAGCAAATCATACAAGGCATCCGCTGTGCAGGCGACTGCCGCTTCCACGCAGTTGGCCTGTTCTGCTTCGTCCGGCGGGAGCTCCTGTGTTGTAAGTAATTGTTGAATCCAGCGTAGAGTGGCCCTCTGCACCAAACTACTACAAGCCACAACCTCAAAGATGCACTTCAATAAGATCTCCAACTTCCGGTCCTAGAGATCCTTCAACGCTCCCCCCCGTGACGGGAATGGTAGTATGCTTAACCATGGCTGTGACCGCCGAATCCACTGAAGGGACCTTGAGGATCTCCAAGGACTCCGATGGCAGGGGATACAACTTATCCATAGCCCTGCTGACCCGCAAGGAGGCTTCCGGAATGTCCCATTCCTTAGAGACGATCTGCAACACCTTGGAATGTAAAGGAAAGGTTTGTGGAGGGGCCCTCAGACCCGCCATAGCTACATCCCCTGTGGAAGTATCAGCCTCCTGATGCGGCGCTGGGATTTCCAACTCCTTCAAAACATGAAGGATCAAAAAGTTGAGCTCATCTTTACCAAATAGGCGCAAAATCTGGGGGTCATCCCCTTCGACAGACCCCTGACCATCCGCTCTGGCGCCATCCGGCAAGTCCTGGGCGAGATCCGGGGCCTCCGGAACACCTGTACCCCCCAGTGAACGCGGGCCACCAGCCCCGGCTTTCTCCTGAGCCGGTGCCGCCTTTGGACACTTTGTAGAAGGGGGGTCATCTGGCTCCCAACCTGCCTCTAAAAATGCCTTGTGCATCAATAGCACAAATTTTGATGAAAAAGGCACTGCCGTTTAAATGTGCCCCCCGCAGGCCAGGCCTCGAGGGGCTTCCAAATCTGAGCCACTGTGCGGGCTTAAAGCAGGCAGTGAAGGAGGAGGAGAATCTTCCTCCTCAGACGCTGAATCGCGAGACTGCCGCGTGTCCAAGATGGCCGCCACCTCCCTTTCTATGGGAGGCGGGGCCGACTATCGGGCTCCGGACACCCTCCCCAGCCGCGCTGAAGAGGACACAGAGGAACCGCTGCGGGCAGCGCTCAGCCCCCGAGAGGGTCCCTTGCCCCTGGGAAGGCTTTGGGAGCAGAGACCCTCTGGGAGAGTCGCGCCCCCGCCCTCCTGCAGGCTGTGCAGGCTGAAGATCGTGGCATAAAGAGGCCGGCAGAGAGGAAAAGCGCCAAAGTAAGTGCAGAGACAGGAGCTGACAACGCTGGATGAAACCGGCCACCCCCTCCGGAGTCCCTGGTCAGACAGTAAAAAGCACGGCAGGCTGGGGCTGTAGCGATAGTATACTGCCTGCCTCCAACAGGACTTAAGTGTCCCTCAAGTGGCTATCCTTGAAACCAAATTTTTTTATTTTTTTTTATTTTATTTTATTTTTTTTTTTTTACAGACACTAAAGTAAGCCCCCTTCAGAGAATAAACTCTGGTAACACAATGCGGGGGGGAGGGTGACCGGCCCACCGGTAAGCTCTCCCCCAGGACCAAATAGGGACACACTATCTCCGGGAAAAAAAATCACTGAGGGCAGTGCCCTCAAAACCTGCCTTTACGCTGCGCGGAACCAAACAGCCAAGCAGAACAACCAGTAACTCATACAAACACTTTTTTTTTTTTTTTTTTTTTTTAAATAAAATAAAGAAACCAGTTGATCTAGTCAGCGTAAGCGTAAATGAACGACACCTGGAAATTTTTAGAAGAAAAGCTAGTCAGAACAGGACTGCAGGTTATGCCTCTCAATCTGCTGGAGTCAGAGGAATCGCAGGTGGCACACCAGTATATCTAGGGGGTGCTTTTCAGTTTTCTCTCTGACACCATCTGCTGGAGGGGAGGCATAACCCAGTAGTCTGGACTGATCCTGGTACGCACAGGGCTTTCCTCGGCCCACCCTACAACGGGTGGGCCGAGGAAAGACCTGCTCGAATGACACTATCTCCGAAGGACCCAAAAACAGGAGCTCGGACATCCAAGCAATAGTGTCTAGAAAAAGTATGCAGCGACTTCCAGGTGGCCGCCCTGCAGATCTCCTGTGAGGATACCGACGTACTTTCTGCCCAAGACGCGGCTTGTGCCCGAAGGGAGTGGGCCTTAACTCCCAGCGGCAGCTGACGACCAGCCCCGAGATACGCAGAGGCAATCGCCCCCTTCAGCCAGCGGGCGATGGTGGTCTTGGAAGCCATACAACCCTTCCTAGGTCCCGACCAGAGGACAAACAAATGATCCGAGAGCCGGAAGTCATTGGTAGATGCCAAGTATTGCAGATGACATCTAAGGTTCAAAGCTGCCTGGAGTCCTCCGATGAGAAGGAAGGTAGTTCCACCGACAGATGAAAAGCCGAGACTACCTTCGGTAGAAAGGAGGGTACCGGGCGCAAGGAAACCCCTTCCTCAGTGAAACGGAGATATGGCTCCCGACAGGACAGAGCCTGGAGCTCCGAGATGCGGCGCGCTGAACTAATTGCCACCAGAAAAATAGTCTTAAAGGTGAGATACTTGATGGTGGCCATCCGTAAGGGCTCAAAGGGTGGACCACTGAGAACCCGGAGCACCAAGTTGAGACTCCAAGGAGGACAGGGCGGTCTAGATGGCGGCTTCAGATGCCGCACCCCCTTGAAGAAGCGCAGAATGTCCGGATGTGATGAGAGTAGTGAATCCTTTCCGTTGTGGTGAAGAGCTCCCAAAGCCGCCACCTGGACCCTAATGGAGTTATACGCAAGCCCCAACTCCAGGCCGGCCTGCAGGAAATCAAGGATCTGAGCCACTGAGGCGCGAGCCGGAAAGATGGAACGCGAAACGCACCAATTCTCAAAAACCTTCCACACCCTCACATACGTAACAGAGGTGGAAGTCTTCCGCACCTGCAGCAGAGTGGAAATTACCGCCTCCAGATACCCCCGACGCCTCAACTTGTGCCTCTCAAAAGCCAGGTCACAAGACAGAAGTGATCTGCCTCCTCGAAAAATATAGGGCCTTGTCGGAGAAGTCGCGGGAGGTGACAGACGGATCGTCCCCTCGTGAGCTAGGTTGAGAAGGTCCGCGAATCACGGGCGCCAAGGCCACTCCGGTGCTACCAGGATTACCAGCCCTGGATGAGTCTCTATCCGTCAAAGCACCTTCCCCACCAAAGGCCACGGTGGGAAGACATACAAGAGGACCTGCCTGGGCCATGGAAGAACCAGGGCATCGACCCCTTCCACGCAGTACTCCCTTCTGCGACTGAGGAAGCGAGGTGCTTTTGCGTTTCCGGCTGTGGCCATGAGGTCCATGTGAGGCTTCCCCCATCGACGTTCTATCAGCCTCATCGCGTCCATGGAGAGCTCCCACTCCCCGGGATCCAGACTGACGGCTGAGAAAATCCGCCTGAACATTGTCCACGCCTGCGATGTGGGAGGCTGATAAGCGGAGCTCCACCCAATGCATCAGCTTTTCCGCTTCCCACGCGACAAGTCGGCTCCTCGTGCCTCCCTGACGATTGATGTATGACACCGTGGTCGCGTTGTCCGACAGGATCCTGACCGCCGGCGAACCAGAGGGAGGAATCCCTTCAGGGCAAGGCGAACCGCCCTGGTCTCCAAGCGATTGATGGGCCACTGCATCTGTTCCTTCGTCCACCTGCCTTGGATGGAACTCAACCGACAGACAGACTGCCCCCCAGCCGGTAAGGCTGGCGTCCGTGGTGACCATCACCCAGTCCGGCGACTCCAAGGACACTCCCTGGGCCAGGCGCCTGGGATCCAACCACCAGCGGAGACTGAGACGAGCCGCCACCGGGATCGGGAGGACCACCTGGTAATCCCGTGACACCAGCTTCCACCGGGACAGCAATGCCTTCTGAAGAGGACGAAGGTGCGCGAAAGCCCACGGCACCAGGTCGATCGTGGAGGCCATGGTCCCCAAGACCTGGAGGTAATCCCATGCTGTGGGTTCCGGGAGTGTCGTGAACCGCAGAATCTGTGTGCGCAACGCTTGCGCCCGCTCCGGACGCAAGAACACCTTGCCCTCCCTTGTATTGAAGTGAGCACCCAGAAAATTCAATGACTGGGAGGGCGTGAGGTTACTCTTGTCGTAGTTGATGATCCAGCCTAGCGACCTCAGGAGACGCACCACCCGGTCCACGGCTTGAAACCCTTGGGATCGAGACTTCGCCCGAATGAGCCAATCATCCAGGTAAGGGTGAACCAGGATCCCTTCTCGACGGAGAGCTGCCGCGACTACAACCATCACCTTCGTAAAAACGCGTGGGGCCGTGGCTAGGCCGAAGGGTAGAGCCCTGAACTGGAAATGTTGTCCCACTATCTTGAAGCGGAGATATCATTGGCAATCCTGATGAATCGGGATATGAAGGTATGCCTCCGTCAGATCCAGTGAGGTGAGGAACTCCCCCTGATGAACCGCAGCCAACACCGAGCAGAGAGTTTCCATGCGAAAGTGTGGAACCCGAAGAGCCTTGTTGACAGACTTGAGGTCCAGGATGGGTCGGAAAGTGCCCTCTTTCTTGGGCACCACGAAATGGATGGAGTAATGACCTCAACCCAGCTCGGGGGGGGCAGACACCGGCCTTATCGCACCTAAGGCCAGCAGGCGATAGAGCAGTGGTTCTCAACCCTGTCCTGGGGACCCCCCCCAGCCAGTCGGGTTTTCAGGATATCCACAATGAATATGCATGAGAGAAAATTTGCATACACTGCCTCCATAACATGCAAATTTTCTCTCATGCATATTCATTGTGGATATCCTGAAAACCCGACTGGCTGGGGGGGGTCCCCAGGACAGGGTTGAGAACCACTGCGATAGAAGGTCTGACGGACGGCTCTTTGTTTGTGAAAAGACCCGCATGGGGAGAAGAGGAACCTGTCCCTGGGAGCGTGGACAAAATCCAATGCGTAACCGTTCTTTAGAATATCCAAGACCCGCTGATCCGACGTGATGCGAACCCACTCTTCGTAAAAAAGAGCAAGCCGACCCCCCACCCGCGGGGTCGGCTCGTGGGTCCTCCTGGCATCACTGCGCTGACTTCGAGGAAGAGCGCAACCCTGGAGCCTCCTTGCCGGGCCTACGCCCACGAAAGGACCAGTTCCAGGTCTGAGAACGGTAGGCGCCTGCTGCTGTCTGGTAGTCCGAGACAGACACTGGTTCCGGGAACGGTTCCTAGATAAACTGAACGATCTAGTGGAGCGGAGCCTATCTTCCGGGAGTTTATAAACTGCATTCTCATTGAGAGACTTGATGATTTGGTCCAGATCCTCCCCAAAGAGGAACTTTCCCTTGAAGGGCAACGATCCCAGATGTGTCTTGGACAAGGAGTCCGCCGACCAGTTGCGGAGCCACAGAAGACGGGCCAACACCGCAGCCACCATTGAACGAGATAGAACTCGGAGGTCATATAGAGCATCCGCTCCATAAGCCATCACGGACTCCAACCTGTCCGCCTGCTGAGCCTCGGTAGGCGGGAGATCTTGCGAGGTAAGTAGCTGTTGCACCGAACGGAGACCCGCTCTCTGCGCCAGAGAAGTACAGATGGCCGCTCGAACTCAAAGCGCTGAGACCTCGAAGACTTGCTTAAGATAGACCTCCAGCTTCCTATCCTGCAGATCCTTCAAAGCCGTGCTGCCCGTAACCGGGATGGTAGTACTCTTCGTGACTGCCGAGACCACCGAATCCACCGCCGGGACCTTGAGGAGCTCAAGGAAATCCTCCGGGAGAGGGTAGAGTTCTCCATAGCCCTGCTGACCTTGAGAGAGGCCTCCGGCACGTCCCACTCCCTGGAGATTAACTGCAAGAAGCTGGGATGCGTCGGGAAAGCCCTGGCCAGGGGCCGGAGACCCGCCAGGAGGGGGTCCCCCTTCCTTACCTTGGAGTCTAGGGCAGCCAGCTCAGGGGGGGCATCAATGTCCATCTCCTGGAGAATATGCGGAATAAGGCCATCCAACTCCTCCGCCTGGAAAATGCGGAGGACCCTCTGATCGTTGCCCTCCACCTGGGCCGACAAGGTGGGGTCCTCCCCGGCTGAATCCTGAAGCGGGTCCCCCTCCGGGAGGACGGGCAGGTCCCGCGGGAGCCCGGGACGGCACCTGTGCCGCCCTTAGGGGCTGCCCCCACCCCAGTGCAGGAGACCCCCCCCCCCCCCCAAGGAGGCGTCTAGGTGTGGTAGTTTAGCAGGGGGAGGGCCCAAGGGTGACCCCAGAGGCTGGCTGCTGCTTTGGAGGAAGGCCCGGTGTATAAGCACCACAAACTCCGGCGAGAACGAGGGCAGTCCCAGGGGAGGGCACCCCGGGAACTCTCCAGCCGGCAGCCTGCATTCCTGCTCAGCAAGGGGCACCAAAACGGGAGGCAGCGTTGATAACGGGCCCCCTGCCGCCTCCTCTGAAACGCCGACGTCTTCATCCGAAAACAAAATGGCCGCCGTTCCCGTGCTCAGCGGGAACGGGGCCTGCCACTGCCAATTCTCGCCGTCCTCTCTGAGGTCTCCTGTGCCGTCCCCCAGTGGAGCGCTGCCTTCCCCCGCGGGGAGGCAGCTCGAACAGAGTCCCTCGCTCAAGAGCCGGTTCCCCTGCCGGCCGCAAGACGAGCAGGCCACCGCGCGTGGCATGACGAGGCTCCAGGGGAGGCAGGAACCAAGCGGTGCAGCAGTAAAGGAAACCCCCGCGATTCGCCATCCAAAGAGCGCGAATCACCTCCCCCCCCTTCCACCGACCCGAAGGGACCGCCGGGGAACTGACCTCCCGGCGGCCCCGGGGAATGGAGCTTCGCGGAGCAGCGGGTCGGTGTTGAAACGACGAGCACGGGAGAAGGGGGGGAGGGGAAAGGGCCGAGATCAGCACCACTGACTGGAGCCCTTTGCGAGGTGAAGCAACCCTCCAGTGCCGGTAGGAACGGCAAGAGGGAAAAACCAACCTGAAGAAAAAAGGGAAAAATGTAACAAACACTTACCAAACCTGAATCACAAAGAAGGGATGAGAAACAGAAGGAAAGGAACAAGAGAGCAGCCTGTCAGCAAGTCCCTCTTGCCCTAAACCCAGCCACCACTGTAGCTTAACCTGTCCTCCTTCTAGTCTGTGTCAATCTTAATATTTTATTATCTTTTTTTTTTTTTCTTGATCCCTCAATAGACAGGAAAGGCCTGAAAACCTAAGATCCTGTGCTGGGGACTAGCCAGTCCCCTGCTCACATCTGCTAGAGTCAGAAGATACTGAGGATTGAGGCACGAGGGATGAGGTCATATAGGACCTCCCCTTGAGCTTTTTGTTCTGACTCCATCTGCTGGACGGGGGACATAACCCACCGTCTGGACTGATCCTGGTACGTACAGGGAACACATGACTATAAGTTGGTGCTGGAAAATCAAAAGGACTGTCGGAAAAAAAAAAAAAGTTGTACATGTTCCCAGGAATCCTTTACCATTTTTCCCCCATAAACAAATAAATGGTCTACAATGAGGAGATCCCTGCCTGAAACAGACAATTAAGGTAGTTTTAATAAAGTATGACCAATAAGCCCACAGCCTTAATACGATGCTTTTCTTAGGCAGTGGAAAGTCAAGTGCAGTGTCAACATTTACTAGTTTTCTGCACTTTGGATGCACGAAATTGTATGGCCACTAGGCTGAAGGAACCAGAGCACTGGCAGCAACACCTCCTCGCTAAAGACTAAGATACAATAGGCTCACCTTAGTGATGTCACAGAACACACAAACCCCGCTTGTAAGATGTGCATTGGTTGTCTTTCTCCCATTCTCAGTACACAAAATCACCATAGCTCACTGGAAACTCCTGCAAACATGGCAAATGCAGTATAATTTCCTTTTTGTGCTTTTATATATTATTTATTTTTAAATTAACACTGAAGTTTGAATGATTTCTTGCAGTGATCAAGACAGCAATGCAGTTCCTTCCCCATGTGATCTCTCATAAAAACACAGGGTTTCAACAGGAACATTGCAAATGCAAACAAAAAAAAAAAAAAGGAAAGAAAAATTCCCAAACCACCAAATAAAGAGGGTGTTTCACTGCTGTTCAGCACCATGGTCTGGACAACTCCTAGGACAGGTGGACAAATGCCCACAGAAATTAATAGGCCTTTTCAAAGTTCAGAAACGCACTAAATGAGCACCCTTCCAATATCAAAGGGCTCTGAAATCAGCTGAAACTATTCAGACTTGGGATTTGTGCCTTATAATTGTAATATTAGAATTCTACATGATCAACTAACATGAGGACAACATAATTTACCAAATTTCTTGGATCAATGTCTTTGCTCTTTGGAGGAGATCTGGAAGATGTATTAGGACACTCTACATACTCATAAGCTTGCTCTTGATGTGCAGGAACAAAGCTATCTTGACTCTCAACATCTTTGTTTGGTGAAGATTGTCTGTGCATAGGACAACCTAAAATGAGAAATTGCAAGTTGTATTCTCTTATATCATTGTGTTTGCAAATTATTTTGGGATACCCTTATGAAAGATATAAAGTCAACTCAGCCGGGCCCAGGGGCAGTGTTGTGCACTGCTGCACTGAAAGATCTGGGTTGGATTTCTAGTCCAGTTCTTCTGTCCCCCAGGTTGGCGTTCAAGAGCCCAGCAGGGGAGAAAACAACGGTCACCACATAATGTGACAGCTACTGGTTGGATTCAGGGCTCATGACTATTAAGGTTCTGGAAGGAGCCCTGAGGCATGGCCCCCAGCTGAGGACTGTCGCTGAAAATACTGAACTAAAAGTAAAGTTAGGAGGGGATATAAAATAGGGAGAAAGGCTCATGACACCAGGTCCCAGTCCTAATTCTGACTAAGCTGGAAACCCAAGAGAGTAAAATGCCATTAAAAAAAAAAAAAAAAACCCCAAAACCCACCACCACTGACACATAATATGGTTGAAAGATGACGACATCTGTCCGTTTAGTTTAACTTTAACACCCTTGTTAATTACCGTATTTTTCGCTCCATAAGAGGCACCTAGGATTCAGAGGGGGGAAATTAAAAAAAAAAAAAAAAATGGTGTGCTAAACCGGCTCTGTTCCTGGGCGTCTGTGTGTCTTATGGAGCAAATTAGGGGAGTGCATAAACTTTTTGTCCCCAATTCGTTTTTGGGTCTGGGGAGGGCCATTTCGGTCCACTCCCCAGATCAGAAAACGTATTGTTCTTTCTGTAGAACCCCTCCCCCCCCCCAAAAAAACCCTAAACATCCCAACCCTTTAAATGTAATTAACTACAAACCCCCCCCCCCCCCCCCCCCCCGGTGGTCCAGCGGGGGTCCGGGAGCAATCTCCTGCCCTTGGGTGGTCGGCTGCCAGTAATCAAAATGGTGCTGGATGGCCCTTTCCCCTTACCATGTCACAGGGGCCAACCGCCCAAGGGCAGGAGATTGCTCCCGGACCTCCGCTGGACCACCAGGGACTTTTGGCAGGTCTTTGGGGGGGAGGGGGGTGAGGAGGGTTGTAGTTAGTTTTTTAGGTTTTTTTTTTATATTCGCTCCATAAGACGCACATATTTCCCCCCTACTTTTGGGGGGAAAAAAGTGCGTCTTATGGAGCGAAAAATACGGTATGTTCCCCAGGTTCTCTCAACTCCAAACACCACCAATGGAAGAAATACCTCATCAATGTGAACCTTAATAAAATGTATATTCCCAGCAATACCATCAAATTTAGGGCCTGATTCATTAAGCATTTTTTCCATAGACACAGAATGGGAGAAAAGCTTTAAGGGTCTGATTCATTAAAGAGCATTAAAGAGCATACAACAACGTATAGCCAACATGAAAGCATTTTACCCCATTTGGTCTCATGAAGTTATTTCTACCTCACAAGTGCAATCATTTCCAACCTCTCCTGATGTGTTTGCTGGATGCACTGGAATCACATTACAACAAAGAATCTTTTCTTCTGAAGTACCGTATTTTTCGCTCCATAAGACGCACCTGACCATAAGACGCACCTAGGATTCAGAGGGGGAAAATTAAAAAAAAAAAAATTGTGCTAAACCGGCTCTGCGTCTGGGCGTCTTATGGAGCAAATTAGGGGAGTGCATAGTTTTTTTTTTCTCCCCATTTTGTTTTCGGGTCTGGGGAGGGCCATTTCGGTCCACTCCCCAGATCAGAAAACGTTTCTTTCTGTGGGAACCCCCAAAACCCCCCATCCCAACCCTTTAAATTAACAACCTCCACCCCCTGACCCCCCAAGACCTGCCGAATTAATTTCCTGCAACCCCCCACCCTCCTGACCCCCCCAAGACCTGCCGAATTAATTTCCTGCAACCCCCCACCCTCCTGACCCCCCCAAGACCTGCCAAACGTCCCTGGTGGTCCAGCGGGGGTCCAGGAGCGGTCCGGGAACGATCTCCTGGGCGTGAGCCGTCGGCTGCCAGTAAACAAAATGGCGCCGACGGCCCTATGCCCTCACTATGTCACTGAGACCGACCGCTGCTATTGGTCGGTCTCAGTGACATAGTGAGGGCATAGGGCCGTCGGCGCCATTTTGTTTACTGGCAGCCGACGGCCCACACCCAGGAGATCGTTCCCGGACCCCCGCGGATGTTTGGCAGGTCTTGGGGGAGTCGGGGGGGGGGGGGGGGGGTTTGTTAGATTTTTGTTTGGTTTTTTTTTATATTCGCTCCATAAGACGCACATACATTTTCCCCCCACCTTTGGGGGAAAAAAAGTGCGTCTTATGGAGCGAAAAATACGGTATGTCCAAAATACTTCTGTTTCTGTTCTGTGCCAGTTTTATTACCTTCTGTTTGCTTCTGATGCACAGGACATCCTGGAGGAGGAGATGTTGCCTGAAGTTGGCCCGACACATTTGGTGATTGGTCCACAGGAAATGGAGATGATGTAGATGCACCCATTAGCACCCTTTACAAAATTCCTGTCAATCTGGGGAAAAAAAATGTATTCAGAACTTATAGACTCACAGAGAATATATTAAATATATTTAACTGAATGCTCTTATAATTATCATGAAAGGCCTGAGCTAATCTTAAGAAAACATAATGAGAAGGCAAGAGCACCATCACTACTGGAACATAAAATTGGAAAAAAAAATACTAAATACTGTATGTTATTTTAAATCACTCCATCAGCAAAGTCCAGCAGGCTTGAACTGACAGTTAATGCCTGCTGAATATGATCCTTGAATGGCTGATACTAATGGTCCATGTTCTAATGAAAAATAATAGGACTATCACATTAGAACATGCAATGTTAGAACCAGATGAGCAATGACAACAGCCAGTAGAATTACCCGGCAGCAAAAATCCCACTGCTTCCTGCCATTCATGCTGCAGTTTCAAATGTATTTTAAAGTTTAATTGACCGAACCCCTGGAAGCAGACATTATCATTAGATGCTCTTCAGCATGGTGCATTTAGCTGTCAGCAGAGGCAAACATCTTATAATGCCCACTGCTGCGGCTTTTATAGTATAATTAACATGAAACTGAAAAAGCACTTTGGTACAAAACTTTTTTTGCCACTTCAGCCATCCTTTAAACAGTCATATTCAATCATGACAACATCACATCAAATAAATCTGACCTGGGGGGGGGGGGGGGGGGGGAGAATGTTTTCACTTTTTTTTTTTTTTTAATTGAGGTAACTATTTGATGAGTTTTATATACCGTTATTCAGTAGAGCCATCATAACTGTTTACAAAGTGAACATTTTTCTTAACAGTATTGAAACATAACAGAATAAGGATATATAGAGATTAACAAGTCAGGTCAAATAATTATTCTTAGGTTGAATGAGGAGGGAGGCAAGCTTGGTTGGAGATTAGAGTTGAGAATTCATTTGATGGTTGGTATGGTCAGTTGACAGTGGGTCGGTGAAGAATTTGCAGAAAGAAAAACGTTTTTAGGTCTTTTTTGAATGTTTTTATGTTGTGCTGTGTCTTCAGGTAGTGTGTTCCAGAGTCTGGGGGAGGCGATGGAGAAGGCTCTTGAAATATGAAATACAAGCATTGTATACAAGATAATAGCATGTACAGAACCAGCTTACAAACAATAGCACTCATAACATAGGTATTAATATGCTGATACCAATACAGTCTTGCTGAGTCTATTGTCATCCGTTCATAACAGCTCCTTCGCACTGTAAAGCGCTGTGTCAGAAAGGTAAGAATACCTTCTAAATTGAAATCAAGAGGCAGTACCTTATATTTCCCCATAACTTACAATTTGCTGCAGTAATTGGGCAACCTTTCTACTGCAAGAAGGAAGACCGACAGGGTGGGATTTATAAAAGTGGCTCCACTTTAGAAAAAGAATGTTAATAAATAGTTGCCTAGGTGCTATGAAAATGGCTCAGACTTGCTGTCCCTCTGCAACTTTACCTGTCCCTAGAAAGCATTTTCCAAAACATGGGAAAAAACACAAAAAAGTTGAAATGTTTGCTTTTCTTTTTAAAACTGTCTCTTTAAACAGCAGAAGCTGTTGACCTGCCTGGCACTCACCCGTGTATCTGAGCTTTTCCTGATGATAATTTCCTTTCCTCAAGTGCTGTCAGACTAGTCCTTACTCATGGGATTTCCCTTGCCACAGCTGCTGGACACAGAAGAGACCTTTTCCCTTGTGACACTTCATCCAGCTATAAGGGGTATGTGGCCAATAACCTTCTGTCAATGCAAGAGACAACTACCCTAATAGGAGACATTTAATTCTGCCCACCTGCACAGGCATTGAAATACCTGTACTTTTATTAATGCTTGTTTCTCAAAATCTAGCAAAATATCCTTACCTACAAAAAAAATAAATGTTCATGTCTTAGTTTCTGTACTCCTGTAGTGTTGGCCATCCCTGTGACCAAGGAATTCTGATTTTTTTGGGGTTTAATTTAAATTACATGTTCAAACCACAGTAAAGTTATTTCATGTGCACTTTGTTAAACCAAACATAACTTTTGCCTATTTTTTATGAAATTTATGTATATGCTGATGTAACCTGCCCCCAAACCATGTGGGATAGAAATCTTTTAAATAAATCTGGCTGTGTGCGCCCCCTTGCTTGTTCACATACACTACCGCTGTGGATTCTGACCCGCCTCCCTTTTATTAGAGGCAGGAAGCAAAGTAGGGTTCATGTGATGGCCCTTGTTTTCAACCTCTTTAATCGACCATATTGATTCTTTGACCATTGTCCGTGAGCCACTTGCTCTGGCAATGGACTCCAAAGTCTAGTGTGCTTGCTTCCAAGGTTATGGTGACCCAGGATGGAGGTTCCAGGTCTGTGCCTTTCGACAGATTGGCGAGCTCCATCCATCATCTTAAGCTCTTTATCACTGTCAGGGTAAGGGAAGGTGAGACTCAGTCTCAAGAGACTGCAGACTACTGAAGCAAGAGGGACTGCTGCAAAGGGCACATATGAGCGCTGGCCCTTGGGACTAGGTCTAGTGCGGCTGTCATCAGTCCCAAGAGATGAAGATAGTCCCAAACTTTGGGTGCTTGTTGAGACTGGAAATTTTGCATCTGCAATATTAGTTTGACTGACCTCTTTGGAGTAAGAATGGTGCACCTCTCTGCTGTATTGAACAGGGCCCCTAAGAATGCCAAAGATTGTTTACCATCCATCTGAGTTTCTCCATGAGCTGTACCATGGTACCAGAGATTAGTTGGCTTTCCTGGAAAGACATGGCTCTAGTCAGCAAGTTTTCTAGGTAGGGGTATACTAATATGCCCTGTTTGCATAGCGCAGTGCCCACCTCTATCATCACCTTGGTGAAGGTTCTTGGGGCTATAGCCAGACCAAACCCTGGTCTTGGAATTGAAAATAGGAGTAGCCACCTAGTTGTTAAAGTAGTGGGCTGCAAACCCAGTCCCCTGATTAATGAAAGGCAGAAAATGCCCAGGGAGGTCACCTTGACGATTTCCCTGCATAGATGCTTGTTGAGATCCCAGAGGTCTAGGATGAGCCACAGACCCTCTGATATTTTGGGGGATAAAGAAGTATTTGGAGTAATAGCCCTGACTGAACTGGGAGTGGGCTAGCTCTTGTATGGCATACACTTCCAGGCGTAGATCTAGTTAGGATTGACTGAGTGGAAGTATGGATAGGTGAGATGTCCGAGGCTGGCTCTTGAAGTTTAGGCAATAACCCTTTTGAACTATTGTTAACATTCATCAGTCCATTATTTTAGACCATGAGGCCGAAAAGGATTGGATTCTGTCCCCTACTGATGTCGGCTGCTGTAGTGGTGTTCTCTTTAAAAATTCTGTGGTGGTTTTGACGCCAACCGTGGCGTCTGTTTTTGTTGGCACCTATCTCACCGTCTTCCTCTTGATTGTGAAGATGGTTAAGTGAGGATGTGGCTGTTAAGAGGGCTGATGGTAACTGATAAGACCGCTAGGTTTCCTTTGCAAGAAGGACCTCCTGTACTGCAGGTAGAAGCAGCACGACATGGATGCCTCGACACTTCCTGTGAAGAGGGATTGTACTGCAATGTTTTGGTCTTTGATTTTGGGTGACCATTTCCTTTAAGTTCTCTCTGAAGAGGTTGTCAGGAGGTGAGGCAAACCCACCAATTTATCGTGGACATCCTCTCATATGCCACTTGCCTGCAACCATGCCATGTGCCAGTGCTGCAATTGAGGCTGATGTATTGAATCCCTTAGAGACTCCTCTCAATAGATGCCTGAGACCCTCCTCCATATCATGAAGGCATTGGGAGACTGGCAGGCCCTCTTTGGATCTGATGAATGGTTTTAGTGATTGTAAGCAGTCATATAAATATTAAACCATTTAAAACTGGTGCTGGTGCATTTGGGTCGACAACATGGAGCCCTAGAAGACTTTCTTGCCAAGTCGTCCAAAGCTTATGATCCTTCTCCAGTGGTGAATTAGAATGGAGCCTAAACTTTTTCGTTCTCTTCAAGGCCGACTTGACCACCATGGATTTATGGGGAAGTTGTACAATTCCGTAATCTGGTGTTTTCTGGAGACGAAACCTGAGGTCCAGCTTGTTGGTTCCCAAGGAAGGGGGTCTCCCAAAGTATCAGAGATTTCTGCAGTACAAGATGAGATGGAAGCGTGGTGGGATCACTTGGAATTTCCCAAAATTTTTAGAAGGCCCCATTACCTCCACTTGAGGGTCCAATTCCTTTCACGTCTACTTTTTTAGCGTTACCCGTTTTCTTGACTAAGCAGGAATAGGTTAAATCCTCCGGCAGAGAGGAGGTGTCTAGCGGCTCCTCTGGCGGGACTGACAGAATGCTTCCTTGGAACTCCCCTGGAGAAGGTAACATGGGACTTTCCATTCTTAGAGAGAATGCTGGTGAAGGTTCGCCAGAGAGTGGAAAAGGAAGTAGGAATATCTCCCTGTTAACTCCGGATGACCCTGTTGCAGGCAACACAGGTGATTTTCATCTCTCCAGCTCAGATTCCCTTGGCTGAATTAGGTACTGTGGGGGAAAGGATGGTAGAGGAGCCTGTAGAAATAAAGGAGAAAAAGCTTCACACAATGCCTGTGATTTGGTCCACCAACTGAGACTGCCAGTTAAGAGAAGGTAGAGTCAGAAGCTCTGTTCCTATGGCATGCTGCTGATTCGGTGCAAGTGTGGGCATCAGTGGCAAGAGAGATGGGTTAGGCTGAGGTGTAGGTAGCCTAAGACCTTGTTGCCACAGGCTGGCAACCAGAGAAGGGCCATGGGCTTGTGAAGGCATTTGAACCTGTGTCGCATAAAGAGGATACACCCCTCTTGGTAATCTTGGAGGAGGAATCACTGCAGCCAGTAATATCTCGTGGCTATAGAGAAGAGCTGGTTCCTGCCAATCCTTAGGGCGATTAACTTCTTCTAGAGATATAGGAACCACAAGTATCTGCTGGTTGTCTTCAATAGAGGATACTGATGTAGGCAAGTAGGGACGGAGAGGGATCTCTCTTCCCTTCTATGCTCCTACTTCTTTCATTTTGCTAGAGGGCTTCAGTTAAGCGTGCCAGACTTGAAGTTGTCTTTCCCTCTTTAGCCTCTAAAGACTGCCTTGCTGTAGGAGCTGGCGCACGATGCGTGGTTGCCACCAAAAGCACCATCCCCCTGTAACCTTCATCCTTCCGAACTATTCTGTCCAACATGGGCCATGGGGGAAGGCATACAGCAGCTTGTCCTCCGGCCAGACCTGTATGAGAGCTATACCCAAGGACTTCGGATCTCTCCTGCGACTGAAGAATCGAAGAACCTTCGCATTGCGAGAAGTCGCCAGCAGGTCTAGAAATGGAAGGCCCCAGCAATCCACTATCAGCTGAAACACCTCATCTGACAATACCCATTCTCCTGGGTCCAGACTCTCCCTGCTGAGAAAGTCTGCTCTTACATTGCCTTTTCCTGCAATGTGTGAGGCCAAGATTTCCTGAAGATGCACTTCTGCCCATTCCATAAGTTAGTCTATCTCCTGCAACACTTGCTCGCTCTTGGTTCTTCCCTGCTGATTGATGTAAGCCACTGTTGTTGCATAGTCCAACATTACCCAGACAGCTTGACCCTGCCGCTGAACTGCAAATATGCCAACTGGACCACCTGGATCTTCCAGCCGATTGATGTTCCAGGGAGATTCTTCTGTATTTCAGTGCCCTTTCGCCATTAGTTCCTGACAGTGAGCGCCCCATCCCTGGAGGCTTGCATCTGTCATGAGTGACAACCAGTCCAGCGACATCAGGGAAACTCCCTCTCTCAGATGATCCGCTTGCAACCACCACTGGAGGCGAGAGCAGACTTCCATCGGTAGGTGGAGCTGAATCAAATAATCCTGAGACTGCAAGTTCCAACAAGACAGCAGGGCGTGCTGAAGAGGATGCATATGCACTCTCGCCCACGGCACCACTTCCAGGGTTGCCGCCAAACAGAGTACCTGCAGATAGGACCACACTCTCCAGCGTATGGTGTTCATGAAAAAAGACACTTCTCATCAACTTCTGAATATGAGTTTCTGGCAGGAAAACACTGCCCTGCTTCGTGTCGAACTGAACACCCAGATACTCCAACGACTGAAATGGCTGAAGACTGCTCTTGGCTAGGTTCACCACCCAACCAAGCTCCTGCAACAAAGATCACCTTGCAGGTCACTAGGTGGCTCTCTTCCAGAGATTTGGCCCAAATCAGCCAGTCATCCAAATACAGGTGTACCAGGATACCATCCTCTCTCAACTCTGCCGCCGGAAATGTTCTGGGAGTGGTGGCCAGACCAAAAGGCAGCGCAACACTCTGAAATGCAGAAAACATTGGTGCTCCAATTGGATAATATGGAGGTATGCCTTGGACAGATCCAAGGAAGTCAGAAATTCCCCCGTCTGCATGGCCAATATCACTGAATGCAATGTTTCCATGCAAAAATGAGTAACCCGCAAACAGTTGATCCCTTTGAGATCCAGGATGGGACTAAAAGGAGTTTTCTTGGGCACAATGAAATAAATGAATATCAACCCATATTTTCTTGGGATGAGGGGTACTGGAACCACAGCTCTCAGATTGAGGAGCCTCGACAGTGTACACTCCACTGCCTGCTTCTGCGGGGAGTGACAGGGAGACACCATGAAGAAGTCCTGAGGAACACTTCGAAACTCCAGCGCATATCTTCTTGTATCACCTCCAGGACCCACTGATCCAATGTGATCTAGACAGAGAGAGCGGCATCCCCTATCTCCTGTTCCTAGGGGTGGGAAGCAAACCTTCATTGGGAGGCTCGGGAGGTTCCACTACCTGAGCCCACACCTTGCCTGGGCTGTCTGGGACGAATGGACTAAGACCTACCAAAAGGCCAAGTCTTCTGGAAGGTCACCCTCCTGTAGGGACAAAACCGCTTGGAACTCCTGAGATGGCCCCTCATACCAAAGGGGCATAGCATCTGCTTCTCATCCTCCGGCAACTGAGGAACCAGGGATTCGCCCCACTTACTGGCCAGTTTCTCCAACTCACTCCCAAACAAGAGCAAGCCTTTAAAAGGCAATTTAGTAAGATTAGCTTTGGAGGTCGCATCATCCAACCAATTTCTCAGCCATCATCGACACCTGGCCGCTATTACCGAAGTCACTTCTCTGGCCAAGGTGTTGACCAAATCGTAGCCCGCATCTGCTAAAAAAGGCGGCAGGTACCATAACTGCCCTGGAATTTACTCCAACCTTCTGAGAATGCCATTGCTTCAAATTCTTGCTTAAAAATGGCTTCAATCCTCCTATCATAAACATCCTTCAAGGCTACTCCTCCCTTCACAGGGATAGTCGTCCGTTCAGAGACAGCACAGTCAAGCGCATCCACTTTCAGAAAACGCAGACGTGCTCTCACCACTGGATCCAGAGGGGTACAGGCCTTCCAAGGTCTGACCCCCTTTAAAATTTGCTTCCGGGGCGTCCCACTCAAGATCAATCAATTCTTGAATGGCCTTCATAACAGGGAAAACACAAGAGGCTTTATGCAAAGAAACCAAAATGGGATTTTTCTTTGGCTCAGACATGGAATCTGTCCCAGGTACTCCCAGCATCTTCAACATCTGGGAAATCAGGGCTGGCAGTTCATCTCTATGAAAGAACCGCAACATAGTCCTATATGGTTCCAGTCGCGGATGAATTTCCCCATCTTCTAGAGCAGAGCTTTCCAAACTGTGTGTCGGGACACGTTAGTGTGTCGCCTGCAGTGTGCAGGTGTGTCGCGCAAGCCCGGTCAACTCTGACGCAAGTTTGGGCTTTTTTTTTTCTAGAGATTCACTTTTTTTTTTCAGTTTATGGGTTGCTTATTATTGGGTGATTTTTGCTGTCAATCGCGTTTTTTTGGGGGGCTTGATGGGTGGAACAAGCCCAGCCATCCTTGCATTGGCTGCTGCTGCTGCCGATGAGGCCTGGCCATGAGGAGTACTGACTGCAAGCAGCATTGTCTGGTGATCATGGAAGGGAGTGAAGCACTTAACTGGCAACAATCAAAAAGACGAGGTACATGAGTGTGGGGGCCAGACATGTGCTGGGGGGAGAGAGATGAGTGAGTGGGGGGCAAATGTGCTGGGGGGACAGACATGTGCTTGAGGGGGAGAGATATGAGTGTGTGGGGTACAGACATGTGCTGGGGGGGGGGAGAGAAATGAGTGTGTGGGGGTCAGACATGTGCTTGAGGGGGAGAGATATGAGTGTGTGGGGGCCCAGACATGTGCTGGGGGGAGGAGAGAGATGAGTGTGTGGGGGACAGACAATTTGTTTTATTATTGTTTCTCATAAATTATAACAATAACATGAATCTTGGAATATATATTTTTAATATAAATTTAAGGTTTTCATGAGATAGGTTGTGTCGTGAAACATTTTATTTATGTATATATTTAAGGAAACATACATAAATTGTCGAAATATGTTTCGTTCGTTTAACCTTTAACCTCTGGTTTACTAGTAGACTGAATTACTGTGTCCCGAAATTATGTTTGTCTAAAAAGTGTGTCACCAACATGAAAAGTTTGGAAAGCTCTGTTCTAGAGAGTCAGGATCCACCTCAGAGCCATCCAGATTCCCAACAGAACACCTGCAGCTAATCAAGGTGTAATTCGGCGTTTAACAGTAGTACCAAAAGAGGGAGAGGCCACCACCTGAGAATCTGACCTGACAGTATTGGATGGGGCTGAGGACTGTGCCTGAAGAAAGGATTGCAATCCTTGAAAAATATTCTACCCAAGAAAAGGCAGAAGGATCCATGCCAAAACCAGAAGGCACTTGTGCACCACCCACTGAGTTGCCGTTGAGGAATCAGTTAAGGAAGTTCCAAGGTCAGGCGTCCCTCCTGACATGCCCTTAACCAGGCCATCATCAGACTGGGAGAAACCAGGCTTAGTAAAAATCAAAGGAATAATTCTCCCTGAGCCTCTAAGCAGCACTGGCACAAGTTAGAGTACTCCAGTCTGAGATGCCCGAATATTATAAGCAGCACAAGCGCCATTAGTCTGTCAGTACGCTTAACAGATGCCTGAAGATGTGCATCCAGCCATATATGCGCTTAAAAAAAAATAAAAAATAAAAATTTAGGGGCATAACATTTATAGGTCTCAAAGTTATGCACTGCAAAACAAAGCGCACTGTCAATGCATCAATCCTGGGTGCACAACAAGAATGTGCACACAGGTAGTGTGCCCAAAAGAAATTGGGCACACAATTCGGACACACAGCCGGATGCACTTGCACGCACTGACAGTTCTGCAGAGGGCAGCCAAACGTGCAGAAAAAAAAAGCGTGCAAAAAAATGCCGCTGCGGCTTACCACTCAGTACACAGAAAGAAGCCTAACCGCGGGGCCTAGCCCACCTGGGCTGCTCAACCTGCCAGGCTGCCCAGGTCCCTTAACCTCCACGGGAGCGTCGGAATGGCACACCAAGTATGGAGACTGGAGGAAGTCCTACAAACCCTCTACTGACTTAAAAAAAAAAAAAAATTTTTTACCTGACCATAGCCTTTCCCGGCTGAGCACAGAGATGGTCTCTGACTGCAAGGGGAGAGGGCATATACCTTCACCGCCACACTCTGCTTCCTGCACCCGCTGCGTTTCAGTTGCTTAAATCAGCTAAGTCCACGCCGGCTGAAGAACCAGCTACCAGACCAAGGCACTCATCTGAGGTACCATGGAAATCACCCCAGGAATTCTCAACTGGGGAAGGGACCATCAGGTATCACCGCAGGAGAGCGGGGCAACTCAAAGCTCCTATTAATTCTGAAGCAACCCCCAGTAGGGAAATGCACATCCACTATCTGCTAGAGACTGAGAATTCTGGCAGGCTAATGTCACTGCAGAAGACTAAGTTTGCTTACCGTAAACGGTGTTTTCCGTAGATAGCAGATGAATTAGCCATGCTGTCTGGCTACATCTTCCATGCCACTAGGTGGCGGAGCTCTAAGTATAGCAAAGTCTTTCAGCCGGGTGCTCCCTCATACCTTCTCGGATTCACCTCAGGCTCCTCAGTCAGTATTAAAGCAAGTGCAGGTGATGCTGGAACTGTTCGGGGAGGCGGGCAGGTCAGCATGGCTAATTCATCTGCTATCTACGGAAAACACCGTTTACGGTAAGCAAACTTGCTCTTTTCACGTAGATAAGCAGCTGAATTAGCCATGCTCTGGGAGTCCCCAGCTGAAGTATTGAACTCATGTGGATTGATTGTTAATTTACTCAATACAAAGTCTTTAGGCGGACAGTTACTATGAAGGCTGTATATGCAATGAACATGTGCTCTTCTGTAGGATGGTCCTACCCATTACTGCATCATCTACAGTTTGTTTGTCCAAACGGTAATGAGATGTGAAAGTGCGCAGCGATGACCATGTTGCAGCTTTACAAATATCTATGATGGGAACTTCATGGGGATGGGCCATCAAAGCTGCTAGTGCACAAACTTGGTGCGCTTTTGGATTAGAAGAAAGAGCTTGCGAACGTTGCGGATAACAAAATTGAATACAGTTCGAAATCCACATGGAAAGTGTTCTTTTAGTCATCGGACGTCCTTGTGCGTTTGGCTTGAAAGATAGAGAGTGTTGTGAAGGTCGGTTAGGTGAAGTAGTGCACTGCTTGTAATAAGCCAGTGCACGTTTACAGTCCAAAGTATGGAGCTTCCTGTGATTTTCATTTTCATGAGGTTTTGGATGAAAAGTTGGTAAGGTTATGGTCTGGTTAATGTAAAAACTGGAAATAACCTTTGGTAGGAATTTTGGGTGAGTTCAAAGAGTCACCTTGTCGTGGTAAAATTGAAGATAAGGCGGGTAGTGGACTAGCGCTTGCAGTTCACATACTCTTCTTGCTGAAGTTAACACAACTTGGAAAAGTACTTTCCATGAAAGGTATCGAAGGTGACAAGTGTCCAATGGTTCAAAAGGGGGAAGCATTAGCTGTTCAATGACCACATTAATGTCCCATGGTACTGGTGGTTTTTGCAATGGAGGGCGTAAGCGCAACACTCCTTTCATGAATCTGGAGACTAAAGTATGACACGAAATGGGTTCTCCATTAAGGTAAGTATGGTAAGCTGCAATAGCGCCTAGATGGACTCTGAGCGAGGAAGTTGCCAGACCTTCATTATAAAGTAAATGGAGGTATGAAAGAAGCTGTTCAGGTGGGCAAGTGAACGGATCTGTTTCTGTTGAACACCAAGAAGCATAGCAAAACCACTTTCTTTTGTAATTGAGTCAAGTGGAAGGCTCTCTCGAGAATACTAAGATCTCTTGAAGATCAGGAGAAACATCTAGGTGTTGGTATGCAATCTGTTCAACCTCCAGGCTGTGAGATGTAAGGCGGAATGAAGAGGATGTAGGAGAGACCTGTTGTCCTGGGTTAGAAGCTGACTGCTGTTTCCCAAGGGAATGGGGTTGCATATCGATAGATGAACTAGGAACTGTACCAAGGTTGTTTTAGCCAAGCTGGTGCTATTAAAATCAAATCTGCCTAGTCTTCTATGCATCTCTGCATGGTGCGGGAGATGAGAGGTATTGATGGAAATGCATACAGTAGGTTGTGAGACCAACTCACGAGAAAGGCATCTGACGCGATTCTTTTCGAGCTGGGGTATATTGAACAGAAGCTTTCCAGCTGTGCGTTGTTTTCTGTTGCAAAAAGATTGATGGAGGGGTGACCCCAAATCGTGAATAGGCGATGAGCTACTTCCCTGCCCCAACTGCCATTCGTGAGGATGAAATATCCTGCTGAGTTTGTCTGCCCTGGAGTTCTGAATTCTGGGCAGATAAGTTGCTTGAGGAGATATTGATCTTTGATGAGCCCATTCCAGTAACTGTGCCGTCTCCTTGCAGAGGTTCCAAGAACCGGACCCTCTTTTCTTATTTATGTAAAACATTGTGACTTGGTTGTCCATGTGAATCATAACTATCTTCCCTCGAAGAGATTCTTCGAAAGCTCGAAGGGCATTTCTGACCGCTTTTAGCTCTAGTAGGTTGATATGCTGAGTCCTCTCGAATGTTGACCATAAACCTTGAATTACCAATTGATCTAGATGAGCTCCCCAACCCTTGGGGAAGGCATCTGTGATGAGTATTAGATGATGTCGTAATGGTCTCAATGGCGCCTGTCTGCAGTGTTGACGGAGAAATCCACCACTGAAGATCTGTTTTCATACTGTGTCATGGTAATGAGAGTGGATAATGGATGTAGGAACTGATTCCATTGGTTTTTCAGTCCCCATTGAAGGTGACGCATGTGGAGTCGTGTATGAAGGACTACATATATGGAAGCTGCCATGTGGCCAAGATGAGTCAGAATATGGCGAGCTGATGTTATCGAAGTCTGAAGGAGATCTGTGGCAAGAGTAGAAAGAGCCACTGCTCTTGGATAGAGAAGGAAAGCCTTGTCCTGTATCGTATCAATGATGGCCCCTATGAATTCTAAAGTTTGAGTGGGCTGCAGATGTGATTTTTTGTAATTTATGAGAAGGCCTAGATTGTATAGGCAAGAAATAGTTCATAGGAGATTGGTCCGTAACAGGGTCTTTTTGGAGGCTACTAGGAGCCAATCGTCCAGATAAGGAAATATTTGCAACCCTTGACGACGAAGGTATGCCACCGCCAAACACTTGGTAAATACTCTGGGGGCAGAGGAGAGCCCGAATGGGAGAACCTTGTATTGGTAATGTTGATTGTCCACCTGGAAACATAGGTAGCACCAAGAACTGGAGTGCATGGGGATGTGTGCATAGGCATCCTTAAGTCCAGGAAGCACATCCAATCCTTTGGTTGAGGAAAGGGAAAGATGGATTAGAGAGAAGTCATTTTGAATTTCTCCCTGTAGAGATGTTTGTTCAGGGAATGAGATCCAATATCAGACGCAGTCCTCCTGATTTCTTGGGAATTAGGAAATATTGGGAGTAGAATCCCAGACAGGATTGTTGGGAAGATAACCTTTGAATCCAGTTGTTCTGTAGAAGATTCTGAATTTCTTTCAGTAGAGGTTCTTTGTGAGATGTTAATTGTTTTTGCGGAATCCAATGTGGAAGGGTTGGGAGGGATGAGAAATGAAGTTGGTAACCGTGGGCTATGATTGATAACACCCACTGGTCCGATGTGATATGAGTCCAGGCGGGAAGAAAATTTGATAATCTGCCTCCTACCATGGGGTGATGGGATGGTGGCGGAATTATTTCTAAAAACTGGTTTGAGTTTTTGCGGGCTGAGGGTCAGCTTGTTGTCTAGGCGGGCGAGAAGCCCTTGCTCTTTGGCGAGAGGCTGCAGGTTGGTATGGCTGCTGCCTTGAAGGTTGGTAGGGTTGAGGTCTGTAGTATAAAAACGGTTTATAGGACTTAAAGGGTGGTCTTCCGTATGACCCTGTAGGAATGTATTGCCTTCTTGAAGTAGATGGCTGATGTGGTGAAGTTAAGGAGAGGACAGCCGTCTTCTGTTCCTTAAGCTTCGATACAGTTTCCGTGAATTTCTCTCCAAAAAGGTTGTCTGGACGACATGGCAAATTCGCTAATTTGTCATGGACATTGTCTCGTATGGCGCTGGATCTAAGCCATGCGAGACGACGTGCTGCCAAAGTGTTTGCTGAACCTCTGGATGAGATGTCAAATCCCTCATAGACTGTTCTTAACAAATGCCTTAAGCCTTTCTCCATGCTTCCAGCCCCAGATTTTTCTCTCATAGACGTCTCCACTCCCAACTCAGCCCTCCAATCCTGGTCTAAAATAACAGAATCAGTAGCAAATATACTATGTCCCCTGACAACAAAAAATTTCAAACAATGCGCCCAAGAGTCAACCATGGTTTAACGAGGAACTGCGAAAACTCAAACATCTACTACGACAAAGAAAGAAAATGGCGTAAAGCCCCATCACTGACCTCCCTAGCTGAATACAAACGCTCCCTCCACTTTTACAAGAACAGCACCTTGAAAACCAAAAGGGACTATTATGCCCACAAGATCCATCACCTCATCTTAGATTCGAAAGCTCTGTTCAATTACATTTCCAGTCTCACAAAAACCATCACTCCAGTCATTCCAGATGACCTAGCACAGAATAAAGCAGACGAACTGGCTCTTTACTTCAGCAGAAAAATCACCGACCTCCTCAAACAGCTGACACCAAACCCATATGCATCCTCTAACACATATCTACACCCAAAGACATCTCTCAACTCCTTCGAACCCATCACCATTTCTGATATACAAACGGTTCTGAAGAAAATGAAACCATCATTACACCCTTTCGACCAAATCCCTACCAAAATGCTCTTACTAATCCCGGATACAATATCGAAAACTCTAGCCGACATTATAAATTGTTCCCTATCCCAGGGTATCTACCCAGATGACCTTAAAACGGCATCAAACCACTCCTTAAAAAAACCAAACTTAAACACCAGTGATCCCAACCTCCCGTTTATAGCAAAAGTCATGGAAAAACTAGTAAACACACAATTATCTAATTACATTGAGGATCACCAAATTCTATCCCCTAATTAATTTGGATTTCGCAAAGCATTAAGCACGGAAACGCTACTACTGTCTTACAGACTTCCTCCTAGCCAGCATCGATAAAGGTCACGCTTACCTTCTAATCCTTCTTGACTTTTCGGCGGCATTCGATACGGTCAACCATCACAACCTACCAAACCAGCTGGCAAACATTGGAGTTACAGGCTCAGCACTGACCTGGTTTAAAACCTCTCTGGAGAACAGAGGATACAAGGTCAAAATTCATGCCAAAGAATCTCACAACCATCCATCCTCGCTAGGGCTTCCACAGGGCTCTTCCCTTTCACCCACCCTTTTTAAATGCTTACCTGCTCCCACTCTGCCAACTCCTAATAAAACTAAACCTGAAACACTTCCTATTCGCAGATGATGTTCAGATTGTAATCCCTGTAAAAGAATCCATTACAAAAACATTAGAATTCTGGGACAGCTGCCTAATTGAGATCAAACACCTCCTCAGTCTAAACTTAATTCTCAATGCTTCAAAAATGGAATTTCTCATTATAGCCCCGGAAAACAATAACATCGCCTCAAACCCACCAGCCAACCTGCAAACCTCTCACGTAAGAGACCTAGGAGTTATCGACAACCTTCTCAACCTAAAACCATTCAACCAAACGACCAAGGATTGCTTTCACAAGTTACATATCCTTAAAAGAATTAGGCCACTCTTCCACTCCCAGGACTTCAGAACAATTTTACAAGCAATAATATTTTCCAAGTTAGATTATTGTAATTCTATTCTACTAGGTCTCCCTGCTTCCCATACAAAACCTCTACAGATGGTGCAGAATACAGCTGCCAGAATTCTGACTAACTCCAAGAGATTCGCCCACATCACCCCAAATCCTGAAAGCCCTTCATTGGCTACCTATTCACTACAGAATTATGTACAAGTCCATCACCACCATTTACAAAGTCATACATCAACACGCCCCGCTAAACTTACAAATTCCTTTAAAAACACACACCTCTGTCAGACCCATTAGGGAGTGTTATAAAGAATCACCACATGTTCCACATGCAAAAACCTTTCAACACAAATCCCTCAAAGACAGAGCGCTATCAACAGCAGGACCACTTTTATGGAACTCCATCCCAGCTGAACTGCGTCAGGAACCATGCCTACCAATTTTCAGGAAAAGGCTAAAAACCTGGCTTTTTAAAAAAGCCAATCCAGACAGACTGATCCCTGCTACCGTCGTCACAAACACATTGTTATAAATGGGTTTAAACACCAACACTGTCATCAACCTCATTCTCGACATCATTTCTTCCACATTGGAATTAATTTTGCATCTCTGTAAATAATTTGCTGTCAATTAATCTCTCTTTTCTTCTTCTTCCTCTGCTCCCAGTTGTGTACTTCCCTGTTTTATTGTAACTGCAATTCCTGCACCAGTTATAGTTGCTCAAGTTTTCTGTATAATGCACACCCTGTTAAATGTAAACCGGTTTGATGTGACCCCTGTCTTGAAAGCCGGTATAGAAAAGTAGTAAATAAATAAATAAAAACTGTGATATTGAGGAGGCAAAGCCATATCTGGAAAAACTCTGTTGGAGATTTGTTATAAGTGCCTGTAAATTGTCAAACGGGTACTGAGTAATACAAAATTGGTAATTCTGAATTCGCGTATTCAACATTGCTGAATTAAAGGATTTCTTTGCAAATTCATCCAACAGTTTATGGTCTTTGTGAGGTGGTGCATTCGAATGAATACGGGATTTTCGTGCCTTCTGCATCGCTGACTCAACAACGACAGAGTTATGCGGAAGTAAGAAAAGGAGAATCTTTCATCTTATATTTTATATCAATTTTCCTAGAAGTTGGAAGCATGAACAATGGAGTGTCCCAGGATTTCTCTATCAGCTGTGTTAGAACAGAATGCTGTGGAAGGGCTATTGGTTCTGTGGGGGGCATCAAAAATCTTCAGTATGCCCATCATTTCCTGGCATGGACCAGGCAATTTTCTGGTTTCTACATTTAGAAATTTACCAAACTTCTCTATAAATTGAGCGTAAGATAAATCTTCTGGGGGTGAAGATGGTTCTGGAGGTATCTCTGCCGGGTCAGACGGATAACCCATGGAAGAATCTGCAGAGGTATCCGCATCATATTCAATTGGGGATGAATGTGGTACTGGATGATCCTTGGGTACTGGACCTGGTGTAACAGGAACTACTGGGACTGTTGGAAAGTTGGTAGGTTGGGTTTGAATATTTGATTTATCTACTGACTGTAGAAATTGAGACAGAATGCTGGTAATTTGGATCATGGCCTGAGTAGCAAGACCCAAGGTGGACGGTACCTGTGTTGGTTCCGTACTTGGCGGCAGAGGAAAAGGGATTACCTCTTCTGAACCGTTCCCTGGTGTGGGTTGAGATTGGCCTGGACTTGATGCCCCGATGGAAATTATAGACTCAGATGTTCCAGGTGAGGTAAGAGATGTGGGCGAGATATGAGGAGGCAAAACCTCTGGATCCGATTCTAAATTTGGAAGAGGAGAGACTGCTCTTCGCCTCTTATGGCCCGAATGGTATTTCTTATACTGTTTGTGTGTAATTTGCGTCGGCTATGCACAGATATGCGTCGACAACATGTCTATTATATGAGATGTTTAGACAGGAATAATTGTGCGATGTGTCAGTGGTATAGTTGCTGCGACAGAAAGACGCAGCTTCGACACAGACGAGTCGGTGCGCCGGACGTGTTTTGATGCGAACATCCTTTGCTACATCTGTGCGCCATATGTCCTGTGGCGCGTCGATGCTTCGGGGTTTTTTTTAGCTGTCTCGACTCGTCCAACTGCTGGCCATCGATGCGTCGAGTCCGTCCATCCCCGGCACCGTGCCCTGGTTTTTCACTGGTAAGCAGCGGTGGGTGTTTTTGACCTGGGAGGCTCAACTGATGAAGCTCTCCTCGAAGAGGGAGACCTTTTCCTTCTTTTTGGTCCTGATGACCTTACTGAAACCTCAGAAGGTGCATAGGAACCTGAAGTCTTGGAACGAAGGTCCTGTATTTTCGCTGCTGGGCACGTGGGGGACATGCGTCCACAGTCCGCACAATTAAATTTGGTCGTGGGAAGGTCCCAGACACAAATAACAGGACTTGTGGCCGTCAGTGGCAGACATAATCTTACCTCAAGAGTAAAATTTGAACCAGGACATAGCATTCTTCAATCTGCTGTTTGTTTGAAGAGGATTTTCACTAGTTTTTCCTTTAACTTCAGAAAGTTTCTCTCACAGGAGAGCAGAGCTCCGCGTGCCAACTGCCGCGTGGAAAAAAACTGACTGAGGAGTCTGAGGTGAATCAGAGAGGATATGAGGGAGCACCCGGCTGAAAGACTTTGCTTTACTTAGAGAGCTCCGCCACCTAGTGGCACGGAAGACGTACCCAGACAGCATGGCTAATTCAGCTGCTTATCTACATGAAAAGTATATATATACTGAGACATGGGTTTGATTTGTTTCCATCTGCTGGTAGAGGAGCATAACCCACTGGTCCTGAATCCATCTGTCGGGGTGCAGGAAACCTGGATTAGTAACTGTTGGAAACAGGTTGCTGGGCTTGATGGACCCAGTATAGCAACTTATGTTAAAATCCCTATGATAAGAGGTGTAAAAAGGTCCGGGTAGGGCAGGAACTATTCTGGTCCTAGGCTTTTGCAAAGCACAAAAAGCCTGGTGCATAAGGAGCACAAATTCTGCAGAAAAGGCTCCTTGCATCCCTTATGGTCCCTGAGGGTCTGGGTCTACCTTAGGCCAGAACTTCATGCCCTTCTTCCCTAAGGAAGATTCTGAAGGGGGGGGGGGCCAGACAGCATGAGAACTCACAGGATCTGGAAGCCTTCTGAATCTGAAATGCTCAGTTCTGTGGCCACTGCTGTAGATGCCCCTGTGGTTACCCCCAAAGGGGACAGGCTGATGTGCACGGAGCAGGAGAGGGACCTTGGGGTGATAGTGTCTAATGATATGAAGTCTGCGAAACAATGCGACAAGGCGATAGCAAAAGCCAGAAGAATGCTGGGATGCATAGAGAGAGGAATATAGAGTAAGAAAAGGGAAGTGATTATCCCCCTGTACAGATCCTTGGTGAGGCCACACCTGGAGTACTATGTTCAGTTCTGGAGACCGTATCTACAAAGAGACAAGGACAAGATGGAAGCGGTTCAGAGAAGGGTGACCAGGAAGGTGGAAGGTCTTCACAGGATGACATACGAGGAGAGATTGAAGAATCTAAATATGTACTCCCTGGAGGAAAGGAGGAGCAGGGGTGATATGATTCAGACTTTCAGATACTTGAAAAACTTTAATGATCCAAAGACATCGACAAACCTTTTCCATCAGAAAAAAATCAGCAGAACCAGAGGTCACGAGCTGAGGCTCCAGGGAGGAAGACTAAGAACCAATGTCAGGAAGTATTTCTTCACGGAAAGGGTGGTGGATGCCTGGAATGCCCTTCCGGAGGAAGTGGTGAAGTCTAAAACTGTGAACGACTTCAAAGGGGCATGGGATAAACACTGTGGATCCAAGTCTAGAGGGCATGAATAAAGTGGAGACATTCAAACACTGCACGGAGCGGCAGTAGCCACAGAGGCGTTCACGGAGCGGGATGCCAGTGGCCAGTAGTTGGTGTTCCACCTTCACGGAGCGGAAGGATGGAGGGCTGCTATTTCCAAAAAAACAAAAAATAAAAACAGGGGTGGGTAAGAGTATGGGGGGCAAGGGGGTGGCCTGCTTGTTGCAGCGGTTGCTACCTCCAATTGAGCTGGATGTCACTTGGATGCAGATTCAAAGCTGCTCTCTAAATTGGGTGGAGGGGAATTAGGGCTGGAGGGTACTGGAAGCCAATAGTAACAGGTGGGAGAGAGAAAAAGGGGAAAAAAATGGATAAAGTGCGTAGCTTGCTGGGCAGACTCGATGGGCCATTTGGTCTTCTTCTGCCGTCATTTCTATGTTTCAGCCAGCTGCTCTTGTTCTTTCCAGTGGGGGGGGGGGGGGGGGGGGGAGAACGACCACAGATGCCACCTCCAGCACTGCTTGTTCAATGTCCTGTTCACAAATGGGAAAGTGGGAACCCGCTACAATTGGAAGCTGCCTGGTGCCACAAGCCACTTATATGCATCCTCAATTCATGCTTTTAATTTAAACAAATTTACATCCTGTTCTATCAATGCCAATCTAGTTGATACCAGGTGAATTTCTTCATCACCTTATGCCTCAAGTTGCTTAATTTACATAACATTATTCCATCTTCCTTTCTCCAGGAAGATGTAACAGAGCAATCTGACAAACTAGAGTAACAAATCACCAAGACCAGATGGTATAAACTCCAGAGTTCTGAAAGAACTCAAAAATAAAACTGAAGCCTTATTACTAGTAATCTAACATCTTATTTAAATTGGCTACAGTACCTGAAGATTAGAGGGTGGCAAACATAACGCCCAATTTTAAAAAGGACTCTAGGGGTGATCCAGGAAACTATAGAGCAGTGAGCCCAATGTTGGTGTCAGGAAGAAGCTACTCTGAAGAACAAAAATTACTGACTATATGAACAGACTAATGTGGCAGTGCCAATCTAGACTTAGCAAAGGGAAGTCTAGCATTATAAATCTGTTAGATTTTTTTTTTGAAGGGGGTTAAATATGTGAACAAGGATGAATCTGTCGATATAGTGTATTGGGACTTTCTGAAAACATTTGACAAAAGTCCCTCATAAGAGACTCAAAAGGAAATTAAAGTCCTGAGATAGAAGGCAATAGTTTATTATGGATTGGTAACTGGCTAAAGGATAGGAAACAATAGAACTGATAGTCATTTCCTCTTAGTGAAGAAAGGTACAGTGCCCCAGGACCACTGCTTTTTAATATATTGATAAATGATCTGGAAAAGGGAGAGATGAACAAGGTCATTAAATTGTGGATGACACAAAATTATTCAAAGATCATGAGTCAATTGTGAGGAACCTTGCAAGGCTGGAAGATTGGGCGTTTAAATGGCAGATTAAATTAGAATCAAGGCCTACATTACATTTCATTTCAAGTCTAGTAATAAATGTTGTGCACCTTATTCTATGTAATCGCTAATAATCCTGGATTGTATGCAGCCACTTTACTTGGCGTACCCTGCCTTAGGTGGATCTCTTATTCAAAAAGGCAGATAAATCCACATAAATGAATAAAGTGGACAGGCGAAGTGATTCATATAAGAAATAATTCAAACTACAGATCACAATGCTGGGTTTCATATTAGGCATCACCACCCAGGGAAAGGATCTTGGAATAGTTATGGACAATGCAGTGTGCAGAAGGTAGCATGCAATGAGAATGTAAGGTATTATTAGGAATGGAAAATACAACAAAGGATATTTTGCCTCTGTGTCGATCCATAGTGTGCCCGCAACTTGAATATTGTATGCAGTTGTCGTCATCCCATCTCATATACAGCAAAACTAAAAAAGGTAGAGAGGACAACCAAAAGGGATGGAACAGCTCACCTATGAGGAAAGGCTAAATATGTTAAGGCTCTTCAGCCTAGAGAAGAGACAGCAGAGAAGAAATATGATGGATATCTATAACATCTTGAGTGGTGTGGAATAGGTAAACAGGGAACCCTTTCAAATAGGACTATGAAACACTCCATGAAGCTAATAGGTAACATTCAAAACAAATCAGAGAAAGTATTTTTTCACTCAGTACACAATTAAACTAAGGAATATGTTGTCAGAGGAGAGACAAAAGCAGTTAACATAGCTATGTTTAAAAATGGTTTAGCCAAGTTTCTGGAGGAAAGGTCCATAAACCATTAGCAGCCATGTAGTCTTGGGAAAGCTACTGCTTATCCCTAGATATGAGCAACAGGACTGGATCTATTCTTTGAGATCCTGCTGGGTACTTGTGACCTGGATTGGTCACTATTGGAGACAGGATGCTGGACCTATGGTCAGAATTTTTGGGTTCCTTATTTCAGAGTTCATCATATACTGATCAGGTACCAAAATCAGTTATCAGGGTATTAAGCAAGTTTTATTCTTTATTTATAATTTTCAAAATACAAATAAAAATGATTACATCCAAGTAAAGTCTTGAAAAAGAAAAAAGTATTTCACAATTACTTATTAGAAAATATCAAGCATTTACCAATTATATATTTTTCTCATATTCTTCTTGAATTAAAAATTCAAAGAACGCAAAATCAAAGTACTTTACTTTTATACAATTGTATATATTCAACCCTTAGAAAATAAAAAGAAATAAAAGAGGGCAAGTGAAATCAAACAGAGATTCTATAGAACTTCCTTATCTTAAAAGTGGCATTTAACATAGACTAAACTGGGACATCATATTGATAACCCTCAATTAATTGACCGGGGAAGAGGTAGTTGGTCTTCTGGCATCTATGAATTTATTTATTTAAATAATTTATATACCGGAGGTTCCTGTATAGTATACATATCACCCCGGTTTACAAAGAACAGTAACTATCGCTAAAAAATAGCGGTTTACATAGAACATAGAACATAAAAAAGAAGTTTTTACATTGAACAAATCTAAGTAAGCAAGTTTTTACATTGCATAAATTAATTGAAGTAAGCAAATAGTGTATGATATTTAACCGTTAATAAACAAGCAGTTAATAAATCAATGAATAACATGGAAAAATATGAAGTCAATATGAGTAAATGTATGTAGTATGTATGAAGTCAGCATGTGTAAATTTCTGATTGAAAGGAATAAAATAATAGATCTGAATAAATCGTTGTGGGCTTGAAAAGACTTTTCTTCGTGTTCTTGGCTCTAGGGGAAAGCTTGTTTGAACAGCCAAGTCTTAAGTTTCTTGGCGGAGTTGTTCTGATTGAAAAAAAATGAAACTGTCATCCCCTTTCTTAATTATACATTTACATGGATATGGAAGCATGAATACGAAACCAAGAGATACAACATCTTGTCTCAAAGATAGAAATTCTCTATGTTTTTCTTATTTGAGTAATTGGAGCTAGGTCTGGGTATATTCTTACTGTTTGACCATAAAAATTCAAGGGAAATTTTCTGAAGAAATTGCGCATCACATTATTAAGGTCATACACAGAAATAAATGCTACCAACAGTGTTTTCCTCTCCAATACATCCGTATCAGTATTTTCCAAAAAGCTAGTTAAATTTAAGGGAATAGCAGGTATTGGGGAGGGCCCTGCAGCAGAAGGTCTATTACTACTATTTAGAAATCTACAAAAGTTTATAGATGGCATATTTTCTTCTGTAAATTCCAGTCCTTCTCTAAAGAGTCTCTTCAAGGTAATGAAGGGAATTTCCCCAGCAACTTTTGGAAAATTCATAATGCATAAATTTAAATGTCTGATGTTTTCCAAATTTTCCAAACGTTTAGAACAGGCCATTTGCTCTTGAATTACTGCTACATTTACAGCTTGCAGAGACTGAATTTTATTTTCAGTCTCTACCATCTTATTTAATGTCTCCGTTGCCTGTTCTTGCATTCCAAGTATTTTCTGTTGGACATTATAGTTCAGGGAATCCACTTTTTGCTCTAACCGTTTCATAGCCTGTCCTTGGCCAGCTACCAGATCCCAGAGCGACTCAAGTGTCACAACCCCATGTTTAGATGTAAGAATTGAAGGTACATCTCCCATGCCGATAGATGTTGAGTACTGACCTCGGTCCAGCGAAGCTCCCTCGATATCCTCTACGAGGTTTGCCTCTTGGCTCGAGGCCCCCGAGGTTCCCGCTCCCGCAGAAGCCTCCGTTTCTGACCGGGAGACTCTCTTCACCGTCGTCCCACTTCCTGGATCGGCCTCCACCTCCCCAATCGCATCAGCCGCGTCATCGACGTGCGACCAGGAAGTCTCTCCATCTGGGTCGCGCTGTGCCGGGGGGTGGTCTGGTGTCCGGGCTGAGAGAAGCCTCGTCTGCAGGAGCTCCCCGCTCTCCCCCGCGGGGACTCACCTCAGGTTCACCGGCACTCTCTCCTTGTTCCAGTTGGTTCAGAAAGCGGATGATGTCAAGTTGCCCGGTGGAAGGTAAGGTCTCAGGTGGAAAGATTCTTACCTTCCCCTTTCTTTTCGAAGGCATATCAAAAAAGAGGAAAAATATTTTCAAGAGAAAAACTCGAGCTGCCGCCGTTCGGCTCCGCGTCTATGCCGCCATCTTGCCCCCCGTATTAAGCAAGGTTTAAAGTGCTTTATAATCCAAACCAGATGACAACATAAATATAAAATATTATATATGAATAGCTGTAATCTTCTCACCAATTGTGCACACTACAGAGGCTTCACAGTACAGTAGTCATGTTAGGGCATATCGTGAAGGTGGTGTGGTGTAGTTAGAGCACTAAACTGAGGAGAACTTGAAATGAGTAAGACTCTCCTTCAGTACTGACTGTATGACCAAAAGCAAATCCCTTCACCTCCGCTTCATCCACCTCTGACTCCATAACAATAAATTTATTCTTTTCAGGTATCTAGAACAAGTGTCCAGACCAGTGCGACCAGGTTATCCAGGCAAAAAGCCGCTGCTTGGATAGTTTTAAGTACTAAAATAAAGTTCACGCTGATGCAATATCGGTATGCATAAAACAGGCGCTCATGATTGAGCACCTGCTCTCCTAACACGCGCCCATCCACATTTCCTGGGCGCCTGATTTAATATTTAAATTAGCTGCCAGAGTAAAAAGGTGGTGCTAGGGGAAATTGTGCATCCTAGCATCTCCTTGGCATCAGGCGCCCAGGAAAGGTGGCTGTCAGAGTGGGTTAGGAAACAGATGCTCAATACGAACAACCGTTTTCTCCCACTACCTGCACAACATATACCCACAATTTACATAGCCTGGACTGTGTATATTGGACACCCAGAAATTATGTTTTTCACAAATATTTTTTTTTTTTTTTACCAATTTTGCTTTCTGTGGTCTCTCCTACTTAATATTGCAACGATACTTGTAGTAATTTCGGGTTTTTAAAATGAACCCTTGAGTGCGGCAGACCTTTATGTCAGCCCCAGGCTGGCATAAACGGGTCAGTTCTGTAAAGTGTACTCAGCCGTGTGCACTTTCAAAATGCTTTTGGCCGCATGTTTTCAAGGGGCATCTATTACACTGTATTACTCTGAAATAAGGAACCCAAACAGAATGTTGGGAATTATTAGAAAGGGAATGGTGAATAAAACGGAAAATGTCATAATGCCTCTGTATCGCTCCATGGTGAGACCACACCTTGAATACTGTGTACAATTCTGGTCGCCGCATCTCAAAAAAGATATAATTGCGATGGAGAAGGTACATAGAAGGGCTACCAAACTGATAAGGGGAATGGAACAACTCCCCTATGAGGAAAGACTAAAGAGGTTAGGACTTTTCAGCTTGGAGAAGAGATGACTGAGGGAAGATATGATAGAAGTGTTTAAAATCATGAGATGTCTAGAACAGGTAGATGTGAATCTGTTATTTACTCTTTCAGATAGTAGAAAGACTAGGGGGCACTCCATGAAGTTAGCATGTGGCACATTTAAAACTAATCGGAGAAAGTTCTTTTTTACTCAACGCACAATTAAACTCTGGAATTTGTTGCCAGAGGATGTGGTTAGTGCAGTTAGTATAGCTGTGTTTAAAAAAGGATTGGATAAGTTCTTGGAGGAGAAGTCCATTACTTGCTATTAAGTTCACTTAGAGAATAGCCACTGCCATTAGCAATGGTAACATGGAATAGACTTAGTTTTTGGGTACTTGCCAGGTTCTTATGGCCTGGATTGGCCACTGTTGGAAACAGGATGCTGGGCTTGATGGACCCTTGGTCTGACCTAGTATGGCATTTTCTTATGTTCTTATACCGAAAGGGGTTTAGTGCCTCGAAAACACACAGCCAAACCCCCTGAAAACTAATAGCGCTTATCACATACAAATGCATGTTGATGAAGCTAGTTAATTACTCAGCATTCTGTAGGTAAAATGTACAGCCAATCCCTTGGGCAGGCATTAATTTACGAGCAGCCCGGAAAAGTGTACAGAAAAGCAGAAAATATGCTTTACTATTCACCCTCCATTTTACTATCCTAGCGATATTAAGTCAGAGGAACCAAACTGTAAAAAAAATAAATAAATAAATACAATTTTTAAAAATGTGCCAGCCAGTCTGGTTAAGGGAACAGACGCTCAATTTTACCAGAATCAGTTTTCCTAATCGATCACTGTCAGCGGGTTCGGAAAACTGGCACTCATAAAATTGAGCGTTCGGGGGGAGCGAGAGAGAGGCAAGAGGAACACTAGACGCTTACCTGCTTAGCCAATTCGGTGAGAGAGGAGAACAGCTGCGACGGAGCGCGACCGGGTTGGCTGACGTCATCTCTGCAGGACCTCAGGATCTTTAAAAACCCGCAGCTGAGCGGCGCGCGGCTTTGACCAGCTTCGACCGCCTCTGTCTATTTTTGATCCTCCCTGATTGACTTTGCCAGAACAGGTAACTTTTCTTGAATTCTTTATGGGTAAGAAGCGTAAGGCAAGAGTCTACACCTCCTCTCCAGCCCCAAATAATATTGGGCCTATGGATGCCCATGTCAATAGGAAAGTGCCACAAATGGACTGTGAGAGTGCCACTCTTGAAGTGTCCCTGAGTCCAGGCAATGGCTCAATTACTGCCCCTACTACCCCTAACTAATCAAGCTAGATATTTCACTTGCATGCAGCTCCATCACTGCTCTCTACATTAATGGTGGGGGTGGAAGGGGAATAGAACAAGGAGCTAAGAGTAACAGATAAGAATGAGAGAAAAAATGTGTGAGGCTTGCTGGGCAGACTGGATGGGCCATTCGGTCTTCTTCTGCCGTCATTTCTATGTCATTTCTATGTTTCTACACCTCTGCAACCTCCAGGAACTTCAAAAGTGGAAGGTTCTGTCGAGGACAGTCAAGCAAGTGCGAATAGGGAAGAGGATTTCTCCCTTCTCCCCAAAAGCTCTTTGGATGGACCATCTCAGAGAACTGTAGATAGACCTGCACTAGGAGCTCCTTGTAAGAGTCTGTTAAGCCCTAAAGAGCCAACAGATATTACGTTGAGAGACTTGTGAAGGATGTTAGTCAGACTAGACTCTAACGTCTCAAATGTGAATGAATCTCTTACTTCACTAGTAAATGTGAACAAGTCCTCAATTGAAGAACAGGGGAAAAAATTGTTTGAATTGGAATCTGTTATGAAATCTTTAACTGGTAATGTGCAAAATATTCAAAATGCTGAAAATATGCATATTGTAGTCTATCACTACATTCAGAAATTGAAAACATAGAAAATATGCTGCGTATTAAAAATTTACACTTAGTTAACTTCCCAATAACGAGGTTATTGTCACCATATGAAATGTTCAAGAAATTTCTAATAGAAAACCTTGCCTATGAAATAGATAAGATTCCAATTATATCTAAGATTTTTTATTTTCCTATGCAGCCTAGAACTCCGCTAGCTGGAGAGCTAGAGAAAAGTCCAGGGATTTCTTCTTTTTTAGAGGAATCTCTGGATATTATTAATAAACGAGCGACTTTATTTGTTTCTTTCTCTCTCTCTTGAGAGAGAGAAGGATCAGGTACTAGAAAAGTTCTTTAGGAACAAGGAATGCTCCTTTTGTGGGAAAGAGTATATATATTTCCGGATGTCTCGAGGCCTACCCAGGCACAAAGACAGTTTCTTGCCCTGAAAAGTAGAGTCCTTGAGATTGGGGCTACCTTTTATTTAAAATTTCCTTCAAAATGTTATATTAGTTCAGGGAAATAAATTTATTTTCTCAGACCCCACACATTTGGAGACCTTCCTTGTAGATAAATCTGAGACAAAGAGAGTATAGTAACATCTGAATTAAGGCCAAAGTAAAATCCATTGACATCTTCTCGCCTCCTTGAATTGTTTGTATTTATGATTTATAATTAGCTCCCCCCTTTTATAATTTCTTGTTCAACATGTGATTGATTTTCAGAAATTGATATTGGAAATAAGTTTATGGATGTTGTATAACAAGATTTCTTTTCTTATTTTGAATTTATGGATGATAT